>NW_026125804.1:600000-900000 GCF_943737965.1 Phodopus roborovskii
AAACTGGGTCAGGAGGAAGGCAGGGGAGGTGGAAAGGTCAGTAGGGGCCGGATCACCAAGGGCTTTATGAGTCATACATAGGAGATTGGCCTAAAAATTACATACCTCAAAATTGTAGAGTTAATTACATTCCTTTTGGATTATAGTGACTAATAGGTTTAAGCTGCTAGCATGACGTCTGGCAACATCTATCACAACTATATTGAGGATTGGTGGGGCAATTGGAAGCTAGCCCTGCTTGGCTGCTAGTGTCTATATACTGTTAAAGTACTTTGAGTTTCTGAAGAGGTAAATAGCAAAACAGCAGGAATTCAATGTTTTCTTCATCTTACACTGACAAAGCTCTGCCCCTCAGGAGCTTCTAAAATCTTGGGATAGAGCTCAGGATGCTAGAAAGACTCAAAATCTTTGGGTCAAAGTGAACTGATACAGCCAATATTCCTCACATTGATGATGGCTAAAATATACTGAATGATTATTTTTACATATTAACTCAATGACAGATGAGGAATCTGCAGTATAGATAACTAAGGTTGCACTACATGCAGATGGAAGAATCAGGATACTAGCTTTATAAGCCCACTCACTATATTATACTACAGTGATGACATAGGAAAGAGCATGGGTTCTGCTTATTAGACTTGGATTCCAGTGGATTCCAGCAAATATGTGATATTTACTTAGCTGTTAGCTTTGTGGCCTTTGCCAAAAAAATTTTTTTTAACCTCTTAGCCTAAGTTTCCTGTGTAAAGTAAGGGTATTAATGCCTAGTTATGGGAGTTGTTGAGTACAGAAATAGAGATAATCTGCATAAAATACATAGAAACTTGATAAATAAAACTCATAATCGATGGTTTTAGATGAACCTTTTATTTCTTTTTTATGTCTCCTAGTAAATTCGGAAGGTGCCAGAGTCTCTAGTGTTTGAAGGGGGGGATAGATAGAATTTGGCTTAGATTCCTCTGTCTTTAGTATAAGAGTTCCAGCTTCTGGGCACAGTTTGGTGTACGTGTGTGGGTGAAGCCTCAGGCCCTGAGGGCTAAGTCTAGGTCCTCTTTCTTTCTACAGCTTGGAATTCGAGAATCAGAAGACTCGCTTGGGTATCCAACTGGATTTTGAAAAGAACCAGCTGAAGGAAGATCAGGACAAAGTACACATGTGGGAGCAGACAGTGAAAAAGGATGAGAATGAGATAGAAAAGCTTAAGAAGGTAAGGAAGGAGAAAGTCAAAAGATGGGAAAATTGGAATAGATATGATGCACACAAGTATGATGTCTGTAATTTATATACTTTTCATTTAATAAAAAACACCAAGACCTTAATAGGGGAGTATGTGACATAAACATTCCAAAAGACTGAAATAGCCCTTAAACATACGTAGTTTTTCCCAAGAACAAAGAAATACAAATTAAAGTGGCATTGGGTGTACTTTATTTTCTATCACTTTAAGATTTGTGGGTTTATGTCTGTGTTGGCTGTATGGCACATGAGTTCAGGTGCCCATGGAGGCCCGAGGCCTTGGATATCCTAGAACTGGATTTTTAAGCAGCTGTGAGCTGCCTAATGTGGGAGAGTGAGAATTAAACTTGGTTCTTCTCAAACAGCAGTGTGCCCTCTTAACTGCTGAGCCATCTCTTTCCTGGTCCACATTATCTAAAAGCTTTTATTTTTACATTGCATGTATATGTCTGTCTCTATGTGGTTATGTATACATGTGTGTCAGGTTATGCCCATGTGTGTGTTGGTATCCTCAGAGGTCTGAGATGTTGGATCTCTTTGGAGCTGGAGTTACAGATAGTGTTTTGAGCTGTCTGGTGTCGGTGCTAAGAACTGAACTCAGGTCTTTTGAAGAGAGTACACCCACTTAACCACTGAGTCATCTCTCTAGCCTCACATGATCCAAAAATTAAAAAAAAAAAAAAACAAATCAAAAACACTTCTCATTACCTCTTGGCACAGGAGACCAATATTCTTACATAACATTCTAACACGTACCACAAAGCTTCAGAATGTATTTATGCACCGTAACTCAGTAGTACCTGAGGAGGTAATCCAGAGTGCTGGCAAAGCTTTGTGCAAGCACATTGATGTTTATTATAAACATTATTTGTAGTTCCAAGTTGGTGACTACCCAGTGCCCCTTGGAAAGTAGGAATTTAGAAAATTATGTGGCATTATGTACTTATATAATTTAGTGGTCTTTAAACTTTAGTAACATACAGATGTCATTTAAAGCAAAAGTATTTTCTAAGAGAGCTGGGGCTGCTTAAATCCTATTATTACTTAAATATAAAAATGACTGTGCTGGATGTGGTGACACAAATCTTTAATCCCAGGCAGAGGCAGGAAAATCTCTTAGTTCAATGCTAGCCTGGTCTAAATAGTAAGTTCCAAGACAACCAGGGCTGTCTCAAAAAAAAAAAAAAAAAAAAAAAGTGTTTGTGTGTTTATAGTGCCTAACCAAGAGCCAAGACAAACCTTATGAATTAAATACTAACAGAATTTGTAATTTATGTTTTTGGTTTGGTTTTTCAAGACAGGGTTTCTCTGTAGTGCTGGAAGCTGTCCTGGTTCTTGCTGTGAAGACCAGGCTGGCCTCCAACTTGCAGAGATCCACCTGCCTCTGCTGGGATTAAACGCATATGCCACTACCAACCGGCAAAATTTGGATTTTTGAAAAGGGTAACTTGTACTTTTAATAGATGCTAGAGAAAAATGATTTGGAGAAGGTCAGTAATTGTCTCAACCTCTAATCTCTTAGAACTCTATCCTAAAAACCTTGAGGGACTGGCTTGACTGATTATTTTCGTATTTTTGATCAGCATATGGTCTCACCGACCAGCTGAGTGCGCCATTGGGTATTTTCATTATTTCATACATCCAGTATTTGATAAAAACAAGAAACTGGATCAGTATAGGTTAATGCCTGGCTGGCAACCAAATGTAATCTCTTAATACTCATTTTTTTTTTCTTTAGCTTTTCTACTTTGTCAACATAAGCTTTTATGAGTTTTTCTTAGCAGTTCTACTGATTCTGTTTAGCCTTGCCTTTGAGGTCTAAGTTTAGCCTTGCCTTTGAGTTGTTGTGTGTTTATATTGCCCCCAGTTGCTTGTTTGTAGTGGCTGTAGGTGAACAGCATTCCATCATCTGCTCCCTTATCTTGAGGTGTATAATACCCTCAACAGCTTTCTCAGACTTATCTTGAAACATGCTGGTGGGGGTTAAGGATTTCTGGGAGCCCACAAAGGTTGAGGAGCAGGGAGCAGCTGTGAAAGAACGGGCTGGCAAGTACCATCAGAGGCATAGCTCCAAGTGTCCTGACCCTAAATTCAGATTAGCCACAGAAATTCAGTGCAACAGATGATGTTTTAGTGACACACAGTCATCTCATGGTATGACTATGCTAGTGCCTGCTGCAGTCATGCTGTTTGGCATGCCTGTGTTGCTGTGTTTTGTGTGGTGGCTTTTCTTGTCTTCTTTCTCTTTAAATTATTGTGAAACCCTTGTTCTGTATAGCATTCCTTCCTGAAGTGATTTGGTTCTCTTGGTTTGAATATATCACTTGACTTTTGTATCTGCCTATATTTGTTCCTTGTGTCTTTTTCTTTCCTTCCTTCCTTCCTTCCTTCCTTCCTTCCTTCCTTCCTTCCTTCCTTCCTTCCTTCCTTCCTTCCTTCCTTTTTGCTTTTCTGAAACAGGATTTCTTTATAGCCTTGGAGGCTGTCCTAGAACTTGCTTAGTAGACCAGGCTGGCCTCGAGCTCACACAGAGATCTACCTGCCTCTGCCTCCCAAGTGCTGGGACTAAAGGCATGTGCCACCACCTCCTGGCTTCCTTGTGTATTTCTTCATTAACCCTTAGTGATCTGGAATAGTGTTACTGGAAACTTATATACACTTGCAGATTAGGATGCTCCAAGATAGTGTAGTTATGTGACTTTTTACTTGATTTTGAATAGGTTAGCAGAAAGATATCAGAATAGTATGCCTTTGTTTGATTCTTACAGCAGAAGAATGCCAGTCTCCTGTATAAAATGGTGCATTGTTTTTCTGTAAAATATGTACATCCTCTTGAATGCTTTAAATCACCTCTGTATTATAGCTAATGCAATGTAACTAGTTGTTATACTTTATGATTTAGTGGATGACAAAAATAGCTTCACAATCAATACATTAAAAAACAAAAGTTAACATGTTTCATTATGTATCCCTGGATGGTTGGAGCTCTATGTAGATCAGGCTGGCCTCAAACTCAGAGGCCTAGTTGCCTCGGCCTCCTGAGTTCTGGGACTAAAGATGTGCACCTTCACACCTAGCATAGTACAGCTTTTTGTACTATGGATACAAAACCCATGGATACAAAAATTTGTGTATATTGAAGGCTGACTATCAAAGAACTCTGATTAGCTGGGAGGTAGTGGTGAATGCCTATAGCCCCAGCACTTGGGAGGCAGAGGCAGGCGAGTCTCTGTGAGTTTGAGTTCAGTCTGGTCTACAAGAGCTGGTTCCAGGACAGGCTCCAAGTATTTTGTTTTTCTTTTCTTCTTTTTTTTTTTTTGTGATGCCTCATGTAGCCTATGCTAGCCTCAAACTCAATACATAGCTTCCACATGCTGGAATTAATAGGCATGTAGCGTTATACAGTTTCATGTAGTGCCAGGGATCAAATCCTTGGCTTTGTGCATAAGAAGCAAACACTCTACCAGCCCAACATGTCTCCCATATTATAATATTTTAAAAGATTAAAGGGGGAGGGGAAGAGGGAGGGAGGAAGGGTGGAAGGGAGCAAATAAGGAAGGAAGGAAGGATTTTCTTTGAAAAAATTAAAACGTGGGCTGGGGAGATAGCCCAGCAGTTAAGAATGTGTACTGCTCGCCTACTTGATCCAGGCTCAGTTTTCAGTGCCCACATCAGGTGATTTACAACTGTCTAACTTCAGCTCTAGGGAGGTCTGATGTTTTCTTCTGATAACTATACATATGTGACATACAATCACACATACAAGTAAAATTTTTTTTAAAAAAAGATTTTAAACCAGAACATTTAAAGGAAGACTGCAATTCTTATTTTATTGACCAACTCTCAATCCTAGTCTTCTTGTTCTTTCTAGTGGTAATCTCAGGTTAGTGTCTATTAAGAAAATACTATATTGCCAGTATAAGTTTAAATATACAAATGTTGATGACTAGGGAGATGATCCATTTGGAAAGAGCTGGCTATACAGTGTGAGTTCAGATCCCCAGCATTAACCTAAAAAGCTGAGTATGATATTGTTGTCCCATGCTGGGGAGACAGAGACAAGAGGATCAATCCCTTGACTTGCGAGATAGATAATCTAGAATAATTGATGAGTGCCAGGCTTGCTGAGAGACTTTGTCTTAAAAAATAAGGTGGAAAGGCTTGAGAGATTTTGGATTGGCATTAAAGAGTGTATACTGGTGAGGCGGTGGTGGTGCATGCCTTTAATCCCAGCACTCAGAAGGCAGAGGAAGGTGGATATCTGAGTTTGAGGCCAGCCAAGGCTACAAAACAAAACATAAAAACACCCCAAAAAGTTCATACTGCTCAGTTTTAGAGGTCCTGAATTTGTTTCCCAGCACCCGGCTCCCAGTTGTCGGTAACTTCAGCTCTGAGGCATCGAATGACTTAGGCCTCCTTGAGTACCTGCACTCACGTGAACATATTCAACACACATAAACATAATTAAAAATAAAGCACATATAAAGAATATAGATTGTGGAAGACACTTGATGTAAACTTGTGGCATATCATCTACACGCATATGAGTAAATATGTATATACACCCCACATACCTAAAAGAAAAATAAATACAGATATTATGCTATGTGTAACAAAATTTTGATTTGGAAAAATACTTTAAAAATAAAACATTGAGCCAGGTGGTATTGGCACATGCCTTTAATCCCAGCAATGGGGAGGCAGAGGCATGTGGATATCTGTGAGTTTGAGGCCAGCCTGGTCTACAGAGTGAGTTCCAGCACAGCCAGCTGTCTCAAAAAAAGAAAAGAAAGAAAGAAAGAAAGAAAGAAAGAAAAAACCATTGATTTCAACCCTAAAGTGGTTGTAAAGTGAGGAAATATGCTAGAATATTTACATACTTGTAGTTGGGGAAGCAACCAGATGATTTAGGGAATGGTAAAAGAAGTCTGAGGGGTTGTTTGAAAGCAGATATCATTGACATACATCTCCAACGAATTGCCTTTTTGCAAGGTGGGTGGGTGGGCGCAAAAGGAGAAAGTTCCAAGCTGAATCGTTTTGCTTCTTGCCTTATTCCCCTGCTGGGACCAGGAGGAGCAAAGACATATGAAGATAATAGATGAGACCATGGCTCAGCTACAAGACCTTAAGAATCAGCACCTGGCCAAAAAGTCAGAAGTGAATGACAAGAATCATGAGATGGAAGAGATTCGCAAGAAGCTTGGCGGTGCCAACAAGTAAGTGGATTCCAGTTTGGGATGGGTGGAAGTAGGTAAAGCAGGCAGCTTTCCAAATTGGGTTCTTAACATAGCTGCTTGGACCTTTTTTAGAGAAATGACTCATTTACAGAAGGAGGTGACAGCCATAGAGACCAAGCTTGAACAGAAGCGCAGTGACCGCCACAACCTGCTACAGGCCTGTAAGATGCAGGACATCAAATTGCCACTGTCAAAGGGCACCATGGATGATATTAGTCAGGAAGAAGTGAGTATTATGGTGGATGATGGGAGTGATCTGTGAACAACTAACCAGTCAGTGATGGGAGATGAAAAATGGTGGTGAAAGACAGACAAAAGATAGGACCACAGGCAGAGAGTTGTGAGGGATGTAAAGATGGATGCAGAAGAGATTTGGCAAGGTGGAGGTAGTGAAGTCAGGCTTTGTTGACTTGAGAGGAGAGTTGCAAGCTAGTGAGTGGTCAGAAAGACAATGGAGTGATTCATTAATTAATCCTTAGGACTTGAGCTTTTAGCTCTGTTAAATACTGAACATTGGTAGGAACGAGAGCTGAGGAACATTAGTCAAAAACAGAGGAAGATGGGGAACTGAAGGACCTGAGACTTGACTTAGCTGCAATGAGGGAGGTTGGCCAGAAGAGGGTTGGGTAGGGGACATCAGCAATGCAGAGGTAAGAAAGTTTAGGTGGAGGAGAGGGAGCTACGTCAGAGGAGCTGAGGTATTTTATCGATTGGAAGTGAAAGATGGGAGTGAGGAGTGGAGAATTGTAACTGAGGGACTCTTCTCACATAGCCTTTCAGTTTCATTCAGTAAAATATTTTGAACACTAGTATTCCAGATCCTGGTAGGCCATGATATAACCATTCCTAATCTTAAGTATAGCTCTGCTAGCTGGCATTCTCCTCACATTAGCAATGCAAAAATTTGATGAGAGGAAGAGCCCAGTTTGAAATTGGATCTTCCTGTTGGCCTCTGCCTCAGTGCTATCTAGCAAGGTTCTTCCTCAAAGACACTGAAAGCTTCAAAGGAACCCCTAATATCTAGAGGGATACAAATGGCCAGTCTGCTCCATCTGCCTCTCCCTCCACCTCAACATTTCAGGGTAGCTCCCAGGGAGAGGAGTCAGTGAGTGGTTCCCAGAGAACATCCAGTATCTATGCTCGAGAGGCCCTTATCGAGATTGACTACGGTGACCTGTGTGAGGATCTGAAGGTAAGAACTCTGGCTGGGAGGCATTGGCATCTTCTCAAGTGTCCAAGAAAGTTTAACCTGTTTGGGGCATATGAAGTCTGTGGCTAAAAGGGAAAGAGCTGGCTAGGGAAAGATAACTGAGTTGGGAGCCTCTTGCACCCTCAGTTGCCCGTGCGTGCGTGCGTGCGTATGTATGTATGTATGTTTGTTTGTTTGTTTGTTTGTTGTACTAGCCTAAGTCCAGGTGCCCAGAGAATTTAAAAAACAAACCTGTGCAGTAAACAGGTAGGTCTTAGCTACTGCCCCAGGTACTGCCTTCCCTTGGCATTGTGATTATCTTCTTCGCTGTCCTCATCTCAGCTGGCATGTTTACACTTGGTCCCACAGTTTACCTCCAACTCCAGCTTTCTTCCTCAGATCTTCCCCTTCAGTGCCTTTCACATGCTCAGAAACAAAAATCTAAGCTTCGTCTTTGACTTTTCCCCTCCACTTACTCCGCATGATTGACTAATTACCAAGTCCTATCAATTTTGCCTCTTAAATACATTGAGTATTCTGTCTTGCTTGCTTGCTTGCTTGCTGTTGCTGCATCATCTCTCCAGTGCAGGCCACTTCATGCAGGTTCCTATAGGAACTAATCTCCAAAATGTTTCCCACTTTGTAGTCTATTCCTCATTATTATGTCCAGGGGAATCTGATTTTTTTTTAAAAAAAAATGTATGTATAATTTAAATATATATAGAAGGAAAAAGGTATAATGAATAACAGGCACCAGTCATCTATCTTCAGCAGTTAGTAACATATGGTCAATCTTGTTTTTTATAACCCCCAGCGTGGAACTATTTTAAAGCCTTTGAAGCATTGTTATGTTCATGATTACCTCAGCATGTATCTACAGAATATGAGGGCTCTTAAGAAAACATACTATACTATCATACACAGTAAAATAGCATTACTTTTTTCTCTCTAATATTCAGTAAACGTTTTTGCATTGTCTGTGTCCAAGTCAGGATTCAAGTGTGTTTTCGTTTGCTTTTCTATTGCTGTGATAAAATACTAATCAAAAACAAGTCAGAGAGGAAAGGATTTGTTTAGCTTTATCCTAGTCCCAGTCTGTCTTAGGGCTGCTGTTACTATGAAGAGACACCATGACCATAGCAACTCTTACAAAGAAAACATTTAATTAGGGGGGCTCATTTACAGTTCAGAGTTTCAGTCCATTATCATCATGATAGGGAGCACGGTAGTGTGCAGGCAGACATGGTGCTGGAATAGTAGCTCAGTGTCCAATATCTTGCAGGCAACAGGGAGTCAACTGAGAGATTGGGCAGTATCCTGAGCATAGGAAACCTCAGAGCCCACCCCCACAGTGATGCAGTCTTTAACAAAACCACACCTCCTAATAGTGCCACTCCCTATGAGATTATGGAGGCCATTTACATTCAAACCATCACACAGTCCATCACTGAAGGAATCCAAGGAAGGAATTCAAAGACGAGCAGGGACCTGGAGGCAGGAGCTGATGCAGAGGTCATGGAGGGGTGCTGCTTACTGGCTTGCTCTTCATGGCTTGCTGATCCTGCTTTCTAATACCACCAGCACCGCTTGCCCAGGGTGGCACTGCATCACACTTGCCTACAGGTAATCTAATGGAGGCATTTTCTCAATTGAGGTTCCTCTTCCAAGATAACTCTGGATGATATCAAGTTGGCAAAAAACTAACTGGGACGAAATGCAGTCCGTGTGTTAAGATTGGTTTCTGCTAATCTGTAACTTTCATATGTCTCCCTCCCTCCCTTCCTCTCTTCCTCCCTCCCTCCCTTCCTTTCTCCTTCCCTCCTTTCCTCCCTCCCTCCCTCCTTCCCTCCACCCCTCCTCTCTCATATTTATTTGTGGAAAAAACCATGGCATTGGTCCTATAGGATCTCCTGCGCTCTGGATTATATTGGCTGATTTTTAGCTCTGTGATATTATTTAGTCATGTTCTTCATTCCCCATATTTCCTATAAACTGGTAAATAAATGTAGAGTTTGAGTTCTTGGTTGTGGCAGTGAGAATGTAGCATATGTGGTACTGTAGAATTGTAACTTCTTTTTGCATCATATCAGTAGATATTTGCTGTCATGACACAGTTCCTTGCACTTGCTCTCAGACTAGTTCTAGGGACTCTCCTCCACACTCAAGTCTAGTGTTTAATGCTCTAGCTTTCAACATATTCTCCTGCATACTTTATTATTCATTCATTTATTTATTGAGACAGGATCTTACTACATAACCCTGAATGTTCTGGAACTCTCTATGTTCAAGGCTGGCCTTGAACTCAGAGATCCTCTGCCTCCCAAGTTATAGAATTAAAGGCAGGTGCCGTTACACCCGGCTTCCTAATACTTTAAATTATCTCTAGCTTGGTTGTAATGTCTATTGCAATGTAAACAATTACTATATCTTATTTAGGGAATGATGACAAGAAAAAATTACATATTCAGTGACAGTCATAATTATTTAAGATATAATTATTTTATGTGCTTGTATGGGTGTGTACCATGCCCACTGCCTGTGGAGGGTCACAGGAGGTCATTGGATCCCTTCAGACTGGAGTTACAGACAATTGCGAGCCACCACGTGGGTGCTGGGAACAAAACCAGGTCCTCTCCAAGAGCAACAAGTGTTCTTAACTGATGAACCCCATCTCTCCAGCCCGTGCAGACAGAATTTTTTTTTTTTAAGGATATTGTCAGTCGTTTTTTGGTTGGCACCCCAGACCTGATTGTGTGAGAAACAATGGTACTAGAGGAACCAGTAAAATAAGGAACAAATGCAATTGCCCAAATTTAATCTATGCCAAATTTACTTTCTTTTTATTTACTATGTTTTGAGGCAGTCTCATCTTTTGCCCAGGCTGGCCTCAAACTCATGGACTCAAGCAGTTTTTCTACCTTTCTCTTGAGTAGCTGGCTGGGAAATTCCAAAGGCCAGAGAGGGCTAGGGCTATTACTCAGCAATAGAATGCTTAACTGTTGCACAGTACCCTTGGTTCAGTCCCTAGTAGAGCAAAGAAAAGAGCCAAAGAGACACTGGTACACACTGAGAAACCAGTCAGCCCATCAAAATGTGTGTATCTAACTTGAACCCATAGATAGCAGAGAAACGAGATGGAGAAGACACATTAATACAGGAAAGGCAGTTTGATTTTTCTTCATTCATCATTAGTTCACATAGTTATGAATTGCTTCCTTGGCATTCTCAGCGCTTGTCCACCAAGTTGTTTTCTATCATTGTGGGTTTATGAGATTTAAGTACATATGTAATATTCAGTCTGTTGTGCTTAATCTTGGTGCTGTCTTTAGCCAGTGGGAATGCATTTAGGTTGGCTTCTGCTTCATCTTGACATAGCCTTTTGTAGTCTTTGTTTTTCTTCCTTAGTTCCTAATATGTGTAGGCTCATCCTCTATATTTTTTACCTTAGACCAGGAATGAGCCATTTCCCTGAGAAGCTCTTGATTCTTTTATTCATTGGGAAATGCTACTATTTAGTAACTACCATCTGGACACTAGAGTGCTTAAGGCACCTGACTGCTTAATGTCTCTATAATTCTTAAGAAGATTTGAAGGAAAAATACAATTATTACAAAGTTTATATTGATACTTCTAATTAAAATTGAAATTTTTAGTTTAACATCATTATCCTTAGGTTTATATCTCTAATTATTCTCCCCTCCACTTTAAATAGTGCTTTATGTGTGTCTATGATGTATAGTACCACAGCATTGAGTGTGAAGTCAAAGTACAGCTTTTTGGAGTCCATTTTCTCCTTCCACCATGTAAGTAAGTCTCAGGGACCAAACTTAGGTTGTCAGTCTGAGGCAACTTACTGACGCAATTTTGTCATATTTGCTTTCTCTTATCTCAGTTTTCTCCCTGGCTTTCACTCTAAACTACATGCACACATGGTTTTTCTTTTTCTTTCTTTTCCTGAACCCTATGAAGAAAGTACAGATATTAAGATAGTTCAACACTAGAGGTAGGTGTGAGGGCACACCCCTGTAATTGGAGCACTCAGGATGCAGAGGTAGTGTGTTTTATGTTGTATTTCACCTTGGGGTACTCCTATCAGGATTTGTCCATTATTAACTAATGGTGCTGAGTTTAATCCCATAGTTACAAATGTCAGTTGCCAGGTTCCTCAGGGCTAAGCATACACTTTTGCCTTTTTCATTAATTAGCAAGGAATCTTTAGAGTGGTGCTTTATCATCTTGTGAACATCTTGTTCCTCAATGATTTTTCTTACCTAACATTTCTCATATTTCTATTTAGTTTTGTTTTCAAACTATGCAGGGTCATAATGGTTTTAAAAGCAAAAGTATAAAGCTGTACATGAGGAGAATTCTGGCTTCTATTTCTGTCCCCTTCTCTTCATAAGTAGGTCACTTTTTAATTAGTTTTTATATTGCCCTTTTACAAATATGTTTTTATGCAATTACATTCATATTCTCACTTCCTTTTAGATAATTGTAATCTATTATATACTCTTAAGTTTTACTTAAAAGCCTATTCCACAGCAGTTTGTAGAGATCTTCAAACAGGATTTTATTTTCTTTTTTTCTGTAAATTGTTTGTTGTTCAACATGGCTATGACTTTTCAGTGTAGGCTTTTTTTCCCCATTGTGGCATTTTTCTAACAAGATTTGTTTTTGTTTTCCCCCTTTCTCCTCATCTCTCCTCCCTACCTTGTGTCCTCCCACCCTCCTTTCCACTTTTGTATCACGTTACCGTCCTCTAAGCTCCCTTTCTTAATACTTTTTGTGGTTTCCTTTTTAGTTTTATAATCTATACATACTCAATCTCAACACCCCTTATTTACACAAGTACAAACATTACAAATGTGGAATCTTTGTCCTTCTGAAACTGGGACACCTCACTTAATATAATACTTTCCACTCCATCCATTTTCCTGAAATTTTCATAATTTCATTTTTCTTAACCGCTGACTAAAACTGTGTTGATACATCCCATATTTTCATTACCTATTCTTCTGTTTGGACATCTAATCTGGCCCTATTCCCCTGCAATTTTGAATAGTGTGATAGTAAACATGAATGTGCAAGTATCTCTGTGGCAGATTCTAGAGTCCTTTGGATAATATAGCTTTCTCAGTCAGTTAGTGCTATTTTTTGTTTACTTATTTATTTGGGATGGGCTAGTTTGAGAAAGTCTCTCTGTGTAGCCCTTGCTTTCCTGGAGTTCAAAATGTAGATCAAGCTGGCCTCAAACTCAGAGGTGCTAGAATTAAGTGTCCCCTACCACACCCAGCTATCTTTAATTTTTTAAGGGGCCATATTGATTTCCTTAATGGCAATGTTTACACTCCTCGTAGCAGTGAATAAGGTCTGCTCTTTTCTTACAGCTTCACCAGAATTTATTGTTACTTGTTTTCTTGATCATAATCATTCTGACTGAGGGTGAGATGGAATGTCAGAGTGCTTTTAATTTGCATTTTCCAGCTGGCTAACAGTAGTAAACATTTAATATATATAGTTACATTTATTTATTGTGTATGCATATTCAGGCACAAGGCACACACGTGGAGGTCAGAGGACAGCCTTCTTGAGTCAGGTCTTTCCTTTCAGCTTATGGCTTCTGGAGTTTGAACTCAAGTTTAGTAACAAGTACCCTATCCACTGAGCCATCTTGCTGGGCCTTTTGAAATATTGGCCATTCGTGTTTCTTCTTTTAAGAATTATCTATTCATTTAATTAACCCTTTTATTGACTGGCAATTTTGTGGCATGGGTGTTTGTTTTATGTAATTCTTTATATATTCTAGATAGCAGTCCCCTGTCTGAGGCTTCCCTGGCAAAGATTTCTCCCACTGTGTAGGTTGTTTGTTCTGCTGGTGGTTTCTCTTGCTGTGTAGAATTTTCTTTTTAAGTTTCAAGTCCCATTTATTTTTTATTGGTTCTTGGGACTGTTTTCTATGTCATTTCAGTCCTTTTCTAAAAGTTCTCGTTTATACCTGTAACTTTAGTTGTATTTTTTTTTTTTTTTCCGGCTGTCCTGAAAGTCACAGAGATCCACCTACCTCTGCCTCCTAAGTACTGGGATTAAAAGGATGCACCACCACCACCTGGCTAGGAGGCTTTATAACCTCCTGTGGAGATTTCATGGTTTTTATTTGGGGTAAAAGGTTTTCCAGTATATATTCTTGATGCTTTTGTCAAAAATTAGTTGGCCATAGCTGTGAGTTTATTTCTTGTTCTTTTGGTCTGCCACTAGGTGTTTTTGAGCTGCCACTAGGTTGTTTTTATTGCTGTATGATATATTTTTCCCTTAATGTTAGAAAATGTCATGTAGTATATTTTGATCATATTGTCCCCCTCTCCTCAGTCTTCTCAGATCCAGTCCTCCTTCCCTACCCAGCCAACTTGGTGTCATCTTCATCTTCCTCCTACTTTTTAATAGACCCATCAAATCAAGTCCGTGCTGCCTCTGTATTCTTGGATCTGTGGCCTACTAGTGGCCACACCCTTAGAGAAAACTGACTGTCCCCTCTTCCAGCAGCTATCGACTGCCAATAGCTCCTTAGCTAGGGGTGTAATACAATTTTAAGTCAAGTATTCTGATACCTCCAGCAATGTTCTATCTACTTAGGATTGATTTAGCTGTTTGTTTTTGTATTACTTTTTAGATATTTTTTTTCTAGCTCTGTGAAGTATGGCATTGGAATTTTGATGGGAATTGCATTGAATCTGTAGGTTACTTTGGTAATAAAACCATTTCACAACATTTTCTGCTAGTCCATGAGCATGGGAAGTCTCTCTGTCATTTGGTATCTTCTTTAATTTGTTTTTTAAAGTGCCTTAAAGTTTTCATTGTATAGGTCTTTACATCATTATTCCTAGGTGCTGTGTTTTGGGGGGGAAGCTATTGTGCATGGGATGCTTTTTCCTAATTTCTCTCTCAGGAAGTTTGTTGTTGGTATATATGAGTATGAGAGCTTCTAATTTTTATATGTTGATTTTTGTATCTTGCTACTTTACTAAAAGTGTTCATTAAATGTAAGTGTTTTCTGGTAGAGTGTATATAGTCAAGAGCAGAATACACATCTGTGAATGTGAGTAATTTCACTTGTTTACTATATTTATCCTTTTTAGGACTTTTTATCTTTATGGTTCTAGCAAGAATTTTAGCGCAGTATTGGACAAGAGTGTAGAGAATTCCTTGTCTCATTCCAAAATTTAGAGGAAATATTTTCAGTTTTTCACTACTTATTATAATGTTGGCCATAGGTTTGTCATATATAACATTTATTGTTTTAGATATGTTCCATTGTTCCTAATTTCTCCAGGACTTTTATCTTGAAAGCATGTTGAATTGTGTTAAATGCCTTGTCTCCATCTATAAAGAGATGGTCATGTATTTCTGTCCTTAAGATTATTTATATGGATAGCTAGAAGGATGGTTCAGCAATTAAGAGTGCATACTATTCTTGTACAGGACTGAAGTTTGATTTCCAGCACCTATGTTGAGTGGCTCACAAGCTTCTAATGCCAGCTGTAGGGAGATCTGACACTTGGCTTCCCTGGGTACTTATGCTCACATGCGCATGCGCACAGGCACACACAGCAGCTGTGGTTCTTCTGCATAAGATCAAGCCAGTCAGCATTCTAGTATGGTCAGCTAAAGAGATGGCACAGCAGTTAAGAACATGCATTGCTCTTGCTGAGGCCCTGAGTTTGATTCCTAGCACCTATTTCAGGCAGCTCAACCCCCTGTAATTAGAGCTCCAGGGGACCTGAAACCTCTGTCCTCCACTGAGTACCAGCATTCATGTATACAAAACCATACACAGGATCATACACATAATTAAAAAATAAAAAACACATTCCAGCATGAAAGGCTCAGGAGTCCCCACATCTAGCTAAAGGGCTGTTAATAGTTGATAAAGTCTGATTGAGAGTTAGTTTTCTTTACAGAAACATAAATTTGAAAGATGGACCATGTTCCAGTGGATGGCCTCACACTCAATAAACATACTGAACTCAGTGGGGTTTGGTGGTGGTGGGGGGTACTTATTTTGAGAGAAAGAACATGGAGTTGGCTGGGTAGAAAAATGTTGGGGGGAAGAAGAATATGAAAAAAATACTGTATGCAAATTTTAAATTTATAAAACAACAGGAAATTGAGGGATGAAGGAGTAGAGGTGGATCTAGGACAGTGGTTCTCAACCTTGCTAATGCTTTGACCCTTTAAAAAAATAGTTTCTCATGTTGTGCTGACCCTCAACCATAAAAATTATTTTCATTGCTATTTCCTAACTGTAGTTTAGCTACTGTTATGAATCATAATGTAAATATCCGTGTTTTCTGATAATCTTAGGTGAACCCTGTGAAAATGTTATTCAACTCCCAAAGGGATCATGACCCACAGGTTAAAAACCATTGATCTAAAAGGAGGAAGGGGAAGAATGGGGGTGAATATGATCAAAGTACATTGTATGCAATTTCACACATGTACATAATGCATACTTACCACACACACACACTCTCCCATCTCTCTACTGCCCTGTCTACCCACCCCCACTTCAGTACAAGTCTCTCATGTTCATGTCTGCCTATTTTGTGACTTGGTAATTAACTGGGGCTGTCCAAATGAATAGATTTGGAGCTACCTGGTCAAGCTTGGTGGTCTCAGCACTGGGTAAATAACTGGAGAAAATTATTTTACCTCTGTCAGAAACTCAATAAGCAATAAGGGTCATGGTCCCATGAGTAACAAAGCACCTTTCTCTTCCATCACTGATTATTGACAAGGACTGTCTTGTGTGGCTCAGGTAATCATAATTGTTGTGAGTTCATGGTTGCATACATTGAACTAGCCTTGCATCCTTGGGATGAAACCTACTTGGTCATGATGTGTGATCTTGCTATGTTTTTTTTTTTTATTTCAATTTGTAAGTATTTTTCTGAAAATTTCTGTGTCTGTGTTCATTGGGGACATTGAGTCTATAGTTTTCTTTTGTCATTATCTTTACCTGATTCTGGCATTAGGGTAATGCTGGCTGACTTCAAAGAATGAAATTGATAATGATCCTTCCTTTTCTATTTTGTGGAACAGTTTTAATAGGTATTGATATTAGAGTTTCCTTTAAAGTTTGCCAGGTGTGGTGGCATATGCCTTCAATCTCAGCACTTGGGAGGCAGAGACTAGTGTAACTCTGTGAGTTCGAGGATAGCCGGTGAGACCCTAACACCCCCCCAATATAAAATAAAGTTTGATAAAACTTAATGTTAGGTCCATCTGATCCTGAGCTTTTCTCTGTGGTGTTTTAATTACTGTGTCTGGTTCATTGTTCATTATGTGTCATGTACATTTAGAAATTAACCACTCATTTAGATTTTTTGTTTTCTTCATTTAGATTTTGTAGACTATTTGAACATAAATTTTGGAGCTAGAAACATGATTTAAAAATTAAGAGCACTTACTGTATTTGCAGTAGACCCAAGTTCAGTTCCTAGCACTCACGTGATTGTTCACAGCTCTCTGTAACTTTATTTCTGGGAGAGTTAACACTGTCTTCTAGTTTCAAGGATACCAGGACTCTTCTCTGTTTCCAAAAGGGTTTTCTAGAATGTAAATATATTCATTTCCTGCTCTCCCTTTAAATCACGTTGGCCTCCTTTGAGATAAAATTGTATGTTTTGTATGGCCTTTTGTAATCTGTCCTTTGCTTATCTGTGTAGTTTCTTCTCTTCCTTTGTGCCTCACCAGCATACTTCTGTGAGTGCATGAGCATGTAAGCACACAAATTGTTAGTAGTGCCATATTGAGTCTTTAAAGGAGGTGGCTTTTAAAGTTGATTATTCCTGAATTGCTTTTAATTCAATGAATTACTAGTGAGGAATCTCTTCTCCAACTCCTCACTGTGATGTTTAGCTGGATACACACACACACACACACACACACACACACACACACACACACACACACACACAAACAAAAAACTATG
Source organism: Phodopus roborovskii (assembly GCF_943737965.1). Classification (NCBI taxonomy): domain Eukaryota; kingdom Metazoa; phylum Chordata; class Mammalia; order Rodentia; family Cricetidae; genus Phodopus; species Phodopus roborovskii. Next base: position 617,654 of record NW_026125804.1, read on the forward strand.
TCTACTCTTTCTTTCATCTTTTACTTTTTGTCCTGTAGGTTTTAACTTACATACACGCCCAGATGCTTTCCATGACTGCAGAGTCTGAATCAGGTTCCATTCTTGTGTGCTGATTCAGCACTGTTTCTCACTGTCCTTTACATTCATCTTGCACTATTCTACTGTTTACTTAGCTGTGTTTCTCTGTTACCTCCTTTAATTCTGTAAATACAGGAACAGCTCTTGGTGGACATTCAGTTAAAGTAGTTATTAAATAAAAGTGGCAGTGAGGCACAAATTCAAGCATGCATTTACAGTACCTGTAAGGGGCTCCATACCAAAACTGAGTGGCATTTGCTTGGATACAATGATTTAAGAGGAAAGTAGGAGTTGCCTTAGTTATTGTGGAGCTCTAAGTTGGAGGCCTGTGAGGAGCTTTAGGTCACCCTGGAGTGGTGCTGCCTCATGGATTGGGCTAAGCCAGAGAGGGCCACTAGCAGATGTTCCTCCAGAGACAAATGGGTTGGCAGTATCTGGAGGAAGAATTAAAGGTGAGAAAGCCACATTCACCTAAAAATTTTCAGTGACTGTTGGGACAGTTACTTTAAGCTAGATTTTGTGAAAGCCACCAAACTGGAGAAGAACTTGCCTTCTGCATAAGAGCAGATCCCCAAGTTCCATTCACCTCTCAGGTGGTCTGGACTTGGGGTCAGGTGTTCTTTACTGTTGCTGGGTATGGGGTTACAGGATGCACAGGCGGAGGAGGAAATCAAGCAAGAGATGAACACACTACAGCAAAAGCTCAATGAGCAGCAGAGTGTACTTCAGCGCATTGCTGCCCCCAACATGAAGGCCATGGAAAAGCTGGAGAGTGTCCGAGACAAGTTCCAGGAGACCTCAGATGGTAAGACTGGCCTTTCTGGCTTTAGATGAGAGCAGAAGATTTAAGGTATGGTAATGGTGGACTGGTATATTGCACCAACTCCTGGGTTTTGTTTTGTTTGGCTTTGGTTTTTCAAGATGGGGTTTCTCTGTGTTGCCCTGGGTGGCCTGGAACTAGCTGTGTAGACAGACCAGGCTGTTCTCGAACTCACAGAGATCCAGCTGCCTCTGTCTCCTGAGAGCAGGAATTAAAGGTGTGTGCCACCAACACCCGACCTATCACACCAACTCCTGATTTTTCATACTTAAAATTGCTGGGTACCCTAAACAGTGGGGGTTATCTACTTGCTTTCTGGGGAGCAAAGGCTGGTGTTAAGATAGCTGGTAGTGTGGAGGAATCCATGTTTGTGTGGCTCTAGGACTAGTCTGTGTGATGACCAACTTACTGGATACTGATCCTTATGGGGCTCTCCTCAGGCATTCCTCTCCCTCTGTAGGTTGTCAATAGAATTTTCATTTACAGGTCATTCTTAGCAGGGTGTGGTTCTCAACCCTGGCAGAACCCGTGGCACTAAGAGATCATTACCTGCTCTCTCTTTCTCTCTCTTTTTTTTCCTGGCAGAGTTTGAGGCAGCACGAAAGCGAGCAAAGAAGGCCAAACAGGCATTTGAACAGATTAAGAAGGAGCGATTTGACCGATTCAATGCTTGTTTTGAATCTGTGGCTACCAACATTGATGAGATCTATAAGGCTTTGTCTCGAAACAGCAGTGCCCAGGTAGACTGGACCCCTTGTGCAACCAGCTCATACCTACCATTCTTTCTCAGTTGCTCTTCCCTCTTCTCATCACCATGCCCATCCACACATCTAGGTCCTCACCCCCTCTTATCTTCCCCTAGGCATTCCTGGGCCCCGAGAATCCTGAAGAGCCCTATTTGGATGGCATCAACTATAATTGTGTAGCTCCTGGCAAGCGCTTCCGGCCTATGGACAATTTGTCAGGCGGGGAGAAGACAGTTGCAGCTCTGGCCTTGCTTTTTGCCATCCACAGGTAAGGCTCTGCCCCATAGGGAGACAGAGCTGAGGCAACCAGAGGCTCTGGGACCCAAGGATATGCAGAGATCTGCATAGGTGAAGGTGTTTTGGTATTTGCATTATATCATGTCTCCCTATCTACTATAGCACACCTGCCTTGGTTTTTTTTGGACCTGTCTTCCCCATCTTACCCTCATCAACTCAGCCTATTCTCCTGGTTCCTACATGTGCTTAGTTCTATTTCTAGGCTTTTCCTCACATGGTTGCTGGCTAATAAGCTTTTTCTGTATGTATCTAGCTTGACATAACTCTTATTTCTCCTGCCCTTCCTCTGGGAAGACCTCTTTGACCTCTGGCATACATTGACCCCCCCCCCAATCCCAGGCCAGTAGTACTTAATTAAATATGAACTCCTACAACTTAGCATTTGAGAGCTTGGGGACAGGTGAGTCAGACATGGTCTCTGGGCTAAAGAGCTCACAGTCTAGAGGAAGCCAGACACATACATATAAACAGATAGTAGTGTGGGTAGTTTGTATACACAGAAAAGGGACACCTAACCTTCAGTGTGTGGATGGGCCAGGGAAGGTTTTTAAAGGTAAGTGATAAGCAAGGAAAAAACAAAAAACATGAGTAGCCTTTGGGGGCAGGAGAGGTTGCTCATTTGTTAGAACCATGTTGGCTCAGGGGATCCAATGCCCTCTTGTGATTTTCGTAAGCATCTGGTATGGACATGGTACATATATATACACTCAAGAAAAGTACTCATACACATAAAATAATTTTTTTAAAAGAAAAGTTAGCTAAGGAACCCAGCAAACATTCTAGGCTGAACCTGCTTGCATGTATGGAGGCAAGGAGGCATGTCAGAGTATGATATATGTTGAGATAAAATGGAAGTTACTGAGAGAAGCCCTGTTTTTCGTGGTCCTAGGGGGATAGTGACACACAGAGCCAGATAATGGGGAGGGAATTCAGGGGCCTAGACTACTCTAATTTTTTTTCTTTTTTTTTTTTTTTTTAAAAAACAGCTTTATTGAGATAACAATTCACATGCCAGACAAGTCACTCACTAAAAGTATACAATCTAGTGGCTCCGAAGTTCAGATTTTTGCCATCATTACCATAACCAAGTTTAGAGCATTTTCTTCATGTAAGAAGGGAATTTCTATAACCATTAATTCTTTTTTAATTTATTATTTTTACATATTATTATTATTATTATTATTTAACATCAATCGCAGTTCCCCAGTTCCCTTTCCCTCCTTCCCTCCCTCCCATGCCCCCTAACCCCCCTTCCCATCTCATCCCCCCCTCCACTTCACAGGGAGGGTGATGCCTTCCAGGAGGGGTCATCTAAATTTGTCAAGTCATTTGGAGTAGGGACTAGGCCCTCCCTCCCGCCTCTAGGTTAAGGGAGTATCCCTCCATGGGGAATGTGCTCCCAAAGTCCTTTTGTGCTCCAGGGATACATCCTGGTTCCACTGTCAGAAGTCCCTTAGACTGCCCAGGCCTTCTAACTGAGACCCATGTTCAGGGGGTCTGAGTCGGTCCAATTCAGGTTTCCCAGCTATCAGTCTGGGGGTCCATTAGCTCCCCCTTGTTCAGGTCAGCTGTCTCTGTGGGTTTCTGTAGCCTTAGACCATTGTAATTTTAAGACTTGGGTTATTTGGTCTCTAAGTGCAGTTTCCCTATTCTGGCTGTGGGACTGTTGTTGCTGCCCTCCTTTTTTAGTATCAGCTCACCTATTCATTCCCTCCCAGCTATAAGCCAGCCCCCTTCTTCGTCCTGGATGAAATCGATGCTGCCTTGGATAACACCAACATTGGCAAGGTGAGTGCAAGAAAGCTAAGGTATAGGAGGGAAGCCCCCAAATTGGGGCTGAGTTTCAGAGAGCAATTCCTGACTGGCCTAGATATTTCTGCTGCCTATTCCATGGGCCAGGAAGATTGGGTCATCCCCATTTTGATGACCAATATCCTTTTCTTAGTCTCTCCTACTCTCTACCCCCACCTACTTACTTTGACTGGAAAATGGGAGTGTTAAGTCTTGAGCCTTGCTAAATACCCCTCCCTCAGGTGGCAAATTACATCAAGGAGCAGTCAACTTGCAACTTCCAGGCCATTGTCATCTCTCTCAAGGAGGAATTCTACACCAAGGCTGAAAGCCTCATTGGAGTCTATCCTGAGGTAGGGTGAACTAGGCTCAGGAGCCAGTCATCTTCCTGCTCATCTCCCCAAGTCAAAAGTAGAAGGGTGGAGGAGTGTAGGGAACTGGGTCCTGAGCAGCCATGTGGGTTTGGTAGAGCCCAGCCCTGAATGTTTAGCCAGCCCATCTTGGCAGAGGCAGCCAGGCAGAGGAGGCAGGAGGAAAGTGTAGAGGCAGGTAAAGAAAGAAGGCACTGGACTTGAACACTTTGTCTCATATCCAAAAAGAACCATTGCCTGGCCTTTGAGCAGATACATAGGGGGGCAGTGTTTCATCCCTGGTCCTGGGCTTTCTTAATTCTCTCCTGACATTTTACCCCCTTCTTCAGCAAGGGGACTGTGTGATCAGCAAAGTCCTGACCTTCGACCTCACCAAGTACCCAGATGCCAACCCCAACCCCAATGAACAATAGCAGGAATTCTGCCCTCTTGTCTGGATCCCAGAACTGCCCATCTGTCCATCTCCTGGATCTCTCTCATCACCTATTATCATGGATTCTCTGGACATTATACCCCCATGTATATGTCCATGTGTGATTACCTGTGTGCATATATATTTGTTTGCAAAATAAATATTGGATACCTGTTTTAAAGGAGCATAATCTGAATTTTATTCCAAGGGAGCACAGGATGAGAGTACACCAGATGGGCAAAAGTACCCAGGACCTCATAGGGGTTTTAGGCAGTCTTATTTACTCTTTTGTGTACTCTTTCATTTGTGTATTCATCTGACAAATAATGGACAGCCTTGATTTGTTTAGGTCTATGTTTAGAATACTGAGTTGAATCAGGGATCATCTCTCTTTTTGTTTTGTTTTGTTTTGTTTTTTTCAAGACAGTTTCTCTCTGTAACAGCTGTGGCTGTCCTGGAACTTCTCTAGACTAGGCTGGCCTCGAACTCACAGAACCACCTGCCTCTGCCTCCCAAGTGCTGGGATTACATGTGTGTGCTGCCACCACCCACTTTAGGGACCATCTCTTAATGGTAAGGAAATGGTAAGGTAACCAATTAGTCAAATATGACAAGTACCTGGATAAGAGGATCATCACTTCCATGCTTTGTTGAAAAGCTCACATTTGAGCCAGCCTTGACAAATTGGTAAGAGTCAGAGACTAAGAGTAGAGGATTCTCTGGGGATAGACAGTTACAGGTCTGCTTCCATTTTTTAACACATACTAATTGTTGCTGAGCAAATCATTTGACCTTTCTTTGTCCTGGTTCTCTCATTTGTAAGATGAGGCTAACATTTACCTACCTCATAGGATTTAATGATGTCAGGCTCTCACTAAAAACCTGATCCATGTGTGGAGCACCACTAGATACTAGCCCTTCTGAATACAATTCATGGGCCTAGAAGGGCTTCTGACCCTTGTTGTAAGGAACAGAAGGAACTGCCACCTTTGGAAGGTGCTGGATCCTTTGGTTACCGAGAAAGGGCCAGGGCATGAATAGGATATATCTGATGTAATACAGAGCCTGAGGAAGCCAGTAGTTTCAGTCATGCATGATAACTGTACTTGGGTTGTTAGGATCTAAGTCTAGTAGGCCACTTGTCAGCTTAACATGTTAAGATGTGGTTGGGAACTAACCTCATTAGCTATAGTGACTATGCTGTTGTGCAGTCTTGTGTGATGAGTTTAGCCTTTGCTTAGTCACAAAGGTCATCACGTTTGTTTTATCCTAAATCTCTATATTGCTTTTGTTGTTTACTTTTGAAAATTAAGTCAGACTGGATGTTGTGTCATGTGCACCTTTCCTCCCCCAAGATTTATTTCTATGTGTAGTGTGTGCATCAGATCCCCTGAAGCTGGAGTTACAGGCAGTTCACAGAGCTGCCCAGCATGGGTGCTGGTAACTGAACTCGGGTCCTCTGGAAGAGCAGTAAGTGCTCTTAACTACAGACCCCAGTGACACATGCCTTTAATCCTAGCACTTGGGAATCTGAGGCAAGGGGATTGAGCGGTAAGGTTACCGCTCTGTCTCAAGGGTTATAGCAGTTTAATTGGGACTGATTGTTCATTGGTATTCACGGTGTGAGGCACTGCCTCCACCATAGTTTTACCCAGAAGTTCTAATCACACAGGGAGAACACAACTCTCTCCTTTTTAAGAAAATATACTGTGAGTTGATGACATGGTTTGGTTGGTAAAGGCACCAGTTGCCAAGTCTGACATCCTGACTTGGATCCCTGGGACCCACATGGTGAAAGGTGAGACCTGCAAATTCTCTGACCTCCATGTATGCCCATACAAGTATACAAAAATCAAGAAATCACGGGTTTAGCCAGGCGTTGGTGATGCACCCCTTTCATCCCATCAGAGACAGGCAGATCTCCATGAGTTCAAGGCCAGCCTGATCTACAGAGCGAGTTCCAGGACAGGTTCCAAAGAAATGCTATTTCGAACCCCCTCCCCCCCAAAAAAAGAAAAAAAATCACAGGTGATAATTGTGATAATGTGATAATTGTGTTTTCTAATACATACTAAAAGGCATGACTAAAAAGCTTATGTTTACCCAAAGACATAACACCATCACTGGCCCATGTGCCATCATTTGGCAAATGCTGGCACAATTTGAAGACCAGACTCAGTTCTAATCCCAGCTATAGAAACTTGGACAAGTTACTGAGGAGCCCCAGTTCCTTTTTGTTTGTATGTTTGCTTTGAGACAGGGTTTTACTGTGTAGCTCTGGCTGTCCTGGAACTTACTCTATATAGACCAGGCTGGCCTTGAACTCATAGAAATCTTTCTGCCTCTGCCTCCTGAGCACTGGGATTAAAGGCATATGCTACCACCACCTGATTCAATACAGATTCTTAAAGATAGCACTTGCTATTTTCTGTGCCTTAAAGACAAAGAAACTGACCCTCCCCCACAAGGGGTTAAAAACCCCAGATAACACTGAGCTTGAACCCAGGTTTGATTTTCTTTTATTCATTACAGTGCTTTTCCATTGCAAAGGGGTTAACAGCCTTGGCTATACATCAGAATCATTTGTGACACCTACCGCCCTCCCCCCACTTAAAGATAAAAGATATATAAAAATATGTAAAATTAAAATAGTACAGAAGGGCTTGTAATGAAAATCAGCAGTTACCTTCTACACCCCCACATTCCAAAGGATGTGGAGCTTTTCAAAAATAAATTACTCTGGTCCCACCTCTGGAAATATGATTCAGTAGGTGTGGATAATAACCCAGGTAACTAACCCTCTCTGTTACGGGATAGAGAGGATTACATGAGATGCCTTAGACTATGGCCCTGGTACACTGGAACACAAGTGCTTTAGAGGAGCTTCAAAGTCCTCAGGATCAGGGAGGTAAGATTCGAATGGATTAGTGATAGAGCCTAGGCTCCCAATTAGAGCTCCTTGCTTCATGCCCACTGCTTTCTGATGGTCACCTTGGGGTGTTTTAAAGGAAGCTGAACCCAAGGAGAATCCCCATGCCTTAGAAGGAGCTAGTTGGTCCAATTACCTAAGGAATTGAGTGCTTTTCACACTAGTATCTTCTTTTAATCAGACATTTCATTCTGGAAATCTTAGTATTGCACACCTAGAATATAAAGATGAGTCAAATATTTATTCCACCATTGAGTAGTTAAGTCACTAGTTGGAAGCCAATTCATAAGCACCCTGGGGTGATCAGCTCTGTCAGAAGCATAGGAAGAATGTTAAAAGAGATTCAAAGAAGACATTTTCCAGCCCAGGAGGTGATGCCTGAGCTAACACTTGAATGGGATTCACTAGTTCCAGTAGAAGGAAATTCCAGGCAGCGGCAACGGTATGTATGAAGAGCTGGAGGCCAGAAACAGCAATTAAGGAGCACTGAAGCATAAGGATTGCAGGGGCGGGAAAAGCAGCAAGAAATGCTAAAGGTAATCAGGAACCAAATGTTAAAATGTTTAATGTGAATTTTTAACTTATGAGTGTTTTACCTGCCTATGCACTGTGTGCATGCCCACAGAAACCAGAAGAAGGCATTGGACCCCCTAGAGTTATGAGCCAACATGTGGGTGCTAGGGAACAAACCTGGGGCCTCTAGACAAGCAGACAGTGCTCTTAACTGCTTTTGCCATCTGGCTAGAATTTGGGCTAGGGGACATTATAGTTCCCATACTTGCTGTACCCAAGAAACAGGCCACCCGTGGATTCCAACTTCCAAATCTTCCATTTGAGCATGTGGGGTAAGCCGTCAGCCTCAAGTGCTTACCAAATGACTAGGGTCATGCAACTTGAAGAATGGAGTGGGGAAGCTCTGAAACCAATTTTAAGCAGAAGACACTCCAGAGCTAAAGACACAAGACAACCTGGATGGGGATGAATTGGGTTAGATCTTCATGTTTTCCACACCTATGGCTGCAGTTTCCTTTTCAGCCAGCATTTTACAAATGGTTTCTTTGTCTCAAGCAAATACACCAAACCACAAGGGCGGGCTTGGAGAGAGCTTGTTTACTGGCATATTCCCTGCAGAAAGCCCAGCCTCTGATACAAAAGTCACCTGGTAAAATTTCAAGTGGATGAATGCATGAATGAGTACATTTTTGAAGAAGAGGATAGAGATTAGGAACTATGAAAAGGACAGGCTGTCTACTATAGACAAGGACAGTGGAAATGGGTTGAATGTGATGAGAACTGAGGGGCTCAGCAGCTCAGAGTACTAGCTGCTCTTCCAGAGGATGAGTGTTTGATTCCCAGTACCTATATGTCACTGAAAACTGTAATTCTAGTTTCTGGCCTCTGTGAGCACCACGTGTGCATGTGGCACACAGACAAATATGCAGGCAAAACATCCAGGCACATGAAGTTTCAAAGGGATGTACTTTTCTTGACTTGAGTATTGGTGTGGTTGGTGACCGGGGATGTATATGAATTCCTACTCCATCCCACTTGCCCTTTCCTCATCTATCTCTGAATCAGAATCCTCTTTTAGCTTCCTCAGCACCTGGAACTCATCCCTCAAGCATTCTGTGTACTGTATAATTTCCCTGCATCCCCCAGTCACTGATTCACCCACCCAGTTCAATAAATTTTGGCTGAGCACCTTCTATGTATATTGAGATGCCTCTAAGCCAGGACAATTCCCTCTTTCCTTAAAATACTTTTGATTCCCCCCTCCAGTAAGACGTGTCCTTTATCAAATAGCATATGAAGAGGTACCCAGTATACCGAACCTACAAAAGAGCATAAAGACTGTTAATTCCTAAGGCCCTTGGAGAGAAATTAATTTCCCAAAGATCCTAGTACTAGGAAGTATCAGAGCCATAAATGGAGCCCAGGTTCCAATCAGGACAGGTAGAAATTGTAAGGAAGGTGGGGCTCAGACTGAGCTTTGAAGGTTGGTGTATAAGTAGGGCAAACAATGCTTGCCAATTATACTACCATCAAAAACAACAAACAAACAAAAAACAACACAACTTGGCCTTGCTTCTTCTAAGGTAAGTTGCCACATTCTGTACAATGTGACTTCACAGGCCTAACTACAGATGACTGGACTGGGATAGAATAAAAAAACACATTTCTGGGCTGGTTAATAGCCTAAGTGGACTGGTTTAAGGATTCCATCTTTTGGGGGGTTCCATCTTATGTGGGTGGTGTATCTAATGGCATATATGCATAAAATAGACATTTCTGGGAAGTTGAATCTGGTATTCAAAATAAGGGAACAATTAGAATTCACTAAGGCCGGAAACTACACAGCAATAGCAAAACTGTAGAAACCATAAATCATAGGGCTGGTGAGATGACTCAGCACTTAAAAGCAAAGGCTGCTCTAGAAAAGAATTCAGGTTTGGTACCCAATACCCTGGTGGTAGCCTGTAACTCCAGTTGCAGGGAATATTGATGCCCTCTTCTGGCCTCTATGGGCACCGGGCATACACATGGTGTACATATATACATGCAGGCACTCATATACATAACATTAAAAAAATCTCCAAAAACTGTAAGCTGTGAGATATTTGTATCATGAGTTCATAGGGCTGGCCAAAGGTAGCAGAAGCCATAAAAACAATAGCCATGATGTAGCTGGAGCCACAAGACAAACTGATTATGTAAAATCCATGAAGCAGCAGAAGGCCTGAATACATACACAAGACCCACAGGCCAGCAGAAGTGATGAGACTGCAAGAGGAACTACCTGGTAGCTTGAACCTTGTGGTACAAAGCAATGGGAATAGGAGGAGCAGCAGAGGTACTGACAAGTGAAAGTTAAAAGAATGATTGGATTAATAGATGCCAAAGTCCCAAGAGCCATAAAACAGGAGCAGAAAGTAGTCCTAGAAGTGGCGAGGCAGTGAAAGCCATGGGCTACAGACAGGGGAGCAGAAAGAAGTTAGTCAGTAACAGTAGGAGGAGTATAAATACAGCCAGAAAGTAGTTGAGTCACCATTTTGGGAGGCACTAGAGAAAGGAGCAACAGATGCCTCAACTGAGGGGGTGACAAGATAAGCCAGACTCTAGAGCTGCTTTGGAGCAAAAGCCATTTTCGAGTTTGTCTGTGAAGCCCTTCCTGTCTCATTTCCCTGTGGATGCTTTAAGCACCTATCGTTAATGCGAAGTGTGTCTGTGTTTCTTATAACCTAAGAGGTTAACACATGTGCAATTTAGATGTGTGAAGACCGGGGAAGTTCTTCCTGGTGAGTTTGATGCAAGACACGGAGGTGAGAATTGTTACTTTCCCTCATGCCCTCATTTTCTCATGTGCTTTTCACTCATTTCCTTGTTGATTTTTTTCTCATTTGTCTAATTCATTGTGTTACTTATTAGTCTGTGCATCAATATGAATGTTTACTCGTTCATTATTTCTTGCATCCATTTTTCCATTCATCTGCTCTACAAGCATATATTGAATTCCTTTCGGCATATCAGGCCCTTAACTAGACTCTGAGTTTTCCGGCCTCCAGAAATTCACAGTTTAAGTAGTGACTCAGAGAAGTGCACTAAATGTAGCAGATGATATAACAGAAGTCTAGATGGGGCAGGGTAAGCTTAGAGAAAGCACTGGGTGGTTCTTTCTCCCTGGAGTCTGGTGGGTTGGAGGAATTGCTCAGTAACACCTTTATAGAAGAGGGTGTACTTAAACTGAGTCTGGAAAGAGGAGTTAGTGCTTGCTATCTGTGAAGGAACAGAAGAACATTATGAAGAGTGCCTAATCAGAGAATGTGTAAGTATATATGAGTTTGGGGGAGTAATTCCTATTTGTCCATGCCATGGTAAAACTGGTAGAAGCCATGCAATCAAGCTTAGCTTTGATCTTATAACAATGGAGAAGCTGTAGGAGGGTCTGAAACAGGAAAGTGACAGACATTTGGAATCTTAGCAGCAGCTAGTGTTAAAGAAGATTGGGGGTGGCCAGGTGGTGGTGACACACCTTTAATCCCAGCACTCGGGGAGGCAGAGACAGGTGGATCTCTGAGAGTTCAAGGCCAGCCTGGTCTATAGTGTGAATTCCAAGACCGTCAGGGCTACACAGAGAAACCCTGTCTGGAAAAACCAAAAAATAAAAATAAATAATAAAAATAAAATTAATAAAAAATATTGGGGGATAAAGCACTGGCCTAAATAATGTGTACTTGAATGGCGTCATTAGAGTCCTAAGGACTCATGGGAACCCTTGAGGTGTGAGAAAGTTGTTCTGCTAGAGGCCAAGATGATGATGATGATTATTCTTTTTCTCTTCCTCTTCCTCCTCCTCCTTCTTCTTAAGGTAGGAGTTCAGTTAAGAGTTTAAGAACAGGGGCTGGAGAGATGGCTCAGTAATTAAGAGCTCTGACTGCTCTTCCAGAGGATCTGGGTTCAATTCCCAGCACCCACATGGTAGCTCACAACTGTAACTCCAAGATCTGACACTCAGACGTACAGGCAGGCAAAACACCAAAACAAATAAAAAAAGTTTAAGAATATGGACAATTCTAAATAGTGAAAATCAAGAAGGAAAATGAGCTTGGGAAATAGGTAAGAAGATAACAATAAAAACAGTTTGACTGGAGCAGGGGCTGCATTTAAGACAGACTGAAAAGTTTTCCAAACTATTACATGAAGTCTTGAGGGACAAGGAATGGGGGTGGGAGCAGAGAAGACTCATGGGCAGGACTATCCTTTGTGCTTTCAAATTGGTTTTGTGTGTGTGTGTGGTGGAGGGGGGTCTTTCAAGACAGGGTTTCTCTGTGTCCTGGCTGTCCTGGAACTCACACTGTAGACCACCAGTCTGGCCTTGAACTCCCAGAGAGCCACCTGTCTCTGCCTCCAGATTGCTGGGATTAATGATGTGCTGCCACTGCCTGGCTGTTTGTTTGTTTTGTTTATTAAATGTTCATTTAAAAATTAGTTAATTCAGGCACATAGTTTAGAAAACTCAAATCAGGCACACCTTTAATTCCAGTACTTGGGAGGCAGAGACATTTGGCTCTCTGTGAGTTTGAGGCCAGCCTGCTCTACAATGCTAGTTCCAGGGCAGCCAGGACTATTACACAGAGAAACCCTGTCTCAAAACAACAAGAAGAAAACTCAAGTCAGCATAGAAGGCCTTATTTCCATAAGCAAGAGTCTACTGCCCCACCCACTCTTACTTTTGGTACATAACTTGAGGTTTTTTTTTTCTTCTGATTATTAACTCCATACCTAACGTACTGTGAGAAAAAATTTAAAGCAATATTTTAATTTTAATTCATATGTATTTGTGTGTTTCTCTGTGTACAAATATGTGTGTGTGGGTACTCATGGAAGCCAGAATAGGACATTAGATCCCCTGAAATTACAGTTAAATGTGATTGTGAGATGTCTGGGTTTTGGGAGTCAAACTCAGGCTCTCTGCAAGAGTAGCAAGTGCTCTTAACCACTGAGCCATCTCTCCAAAACCCTGTCTGGACATTTATAACAATTTCAGACAATACACGTTGGAATTCTTTGACAAATGAGTTTAGATCATTCACACCAAGTTCAATTTTTATCTTTCTTATTTCTAGTATAATTTCATTTTACTGTTGGATAGCATTCTAAATTTTGTTTTTCTATGAACTAGAGATCGTATTTCCCTTCCCATTGTTTGTTGCTGATGATGGCTTTGAGCTCACTATATATATCTTTGACACTGGCCTTGAACCCCTGATCCTCCTGCTTCTACCTCTCAAGTGCTGGGATTGCAAACATGTGCCATCATACCTAGCTTGTGACAATATTTGTTGATCGAAGCTTTGTTAAATAAGAAAATATTCTCTCTTTTAGCATCTTCCCTATTGACCTTCCAACTTCTGTAATATAGCTATTTCTATATTTTGAGACTTAAATTTTTAAAATATTATTTATGACACATACCACAGTCCATGTGTGGCCAGAGGATAATTTGCAGGATACAGTTCTCTCCTTCCATGTGGATTCCAGAGATTGAACTCAAGTCTTCAGGCTTTGAGTCAAGAGCCTTTATCTGTTCAGCCATCTTGAAGGCACTCTATTTTATTGTTTTTATTTAGTCTCTCTCTCTCTCTCTCTCTCTCTCTCTCTCTCTCTCTCTCTCTCTCTCTCTGTGTGTGTGTGTGTGTGTTTTATTTAGTTTTGAGACAGTGTCTCATGTTACCCATGCTGGCCTCAAACTTGTTTTGAAGCTGAGAATGACTTGGGATACCTACTCTTCCTGCTCTATGGCATGGCTGCCGCCACCAACACCACATCTTCTCATCTGTGCTTTTATATTACCAAAATTGGTCCTAGCAAAGTGATGGTAGCATATTAAATTCTGCTTTGTAATGATGATTGCTATTTATGCTTTTGGTGTTTTGTCTAAAATATGATTCTAGAAATTAAGAGCAATATGTAGCTATTGATGTGACCAAATAGTCTTTCTTTAGGACCAACTAATATATTTTAATACATTTTTGCTTTGTAGCAAGTTTTCTTTTTCCTGGCTTCTAATCTTTCTTCTTTCACTTCATTGCTTTATCACATATTCCCTTCTTTTTCTTTTCAGAATCTCCACTGCATTAAGCATTATACATTAAAAAAAATCCCACCAAGTCTGTTTTTTGTCTCCATCCTCCCCTTGAAACCTTTTTTTCTAGGGACCTTTATTCCTTTTTCAAACATGGATTGCCAGTTTGGAATCTCTCTTTACTGCTTTCCGTGGTTATGTCTATCATTTATTAGATCTCAGGGTTTGGGTTTTGTTTGCTTGTTTCCCCATTGTTTCAATGGATCACATTCTCAAATAGCTTTCTCAGAAAGGTTGTATAGAAAATAGAATTCTTTTGTTTTATCATTGTTGTTGTTTTCAATTAAATTAGAATTACATTACTTTTCCTCCTCCCTTTAGTCCCTCTCAGTGAGCCTCCCATGCCTCCACTTAAGCTGTTAGCCTCTTTTTCTTCATCATTATTATATATGTGTGTGCACAAAATATATAAATACAACTTAAGGAGTCCATTTTTGATGTTTGTCTGGACATGATTTGAAGGCTTACCATTCTACCATTAAACCATACCATTCTATATTTATTAACTGAACTCTTGACTTTAATGGTCTCTATCTCTGGATCTGAATTGTAGGCATCTCACCCTTGGGATCAAGTGTGTCTAGTAAATCTCTAACTTTTTTTGTTCTTGGTGTAATTAGGAGGGTACATTGGAATTCCTGGTACCACATTGACAGGGGTTTTATCCAATTATTTTGGATTAGAGAATTATTTTGTTTAGAGAGGCATCTTTGTACACATTTTAATCCTTTACCAAAGCCCATACAAAAATTTCCAAAAGGAAAGACATTAATAGTGAGAAGCATTAAAACTAAAAGTAAAAAGGTGCTGGAGAAGTGTGGTCAACAAAGCAAATTGCTGGAACTTAGTCAAGCAGCAATGGTCACCATGTGGTCCACGTCAATGGAGGACACTTGGCTGCCTCTCCAGTACCACGTCTGCCTGCACACTGCCATGTTCCTTGCCACAATGATAGTGGACTCTGAAACTGTAAGCAAGCTACCCCAATTTAACGTTTTCCTTTGTAAGGCTTGCTATGGTCATGGTGTCTATTCACAGCAATAGAAACCCTGTTATAATACCTAACTAAGACACCTTTCCTACATTAACATCTCTATTGATCTTGCCATTGTTTCCGTTTGTTTAAGACAGCCATTTCTAGAACTGTTTCACAGCAGACTTCCTGGTGTTCTGGTTCTTAAAGGCTTTCCACCCCCTCTTGTTCCTCATGATGTTCCCCAAGCCATAGATGCAGGAGCTGTGATGAGGTGTATTTTTTTGGGCTGGTCTCCCCATGGACTATTGGTCTCTGCATTGTGTCCAGTTGTGGTTTTCTGTGATGGTCTCCATTTGCTGTGGAGAGATGCTTCTTTGATGAGGGGTGGTAGCTACACTTACCTGTGGGTATAAGGATAAGATTCAGAATATAGTAAGGGATTACACTGGTCTACCAAAGTGGTGGTAGTAGATTCTTCTCTAGGGTACATGACCACATTAGCCTGGAGAATCTGGCTCAGTTTCCAGTACCAGGCATGGTTTCTCTCCTGTAGAGTGGTACTGAAGTCCAGTTAGATAGCTGTTGGTTGCTACTGATATGTGAGCGCTGCTTCTTATTGGAAAAGTCTCACTTTACTTATCTGAAAATACCTTTATCGTGATACTTGGCTATAAAGTTTGAGATTTCTTATTTTCCCAGGCAACATTGAAGACACTGCTCCGTTATGTAGAGGATGGGTGAGGGAGACATCTCTTATAATATTGCCCAGGGTGGTTTTGGATTTCTGAACCAAGTGACTCTCCTACTCTCCCAAACTTTGGAACTACCAGTGTGTGTGTCCCTATAAGCAGCTCTCTCCACTCTTTTCTAAAACCCAGTTGTATCAGTTGGTTTTTCTTTGTTTGGTGTTTGGTTTTTTGAGACAGGGTTTCTCTGTATTGTTTTGGAGCCTGTCCTGGAACTAGCTCTGTAGACCAGTCCTCTAACTCACAGAGATCCGCCTACCTCTGCCTCCCTAGTGCTGGGCATGTGCCACCACTGCTCAGCTCTAATACCCTATCTTGATGGTGTCTGATTAGTTGTGAGTCTGACTGCTTTAAACATCACAGTTTATATCACCTTTTCTCCTTTTCTTTCAGAACCCCAAGGATACAGTGTTCTCATTTTTTTCCAAGTCTATTTTCTGTCTCTTTTCCAAATTAGGAAACATCTGTGTTTCTGTCTTTACCTTAATTCCTTATTCTATCCCCTCTATTTTTGTTATTGTCATATCCATTGAAGCTTTTATTTGGGGTTTTATATTTTTTAGTTCTAAAGTTTCCATAATTTTTCCTTATATATTTTTATTTCTTTGCTAACAGTTGCTAATTAAAATTATATTAAATTATTTATTCTGTGTGGGTTCCACAGTGTACATATGGAGTTCAGAGGATAACTTATGGAAATCAGTACTCTCCTTCCACTATATGGGCCTTTGGAATCAAACCCAGGTCATCAGGCTTGGCATCATGTGCTTTTACCTGCTGACCCATCTCAGTAACTCACTTTCTAATTTTTGATTTGTTTTAAGACTATTCCTAATTGCTGAGGTATTACTGTGGTAACTCCTTGTCCTTGAAAATTTTTCAGATGAGTTTAACATCTCTGTCATCTTGGTGTTAGTGTCTATTGTTTTATTTTGTTTTTCTCATTCAAGTTGAGGTGTTCCTGGTTCTTGGTGTGGTGAGTGATTGTCATTTGAGATCTGGTATCTCAGCTACTATGTTATGAGTCACTGAATCTTATTTCAGTATTCTGTTTTAGCTTCCATTGTCAGACACTATTATTAGCATGGAAGAAGAGACCCTGTCTCATTAATTTAGTGGGTATAGAAATATTCAGGGTCTCCATTCAGTCTCCATTGGATACTCCTTCCAGAGGCTTCTCATTGCTAGGTAGGAATGGGAGGTCTAGCTTTCCCACCCCAGTGGGAAGAGAAGGGTAACACATTATCCAGTGAGAATGAAAATCTGAACTCCCCGTTGGCCTTTGTTAGTGTAGTGGGAGTAGGACCACAATTTTCTTTTGTGGTGTTTTGTTAAAATAGAGCAATTATTATCTGATAAATGGTCTGAAATATCTAAGGTGAAAACAGATTTAGAGCCTTATCACTGTGCTACTCATTTGCTTATAAGTTCTCTACCAGTTACTCTGCTTATTTTGGAACATTTATTTCATTTGTGGTCTTTTCTCAAAGACAACCTTGTGATCTGTGCTTCTTTTCTGATTTAATGTAGCAATGGACTCTTAGCCATAATCAGAGAAGACTCTCTGTGGTGCTTTGAATGGAAATGGCCCCCATAGCCTCAAAGGGCACAGTGGTACTATTAGGAGGTGTAAACTTGCTGGAAGAAGTGTGTCACTGTGGGTGGACTTTGAGGTCTCAGATGCTCAAGCCACACCTAGTGTCTACTCTCTCTTCCTGCTGCTTGCCAAACTGGATGTAGAACTCTCAGTTGTCTCTCTCACATCATGTCAGTCTGCTTGACACCATGTTTCCCGCCATGACAATAATGGACTAAACCTCTGAACTGTAAATCAGCCCGAATGAAATGTTTTCCTTTTATAAGAGTTGCTATTGTCATTGTGTCTCTTCACAGCAATAGAAACCCTAACTACGACAAAAGCTGGTAGCAGGGACTGGTGTATTGTTGGGATTGGCTTCATCATGTTTTGTTTTGAGGAATATGGAACACTTTGGGACTTTGAACTAGAAAATCAGTTCAATGCTTTAAATAGGGCTTAATGGGCCAAACTAGTAGGATCATGGAAGACAGTGGTGCTGAGGGTGATTTGAACTGTGGGGGCCTGGCTCAATACGTTTCAGAGGAAAAGAATATTAGTATGTGGCCTAGTATGATCTTGTGATATTTTGGTGAAGAATGTGGTTGTTTTATGTCCTCATCCAAAAAAAATCTGCCTGCGGCTAAATTGAAGAGTTGTGGATTACTAACTTTGGCAGAGGACATTTCACAACAGCCTAGCATTTCTAATTGCTTTCTTTTGTTTTCATTGTCTGATTTTAGAACCTTATTAAGTTATTCCAAATTCCCAAGGAAAGCATGAAAGTGATTTGAAGCCCCTCTCCCTTTTCTGTAGAAAACGTTCCTCCTGGGGTCTTTCTTCTTTCTGCTCCTGTGTGGATGGCTGCTTTATAGGGCTGCTGCACAGCTGCCATCCTGGGATGTCTCTCCATTGCTCTTCTAGGTTGGACAAACTGTTTCTTGGACCCCATAGCTTTCACTTTCTCAGTTCACACATTTATAATGGATATTGTGGTTATTTTCCACATTCCATCTGAAAGTAGAGACAGGTGGAACCTGGGGCTAGTTGCCAGCCCACTTTATAACAACTATAGAAGTTGGATTGACCCCAGCACCAGATCTAGGTACTGGTCTTCATAGGTATACTGGCCAAAGTAATTTCATCCCCCAGTCACAGTGATGACTGGTTCAGAGATGGTCCAGTCAACAAACCCAGAATATTATATTCATAAATTTGACTCTAGTGCCAGCAACACAGAGGAGCCAGGAATATACAAAGTAGGATAATAATAGACTGGAAAATGTATTTGTAGTGTGTAAAACTTGACAGAGGATTAATCAGCATACAAATAAAGCCAGATGGTACATCCTGTAATCCCAGCACTCTGGAGGCTGAAGTAGGGTGATCTCCATGAGTTCAAGGCCAGCCTGGGTTACAGAGTGAGGGTTTGTGTCTAAACAAATGCAAAAATAATGAAAACAAAGAAAATGAAAACGAAGGTTGTCAGCGCAGCAGATACATAGACATAGGATTTAGATAGTAATGTATACAATAGGAAATTTGCAGCTGTTGAGATTTTTAACTCTGCTAATAATTAGAGAAATGAAATTAGCAGTGGGAAATTACTCCTGTGGTGGTAGCAGTGTGAAAGTTCTCCGTAGTCTTAGATGCTGATGAAGATGTGCGGAAAAAACAGCTGTTGGTTTACTGAGGACTGGCTCAGTTATTCTGCAGAGCTATTGGGTTGTCCCTTGTGGAAACATTGTATGACCTAGAAGTCCACATCCTGGGCAAATATTCTGAGACATTGTCACATCAGTCCTAAGGATTGAGCTTGTCTGTTGTATCAGTTTCTGAGGTAGTGAGGACTTAGAATCACCTGAGGTGTCCATCCTAATGGGACTAGATAAGCAAACTATAGAGTTTTCATAGGATGGAAAGGTATAAGACAAAAATAGTAGCTAGATTTACATATAATAACATGGACACATAGCTACCCAAACTTAGTGTTGAAAGAAAAAAGAAACAGAATCAGATTTATACCAAGATATCATTTATGTAAGTGTATATATTACAGTGTATACTTCCACAGATATGCATATATCCAAATAAACCTGAGAAAGGACAGTTAAGCTACTAGAGAGACTCACCAACATGAGCAAAAAATGAGAATGATAGGGAAAATAATATGAGAAAGGGAGGGCAGCCTTCACTGGAGTGATGGATGTGTCATGACTTGCCAGTAATGATTAAGGAAACTGAAGTCCACAGCAGACATGGGGATACAGAGTTCATTTGCTATGGTGTGAGATGCTAACATCACACACACTGTGAGAAGCAGTACCAAGGGCTACTTTCTCCCCAGTTAGGACCTTAGCTGTGATTCCTCCTGCCAGGCCTTCCTAATTCCTGTCCTATTGTCTCAGCCAGATTCTTTAGACTTACATCATGATGCTGGTGTTACAACAAGCCCCCTTTTCCTCCTTAACTCTGCTGAATTCTGTTTCTGGTATTTATATCCAAGATTCCTGACTGATTGAAGAATCCTGCATTTTATTGGAGACATCTTGAAGTAACTTTTGTTTTGTTGTTAAAGACAGGGTTTCTGTGTTGCTCTGGCTGTCTTGGAACTTGCTCTGTACACCAGTCTGGCCTTGAACTCACAGAGATCTCCACCATCATCCTGCTTTAAAGTAACTTAAGAAAGGTCGATTTAGGGATCTTTGAGCATCTAAAAATGTAGTTGTTACATTTACCTTCACATTTCAGTTACACTTTGGCTCTAGAATTCTGTGTATGAAATAATTTCTCTGACTTTTGAAAGTATTACTTTTTAAAACACAGATGCTGCTTAAAAGTCATATGGTAATATTATTTTCATACTTTTGATTGTGACCTGTTTTCCCCACTTCTAGGAGCTTAAAGGCTTTAAAAAAATCTATTCCTGTTTTTTTGTTTTTTGAAATGTCACAATAATATGTCCACATGCATGCTTTTTTTCATCTATTTTTCTGGTCACCTGCTGTACTGATGGACCGTCTTTGTCTGAAGACTCAAGTTCCTCTATGCTGAGAAATTGCAGGATTTTTTTAGGTAATTTTCTCCTTTCCTGTTCTTTGTAGAACCCCTGCTGCTTGACTGATGAATATCCTCTGTCTGTTCTCTTTCCCTTGCTTTTCGAGTCCAAAATATTTCTAATTGATACGTAATCATTGTACATATTTCTGTACAGAAATTCTTAGTATATAGTGTGCAGAAACACTACATGTACATTTATCATTTCTTTGTGTTAGGAACATTCAATATCTCTTACTAGCAACTTTTAAACATACAACTGAATGCTGTTATCCATAGTGCCCACACTATCTATAGAACACTGGAAGTTATCCCTGTTACTCTCCTGAATCATTGTATATGTTCATTCATCCTTTTCACATACTTCCCCACTTTCCAGCCTCTGTTAACCCAATGGTGCTTTATACAGAGAATACTTTCATTATTTTGAAAATAGGTACAACATCTTCTGTGTATGTCTGTATGTTTAAAAGAACTTTACTAAAGTCTTGGTGCTAAATAGAAGATGATAGTCAAGAAAAAAAAATATATTTTTAGACAGGATTTCTCTGCATAGCCCTGGCTGTTCCAGAACTAGTTCTATAGACTAGGCTGGCATCAAACTCAGAGATCTGCTTACCTCTACCTTCTGGGGCCTGGCAGTGGGCTTATGAAACCTCAAAGCCCACATCCAGTGACACACCTCCTCCAACAAGGCCCCATTTCCTAATCCTTCCAAACCAGGGACTAAGCATGCAAATATATGAGTTTATAGGGCCATTCGTTTTCAAGCCACCACAAACATGTATGAGGAAAGAGAGCCATAAGCATAAAACGAAGATATTCTTCTTCATAAATGTAAACTCATACACATGAAATAATAATGTGTCCTGGGGATCCAGTGCCCTCTCTGGCCATCTCAGGCATTGCATGCACATGGTGTACAGTCTTACAGGCAGACAAAATACCTATGCCTGGTTCTGTGCAGAGCTCCCAGAAATTCATGCTTGCTAAGCAGGTCTTAACCAACTGAACTACATGCCCAGCAAACAGGCCAGAAAGCATTTTAAATCAGTGGATCATATATGTAACAGATTTGAACTGTCATTTCATAGAGAAGGGAAGAGAGCTGCCAGGGCTGCTAGAGCTAATATGATACTGATTAGGGACTGTTGCCCACAGTCAACTCTTGAAACTTCTATACAGAAGCACACAGATTTGCACTGACCATATTTACACTAGCAACAACAGCACACTTTTCCCTGACTCACAGGTGATGACTCAGTCTAAGGGAAGGGCCTGTTCTGCGAAGTTTCCTTCCATGATGAATTGACATCCATTGCTCTAGGGACATAGAAACAGTTCAACTTTTAGTTCTTAAATGTTTTTCTTCATTAGAAAACCTATACTATATATGTTTCTTTTTCTTTTTGCTTTTATTTTTTAATAGACTTAATTCACTTTATTTTTCTTCTGTAAAACCCCTTATGTGGTGGCAACAGCTGGAGCCTGGGTCCTCTGAACAGAGACTCTGGTATGGGCTTTCACAAGATGGTCAGTGAATTCCTGATAAGGAGACTTGGTGAACACAGTCTCTTTCCAGAGGTCAGGGGTCAGGTAGCTGTAGGTCTTAGAGATGGCATCAAAGGTGGCCTTGGCAAAGTTGCCCAGGGTGGCAATGCAGCCCCTGGCTGATGTGTAGCAGTCATCAATACCGGCCATCATCAGTAGCTTCTTGGGCAAAGGAGCAGAGACGATGCCAGTGCCTCTGGGGGCAGGGATGAGTCGCACCAACACAGAGCCACAGTGGTCTGCCACTTTGCATGGAACAGTGTGGGGCTTGCCAGTCTTGTTCCCCCAGTAGCCTCTCCTCACAGGGACAATGGAAAGTTTGGCCAAGATGATGACCCCTCGGATAGCTGTGGCTACCTCCTTGGAGCATTTAACACCAAGACCAACATGACCGTTGTAGTCCTCAATAGCGACAAAAGCCTTGAACCTGGTCCGCTGGCCAGCCCTTGTCTGTTTCTGTATTGGCATGATCTTTAGAGATGCCCCCAAGAAAAAGTCAATAATCTGGGATTCCTTAATGGGCAGAGAGAAAAGGTAGATAGATCTCCTCCAGGGACTTGTTCTTCATGTCCTATACCAGGCGGCCCAGCTTGGTGACGGGGATCCACTCCTTGTCTTCGGCGACCATGGCCCCTGAGACCACTGCTGAAGCCTCCGTGGAAGCCACCGCAGCCTCCTAATCCTGGGCCCCCAGGTCCTCCAGGCCCTCCCGCTGCACCGGCGTCATCTGCCATTTGGTGTTTTCCCGAAGTAGAAGAAGCTCTTTTTTGGTTTTTTATTAATTTATTTTTTGCATTCCAATCCCAGTTCCCCCTCTTTTCTCTCCTCCTGCTCTCCCCCACTCTCTCTCTCTCTCTCTCTCTCTCTCTCTCTCTATATATATATATATATATATATATTAAATCAAAGTAATCCAATGCACGTGGCTTTTTTGTTGTTGTTGGGATTTTTTTGGAGTGTTTTGGGTTTTTGTTTAAGATTTACTACTTTCCTTTTACTTGTGTGAGTGTCTATGCCTGCATATATGTCTGCACCCCACATGTATGCAGTGCCTATTGTGACCAGAAGAGGGCATTGGACTCCTGAAACACACAAGGTTTATCATCATCATTATCATCATCATCTTTTGGTGTTTTTAGATAGGGTCTCACTATGTATCTATGGCTGTCCTGGAACTCACTCTGTAGACCAGGCTGGCCTTGAACACACAGAGATCTGCCTGCCTCTGCCTCCCAAATGCTGTGATTAAAGGTATGTGCCACCACAGCCAGCTATCTGTTGTTTTTTTGTTTGTTTGTTTTAAGATTTATTTATTTATATTTTATGTATATGAGTATTTTGCCTGTATGTATGTATGTATGTATGTATGTATGTATGTATGTATGTATGTATGTGCACCGTTTATGTGTCTGGTACTGTGGAGGCTGGAAGAGGGTGTAAGATCCCTGGGAGCTGGAGCTCCAGAGAGTTATGAACTATTATGTGTGTGCAGGGAACTGAACACAGGGCCTCTATAAGAACATCAACTGTTCCTAACTGCTGAACCATCTTTCTAGACAATACACATAGTTTCAAAAAAGCAAAGTATTGCTAAAAGATACAAAATAAAATCTAACACTGTCTTGTCCCATTTACTTCCACTGCAATCTAGAAGTAACTATTTTTAACATGTTACTTGGTTTGGCCATTTTTCTGTCACTTACAATGCCCAATCCCATCCTCCCTACCAGCTGCCATTCAGAGACTGAAGAGCTAGGTACTCTATTAGCTTCCTTTGCAGCTAAAAATGGCTATATGACTTGCCTATGACCAACATGTTATTTTCTCGGGACTTTCTGTAAAACTTATTGATTTCCTGAGCAAAGGAACATAGAACAATGTGATAGATTCTGTCCCCTTCCTCATGATTTGAATATAAGCATGTGGCCTAGACACATAACAGCCATCTTGGGACCATAAAGAGATGAGCCTGAGCATGAAGATATATAGAAATGTTAGAAGGACTTCATTTCTTGGTCATGCAGATGAACCCATGAAATAAACAAATTAAGCTGTATGTGTGTAAGTCACGTGTAAGCCATTGTCAGTCAAGATTTTTGTTACTTGAAACTGAAAGGACTTTTTATATTTATTTATTTTTTATTATTTTTAACTATGTGTATGTGTATATGGGGGTTGGTATATGGACCTTCAAAGGCCAGAGTGTTGAATTCCCTGGAGCTTGAGTTACAGATGGTTCTGAACCACCTGATGTGGGTGCTGGTGCTGGGAATTGAACTTGAGAACTGGAAGAACAGGACATGCTCTTAACTCTGAGCCAAGTCTCCAGCTCTGAAAAGACTTTTAACTAATGACTCACTGTAATTCTTCATAATGTGTTTATACTATCTGAGCAATTTGAAGCAACATTAGTTGATATATCTCAATAAGTTAGACACTTACTCTCTCTCTCTCTTCAGTAAAAACAGTGGATTGGTTTGAGGCACAGTGCATGTGGCAGTGGTCTGTCAGGTCTACCAGTAGAGCTCCCTTTAAGGTGATTCAGTGGGGACCTACAAAATCTATTAGGGGTCCTTTCAGTATAGCTAGTGGATGCCTTTGCTGGAGTGTAGGTACTGAGTCTTGTCATGTCTACCCAGGGTCATGAGATTACCATAAAGGGAAAGTGCAGGACTATCAACAGCTCCAACAAATATCTATGGTCCAGCGCTTTAACCACTTGGCCACCCCATCCCACTACATCAAATACTTTAAATTATCCTGCTTGGGACTTGACATCTGGCTCCCACTGTCAGGGAACCTTTTTGTCCTATTGGATGTGGCAGGGTAGATCAGCTCTCTTCTTATTGGTCCATGTCTTTCCCTGCCATGATTCTCAATTACCACTCCTCTAAACCACATCCTGCTTGCCTGAACACTGTTGAAACTTTTCCCCAATAATGCTTTTCCCCAATAATGGGAACTTTGGAGTTGTGGTTTCTATCCTTGATCTGTACTTGATCTGTACTGGTTTGTAGCCAGAAATCTGAGGTGTGATCTTCTATCCTTGATTTCTCTATTTTTGTTTTCTGGAGCTTTAGAGATTAGATCAGATAAACTCATCACATCTTAAATTTTATTTATTTTTATTTTATGTGTATGAATGTTTTTTCTCCATGTATGCAAGTATACTGCATGCATGCCCGGTGCTCATGAAGGCCAGAAGAGGGTGTCTGATCCCCTGAAACTGGAGTTACAGACAGTTGTAAATCACCATGTGAGTGCTAGGAATTGAGCATGAATACTTTGGAAGAACAGCAAAATTTTTAGGTACCCTCCCCATATATATATTTTAGATATTTTGAGACAGGCCCTCACTTTGTAGCTTTGTCTGTCCTGGAACTCGATATATAATCCAGACTGACTTTGAACTCACAAGAGATCCACCTGCCTCTGCCTCTGGAGTGCAGGGATTAAAAGAGTGAAGGAGTATACTATCATGCCCAATATACCTTCTCTTCCTCCACCTCCTCCTCCTTCTTTTGAAGCAGTATCTCACTAAATTGTCTAGGCTGGCTTTGAACTCTCAATCTCTCGGTGTCATCCTTCTAGAGTTTTACCTGCCCACAATTTATCTGTATATTCCAAGTATGTAAACCTACATGTGTGAACCATGAGCAAGACAAAATATCTGGGTTTGGGAATCTTATGGATTTGCATTTGAATTCCACCTCTGACATCCGTATATCTGTGAACCTCAGTTCTTACCTTTGTAACATACAAAATGTCTCAGGCAGCATAGAGTCTCAGGTGGGATAATAGTTTCCACCTAATAGAAGTTTGGGGGAAATTTTCATAGATATTGCATATAAAGCATCCAACACCAGGCTTGTCAGACAGCAGGTGTCAAAAATAGGAGCGATCATTTCTTAATGGGGGCGAGTGGGAAATAAGATTGGAAAGAATTGAATTGGGTTTTCAGAGGACCTGGAATGCCAGGTCTTATTCTTGTGACACTGGGGAACCTAGGCAGGCTTGTCAGCAGGAGAATGAATTGATCCTAAAGAATTTGTGGCATTGTTCCCTTAGTCTGGTCTGGGAAAGGAACAAGAAGCACTTGGCCCAGCAGCTCTTGGGTTAAAATCTTTGCCTGCATCTGAGTTATTTGTAACCCGTTGTCATGGCAACAAGTTTGGCAAGCGAGCCAGTGCTGCAAGCTCCTGACAGTGGGGCGGGGAGGGCAGTGGGAGAAGACAGAAGATTTGGAAAGGGGTTCATCTGTGACCAGTGTCTCACTTTCCTGTGATTTGCCCAAAGCTTTTCAGCTGCAGATGAGTGTGAGCGTCGTCTAGGGAGAATCATTGGATGTTGGGGCCTCTCCTCCCCAATCTCCTGATATTTCAGATGTGAAAATAGGCTGAGAGAGGTCCAGCAGCTGGCTAAAGGCCATAAAGCAAGTCAGGGATAGAGAGAGTACTAACCTCCCCACTCCCCTTTTAAAAGCACTCCATGCCATAGAACTGAAGCACCTGGAATAAGCCCTTGAGAACAATTTATCTACCCCGTACACACCACACCACACACACACACACACACACACACACACCTGTCTTTTTCATATGGGAAACTAAGATGCAGAGTGGTTTACAACAGACTGGGCACTGCACAGCAATCCTGAGATTGAGACTGATCTCTTAGGCATCTATGCTGACTGCCAATATAGAGCCTCCCATGGTAATATTGGTTCCTCTGCCTTGGCCTTTGATGGCCTCCAACACGTGTTCTGGTCATATATCCCCTTCCATATAACCTCTTCTTTTGAATGCAGGGATATCTGTATTAGCCCCTTTTTTCATTGCTGTGGTAAAAACACAAAAATAGCTTAAGATGTGAGGGTTTATTCTGCCTCACACTATGAGGGTACAGTCCATCATGGTATGGAAGGCATCGTGGCATAAGCATGAGGTGGTGAGTTACATTGCATCCACAGTAATGATCCAGGAAAGATGCATGCTGATATTCCAGCTGTCTTTCTCCTTTCTCCATTTTTATTCAGTCTAGAACTCCATCCCATAGGAAGGTATACACACATTCAGGGTGCAGCTTCCCCTCTTCAGTTACTCCTTTCTGGAAATGCCCTCACACATAAACCCAGAGGTGTGTCTCCTAGGTGACTCCAAATCCAGTCAAGTGTGCAATGGAGATTTGCTGTCATTGCACCCCCTGAATCCTGAGCATTCTTTCTTTTGAAAGAGAGAGAGAGAGAGAGAGAGAGAGAGAGAGAGAGAGAGAGAGAGAGAGAGAGAGGTTGCATGTGTGCCATGGAACACACGTGGAGTTCAGAGGACAGTTGCTGGACTTGATTCTCTCCTGTCATCATCAGGCTTGGTGGTGGCACATGTATGTGCTGAGCCATCTTGCCAGCCCTCAGCATCCTCTTATGTAATGCAGTCCTCACAATTTGCCTTCTGATTTAGCAGGTGGAAACCCAAAGGACCAGAAAAATACAAGGTGACTGGCCCAAAGTCACACAGTGTGTCTTAGCCTGAATCCCTCCTCCTCCGGAAGGATCTTTCTGCCTGTCCTATTCCACAGCCCGAGCTCAGAGTTCCTCTGGTGCTCATCTTTCTGCTTACACTTGTGCAGCATACCCTACTCTCTGTTCTCTGTCTTATGTGCAACACAAATTCCTGTCTCCTCATAGCTGATCCCAATAGGTCCAGCTGGTTTCCTTCTGTTTGTCAAATCTACCACTCAGACTCTGCCACTGCCCTGATCTAGTTGTAATGTCCCTCACAGAAATGACACTAATTCTACACCCTAGCTTCTAGACTGTCCATTTTTAGATTAATATACTGTACACTAGCAATGTGAGGACATTGGCACAAAGCCAATGCATTCTTTCCTTGTATAATACCTCATTTGCCACAGGATGAAGTTCTAGCTCCTTCTTTGGTAGTTAAGGCCAACCATAACTTTGTCTTTTGTCACATGCCAAGACTCATCCTTTGCCATTTTTGGGCTCACACCACTGAACTAACAAATTATTCCTGCAATGTTTCAGACCTTTTCTATTCTAAGTATCTTTACAACATTTTTTTTAAATTAAAGGCTCTTTACACTGACTCTCCCAACCCAGTGAACTCAGCTGTCCAAATGTAATTTCATCCAGCAGCCTACTTTGATTTCTCAGTGGGATCAGGTTCTATTCTTTGGGTTCTCAAGGTCCCACAAGCTCTCTACACAGCACAGTTCTAATGTCTGGGGCTCAACAGCCCATCAAATTGAAAGCTCCTTGAGGCAATGACCCTGTTTCTACTAAAGCTCAGGACTTGAGTTTTCCCAGGGGAATGGTCAACGAATAGTCACTGAATGAATCCAAATATGCAAATGATTTGAGGACCAGTGAAATTTGCATCCAGTTTCATGAGTGCCTGTTCCTACTCAAGATAACCTGGGTGGTGTCACCTGGTACCTGACAATCTTTCCACTACTCCAATGGCCTGGTTGATCTGGAAAGAGGTGTGTCTTGGGTCATCTGATCCAGGGTATGATGGCTCAGGAATCCAAATCAACTAATAACTAAAGAGGCACTGAACATGTAAAACTAAGTTCTATTATTTTACCTGCCCCTTCTATTGCTGTGATAATGCACCGTGACTAAAAGCAACTTATAGAAGAAAGGGAAAGTTTTTTGGGCTTATGGTTCCAGAAAGATAAGAACCAAGCATGGCAGGGAGCCATGGCAGCAGAAGCGGAACGCTGAGAGCTCATATCTTCATGCACAAACATGAAGCAAAGAGAGACAAACTGGAAGTGCCACAAGGTTTTTTATCTCAAAGCCCACACCCAGTGAAGTACTTCCTCTAGTAAGGTTGCACATCCAAACATCCCCAACTGCTCCATCAGCTAGAGACCAAGTGTTCAAATACACCAGTACATCCTTGTAGCTAAGGGAACAGGTACTGAAAAATGCTGATAACGTACCAGAACCAAATAACTAAAGAAAAACATGGCAAAACTAACTCTGACCAACTTGAAGTTACTTTCCACATTGTTCTGGTTTCTCACAATATTCCTTTTGGACAACCTAGGTATATATTCATATATGTGTGCATGAATATACATATATCCACATTTTATGGTACTAAAAGGAAAATTCATCTGGGCATGGAGGTGCATGCTTATAACCCTAGCACTTAAGAAGTGAAGACATGGGGGATCAGGAGTTAAACTTTAGCTTTGGATACACAGTAAGTTAGAAGCCAGCCTGGATTATATAAGACTTTATTTCAAAACAATAAAATCACTTTAAAGTGCTTGAGAGATGGCTTATAGGTTAAGAGTGTGCAATTGCTCTTGTAGAGTACTGGAGTTTGCTTTCCAGCACTCACATTAGACAGCTCACAGCCACCTGTAACTCCAGCCCCAGGGGATCCAACACTCCTCTGACCTCCGCTGGCACATGCACAAGCATGCACAATTAATTAATTAATTAGTTAGATCTAAACCAAAACACTTTAATGTTTCTCTTTTAAGGGATTAGGAGGGGAATGGAATGTAGGGACACTATGCAGGAGAATAGATAATAAAATAAATAGGGTGAATTAAAGCAGGAGACATAGGTCAGGCATGTTGCTGAATGCTTATAATCCAGCATTTGGTAGAAGGTTGTGGAGACTGGGAGTTTGAAGGCAGCCTTCATCTCCCAAATGCTGGAATTAGGGCGCACATTACCACACCTGGATTTTTCTTGCTTTCTTTAGATTTGTTTGGCCACATTTAGGGCTTTATTTTGGGAGATAGTATAGAGATCGTTGTTTAAGAGAAGTTAGGAAAACCAGTGTAGGCTTTTTGGAAACAGTAGTATTTAGAGTATGTAATTAATGCAGAAGAGAAAAGTCTTTGATTGGCACAAGAAGGCATTCAGTGAAAAATAAGTGCCTTAGCTTTTCATGCTCAGTTTCCCAGCTTTATCCTAAGGATCTCCATCCACTGTTAGCACTTCCTTGTGTGGCTGTTATGTAGATAGTCTAAGCCTACACAGTCATCCCTCAGTAGCCAATGGGAACTAGTTCCAGGACTCTCCTTGGATACCAAAACCCACAGACATGCAAGTACCTTATGTAAAATGATGTAGTATTTGCATAATAGCCTACACAATCCTCCCATATACTTTAAGTTATGTCTAGATTATAATACCTAATATAATGTAAATGCTATGTAAATAGTTATTATAGTCTGTTATTTAGAGAACAATGACAAGGAAAAAATTTTATATGTACAGTACAGAAATAGTTTGAAAAAATATTTTTAATTCTTAGTTGAAACTGAAGATGTGGGAACCATAGTATGGAATCCAGTTGCATTTATAGGTTCTGGGAACCAGACTGAGGACACTTGCTTGTGTGCTTGGGTATACATAAGGAGTTCTTTGATTTTTTTTTTTGTTAGCATACCTGTTTTTGAACAGAAATTCACTATGCAGCACTGGCTGGCCGCAAGCTGGCCTCAAATTTACTGTAATCATCCTGCTTCAGCCCCCAGAGTGCTAGGATTACAAGTGTGAGTCACCACTTAGCTTGTAGGTTCTTAAAAAAATTTTAATTAAAATATGACATCATTTCCCCCTTCCATCTTCTCCTTCCAACCCCTCTCATGTCCTCCCCAATTCCTTCTCAAATTCATGGCTTCTTTTTCGCTAATTATTGTTGGTACACATGTATGTAAATACAACCTGCTGAGTTGTTTATTGATGCTTGTATGTATGTGATTTCATCCTGGCAAATTCTACATCTTTTTTTTTTTCAGTTGTTAGTTGCTTGTATCTCTTCATCTACATCAGGATGCTAACCACTGTTGGGGTTGTTCAGGTTTTTTT
This sequence comes from Phodopus roborovskii, assembly GCF_943737965.1. NCBI lineage: Eukaryota > Metazoa > Chordata > Mammalia > Rodentia > Cricetidae > Phodopus > Phodopus roborovskii. The sequence goes on from NW_026125804.1 coordinate 648,507, forward strand.
CCAACCAAATTGCTGAGATTTTATGTGTATAGCTTCCCTGTTATAGCTAGAAGATATAATGTCACAGCAGATGTCCTGACCTTCTGGGTTGTACAGTCTTTCTACTGTCATCCATGATGTTCCCTGATCCTTAGGTGCAGGAGTTGCTTTGTGGATGTTTCTGTCTATTGGATCTGGGAACCCAACCATTAGCTATTCTTTGCATTCTGACCAGTTGTGGTTTTCCTGTAGCAGTCTCTGTGTCTTGTAAAAGGAAGTTTCCTTGATGAGGAATGAGAGCTACACTTTGCTGTGAGTAAAAGGACAACTATTTAGAATGCAGTTAGGAATTACGCTGGTCTAGTAAAGCGGTGATAGGAGGTTCTCTTCTAAGATTCAACACCTCACTAGCCGGAGGTAGTTGGCTGGGTTTCTGTTGTCTAACAGTTTCCTCTGAGATCAAAACATTCCATTCTGTATGGAATCTCCCTAAACAGGGAGGCAGACAACTACAAAGAAAGTGTCAAGAACTCCCTGAAACTGATCAGATTCACTAGGTCCCTCCCTACCAGAGTAAACAACAAAAGCTGAGAATCTCAGAGGGAAAACAAACTGAACTGCACAGAAGACCCTAAGACCAGCTGAGTGTCAAAAAGACTCAGTGGAGAAAAACTGCAAAGACCCAGAGCAGATTGGCTGCCCAGCTGCCTGGAAGAGGTTTACACCTACTGAGTCACTTGGAAGGGACATACGTCAACCTGTTGAGCTACCTGAAGGCTGTGCAGTGAGCTCCAGGTTTTCAAATTTTTGTGAACTGTCACCCATGTGTGGGTGGGACTTGATGATGTAGTTGTCAGTGGGTAATTTCTACTCCTGTAAGTAACTCCTCCCCTATTATGCTGGCTAGATTTATGTCAACTTGACACAAGCTAGAGTTATCTGAATGTAGGGAACCTCAATTGAGAAAATATCTCCATAAGATCTGACTGTGTGGCATTTTCTCAATTAGTAATCAATAGGGGATTACTATTGTGGGTGGTGCCCACCACACCAATTGTGGGTGGTGCCATTCCTGGGCATGCGGTCTTATGTTCTATAAGAAAGCAGGTTGAGGGCTGGTGAGATGGCTCAGCCATGAAAGGCTAGGTTCACAACCTAAAATATAAGAAAGCAGGTTGAGCAAGCCATGGGAAGCAAGCCAGTAAGCAACATCCCTGCATGGCCTCTGCATCAGCTCCTGCCTCTAGGATCCTGACCTGTTTGAGTTCCTGTCCTGACTTGCTGTGATGATGAACTGTGATGTGAAAGTGTAAGCAGAATAAACCTTTTCTTTCCCAATTTGCTTTTTTTTTCTCAACTTGTTTCATCACAGCAGTAGAAACCTTAACACCCACATTCCTCAATAAAACTCATTGGTTCACCAAGTTGAACTTTGATTGTACCCATAGTTTGGTCTCTGCTGGGTTCTCTATCTGGGATGAGTAGACAAGTTTGTTTCCTCTTCCCAGGAAAGTTTTGTCACACAACAGTTTCTAGTACCAGATATGATTTCCCTCCAGTTGTGCAATCAGACAGCTGTTAGTCACCACCAAAATGTGAGTACCACTGTTTCACCTTTAGGGAATCTCTTGCCATGTTGATCATTGCTGTGGTTCATAGCTATTGCAGCTGGGTAGGACTGTCTATTACTTTCTTCTCTTGGCTGCTTGCATAGCAACTTCTCGTGTTATGAAAGCTATTCTTCAGGGAAGATGCTATTGGGTCAGATCCAGCTGGATTGTACCATGTCCTGTATCCAAAGTGTGTGGTTTCTTCAGCAATAGTGAATTACCTTCAACTTCTGGGCAACAACCAAGGGCAAAATCCATAGCCCATTTTGTTTAGGGAGTCCCTTGGACTTCCCTGACCAATAATTCAAAAAGAGGTTTCTCATACCTGATACTGGGGATTCAGTTAGTCTATGGTTCTTAAATAGCTTTATTGAGATATAATTCATGAACCATACAAATTACTGTTTACAGTATAGAATATAATGGCTCTTAGTATATTTATACAGTAGTTCAACCATCACTTACAATATGTTTTAGGATATTTTCTTAAAGCTGTCCTATACCCCACAGATATCACCCATCAATACCCTCATTCCTTTACCCAGATGTAACCGTTAGTTTACTTTCTGTCTCTATAGGTGTGACTTTTTTTTAAACATTTCATATAAAATAGAACAATATAGAATATGACCTCCCATGGCACCTTCTTTTCACTTAGCACATTTCCAAGGTTCATCCACATTGTAACATATAGTAGTACTTTATTCATTTTTAAAATTACATGTAATTGCTGAGAACATAGCTTCTGTGTCAATGGCAGTGAGCTTGCCTGGTGAGTGTGAAGAATTGTGTTCAAGCTCTAGTACTACATGTATGTGTGATATGTGGTGTGTGTGTACATATGCATATATGTAAGTATACATTTATTTTCAGAGAAATTTCATATTTACAAAAAAATGAGTTGAAACTACAAAGTTCAAAGTTCACATATACTCTCATCCTAGCCTACTGTATATCCCACAACTTTTTTTTTAAAGTTAGAGTCTCACTATCTTATCAAGGAAGGGTTTTAACTGCTCCAGTCTGTTGCTGTGTGCTGTTACTAGAATTGTCAACCGCCATGCCTCGTTCATTCTACGAGTTTTGAAAATGTATGGCATAAATCTTCTTTGGTTTTATACACAATAATTTCACTGCCTTAAAAATTCTCTGTGCTTGCTGTGTGTTGGTGGTGCATGCCTTTAGTCCCAGCACACAGGAGGCAGAGGCAGAGTCAGGTGGATCTCTGTGAGTTCAAGGCCAGCCTGTTCTACAAAGTAAGTTCCAGGACTGCCAGAGCTGTTACACAGAGAAACTCTGTCTTGAAAAAGAATCCTCTGTGCTCAAAGCTTCCTCCTGTAACACATGGAAACAAATATAGAGACCCATAGTCAGATAGTGCTCAAAGAGTGAGGGTCCTTGGAACACTCAGGTCAAAATGGTATGTCTCCATCAATTCCTCCACTCAGAGCTCAGGGAACCTCGTAGAAGAGGAGGCAGAAAGAATATAAGAGCTAGAGGGTATGGAGAACACCAGGAGAATAAGGCCCCCTAAATAAACATGAGCAAAGCTCATATGAACTCACAGAGACTGAAGCAGCATGTACAGGGCCTGCACAGATCTGTCCTAGCCCTCTCTGTATATGTTATGGCTTCTAGTTTAGTGTTTTTATGAGACTCGAGAGTGTGCAAACAAGTGGGTCTTTGATTCTTGTGCCTTTGATTGGGCTCTTTTCCTTCTGTTGGTTTGTCTTGCTCACTTTTGATGTGATGGTTTTTGTTCTGTCTTGCAATATTTTATTTAGTTATATTTTTAAAATGAATGAATGAGTGAATGAATGAAAACCTAGCTACTAGGGTAAACGTTAATAACTGAACTTTTCATTTATACCTGCTGGAAAAGGGAAAATCAGTTTCCCCAATGGAATGAATGACACTGGGTATGTCAACCACTCCAGGACAGGCCTCATGTTCAGGAGTAGTTGACCAACATATAACGGATTCCACAGTTTTTCTGTGTGCTTTTATTTGGTTATAGTTGGTGTTTCGTTTTGTCTTTTTTGGGGGTAGATTCTTTTGTTTGTTTTTTGGGTAAGAACTTAAAAGTTGTGTGGGTAGGGAGGGTGCAAGGATGAAGAAGGACTTGGGGAGGGGAAAATATGATCAAAATTTATTTAAAGTTAAAAATTGTTTTAAATAATAAAAATATAATAAAAATTATCTGCTCTATTAGCCCCTTCTCCTCCAACCTTCAATAATCACTAATTAAAAATTTATTGTCATGATGATGATGTTTGGTGTATGTGTTTAGAGTTCAGAAGACAACTCCTTATAGTTGGTTCTATACTTCCACCTTTATGTGGGGGATTCCAGGGATCAAAACTCTGGTAACCAGGGTTTTACAGCTGAACTGTCACCTCTTGAGGCATCTCACCAGCCCTAATAACATTTTTTTTTTTGTTTTGTTTTGTTTGAGACAGGGTTTCTCTGTATTGTTTTGGAACATATCCTGGAAATAGCTCTGTAGGCCAAGCTGGGCTTGAATTTACAGAGATTTGCCTGCCTCTGCCTCCCAAGTGCTGGGATTAAAGGCCTGTGCCACCAATGTCTAGCTTCACAAATTTTTTAAAGATAAGGTCTTGCTATGGAGCCCAGGTTGGCCTGGAATTTTGCAGCTTCCTGCTTCAACTTCTCAACTCTCAAACATTAAAATTAAGGGCATGGACTACTCTACTTAACAACCACTGATCTTTTTGTTGTTGTTGTTGTCACCATAGTTTTGCCTTTTCCAGAGTGTCATATAGTTGGAATCATATAGTATGTAGTCATCTTAGATTGACCTCCTTCACTTTACAATACATCTTTAGGGCTTTCTTTTTCAATTTTTTTTATGTGCATTGGTGTTTGGCCATGGGTTTGGGGCCTCTGGAACTAGAGTTACAGACAGTTGTGAGTTGCCATGTGGATGTCGGGAATTGAACCCGGGTTTTCTGGAAGAGCAGTCAATGCTCTTAAATGCCGGCCCCACACCTTTAAGGTTTATCCATGCCTGGTACGAGCAGGTTTTCACGCCAGCCTGGACACCTGTGCCAGCCTCAAATAACACACAGAGATTCTGTATTAGATATAAAGCTGTTGGCCTGTTACTAACATTTCTTATTGCCTAGCTCTGTCTTAAATATTAACTCATTTCTATTAACCTAAATAATTTCACGTGGTCTTATCTTACCGGAGAGAGGGGCCAGGGTTCTGCTCTCCCCATCCTACATGCTGAATCTCCTCCTCCCTCTACTGGAATTTTGCTTTTCTCCTAGTCCCACCTATCTTGCTTTCCTATTGGCCAACAGTGCTTTATTCATTAACCAATACGAGAAACATTTACAGAATGACATCTCCCAACTCATGCCTTTTCATGATTTAGCCAGCCATTTCTTTTTATTGTTGAATTAGTATTTTATTGTATGGATTATTGTATTACCTCACCTGCTGAAGTACATTTTGGTTGTTTCCAATTATGGGCAATTACGAAAAAGCTGTTATAAATGTTTATATGCAGATTTTTGTATGGATTTATTTTTAAGTCATTTGGGTGAATACCCAGAAATACAGCTATTAGATTCTGTGGGAAGATGATGTTTATCTTTGCAAGAAATTCTTAAACTACATCTTGAAATGATTGTTCTGTTTTGCACTCCCATTAGCACTTAATGAATTCCTGTTTTCACATCCTCATCAGCATTTGATGTTGTCAGTGTTTGGAATGCAACATCTCTAATAAGTGTGTGTTGATAATAATTTTAATTTTCAATTTCCTAATGACACATGATGTTGAACATCTTTTAATATCCCTCTTTGTTGTCTCTATATTTTCTTTGCTGAGGATCTCTTCAGAAATTTTGCCCATTTTAAAGCTGATTTGTTTCCTTGTTGTCTTTGAAAGGTTCTTTGTTGCCAGGTGGCTGTGGTATAAACTTTTAATCCCAGCACTTGGGAGGCAGAGGCAGGTGATCTCTCTGAGTTCAAGGATAGCCTGGTCAACAAAGGGGTTTCCTAGACAGCCATGACAACACAAAAAAACTCTGTCTTGAAAAACCAAAAAAAAAAAAAAAAAAGTAAGGTTCTTTGTTTTTTGGGAAATGTATCTCTGTGGTGGAGTCCATACTTGGTGTGGCACCCTAGTTTGGTTCCCAGCACCAAAAAAGTTCATTGCATGTTTTGAATACCAGGCCTTCCTGTATTAGACAAGTGTTTTGGAGATATTTTCTCCTATTACTTGGCTTGTGTTTGCTTTCTCCTAACAGTGTCTTCAGCAGGGAAAAAAAATGTTTATTTTCACAAAACACAACTTACTGAGTGTTTTCATTCATACAGTGTCTGTGCAACGTTAGATCTAAAAAGCCATCGCTGCTGAGTGGTGGTGGTGCATGACTTTAGTCCCAACACTTAGGAAGCAGAGATAGGCAGATCTCTGTGAGTTTGAGGCCGGCCTGGTCTACAGAACTAGTTCCAGGACAGCCAGGACTGTTACACAGAGAAACCCTGTCTCAGAAAAAAAAAAAAAAGGCATTGCTAAAGATAAGGTTACCTGTGTTTTATCTGTTACCTTTTAGGAATTTTATAAATGTGCATTTTATGTTAAGGCTTATTATCTATTTGAGCTACTTTGTGAAGAATGTAAGGTCTATCTAGATAAATGTAGATGTCCAGTTGTCCCAGACACATTTGTTCAAAACATCATCTTTTCTCCATTGAATTACCTTTGCTCCTTTGTTCAGATAATTGATTAGGTCTGTGCCCACTTCCATGTTTTTTATTATATTTTACTGATATAGTTATCAATTCCTTCACCACTACCATATTGTCTAGTTTATTACAGCATTAGAGTAAGTCTTGATGTTAGGTAACATCAGTCCTTTTTATCCCCCCTTTCAGTATCATTTTGGTTATTCTAGGTCCTTTATCTTTTAAGGGAAGCCTCGGAAACACTTTGTTGATGTCCTACATATTTGGGGAATTTTGTGGGGATTTTGTTTAGGATTGCATCAAATCTCTAGATCAATGATTCTCAACCTTCCTAATGCTGGGACACTTTAATACAGTTGTGGTGACCCCCAACCATAAGATTATTTCGTTATTACTTCATAACTGTTATTTTGCTACTGTTATAAATTGTAATGTAAATATCTGATATGCAGGATATCTAATATGTAACCCCCAAAAAGGTCATGACCCACAGGTTCAGAACCACTGCTTTAGACTGAGGCATATAGAGCCTACTTCTTGATATTTATTCCTATATGTATGCATGGAATATCTTTTTATTTGTTTGACTTTGATTTCTATAATTGGAGAATTGTATCTTTCTTCATACAGATCTTGTAATATTTTTATTAGGATGCTAACATGGATAATACTGTGTCTTTTAAAGTTTCAAATCCCACCTGTTCTTGCTGCTATATGACAAAGCAGTTGGCTTTTCTAGCCAACTTTGTTATCTTGCAAATTTGCCACAATTCCTTATTAGTTATGAGAGGCTTAAATTTTTAACATAGATAATATCTTCTGACAGAGAGTTTCATTTATCTCTTCTGTCCCAATCTGCATATTTCCTTTCCTTATCCTCTTGGTTTATGGTGTGATGTTAAACAGGAGCGATGAAAACTGGCATCCTTGCCTTGTGTGTGTGCTCATATGCATGTATATGTGCAAGTGTACAGGTATGTGGATGCTAAACGTTAAACCCATTGCTGTTCCTCAGGATCCATCCACCTTCTTTCTTGAGGTGCAGTCTTTCATTAGGGTAGGCTGAGTGGCCAGTGAAATCAAGGGACCCTTGTGTCTCCACTCCCAGTACTAGAATTACAAGGACATGCTTTCTACATGGGTGCTAGAGATTGAACTTGGGTTATCATGCTTGTACGGCAAATAATGAGCTCTCTCTAGCCCACAGCAATGTTCCTTATAGCAATAGAATCCTCTGAATTCTGTGTATTTAGTTATTACATCTCTTTAGCCTCAGTATGGCAGAATTCTTCAGTCTTTCTTTGTGTTTCAAGGCACTGACATTTTTCAAGAGTACAGACTAGTTATTTTTAGACTATCCCTCAATTTGAGTTTTTCTAGTAATTTTCATCATTATATTCAGATTATGCATTTTGGTCAGAAGATCACAGGAGTGATGATGTGTCTTTTTTAGTACATAGTATAAGGAAGCATATAATATCTATTTGTTTAACTAATGGTGATCACATGGGTAAAGAATGCCTTCCATATTTCTCCAAAGTAAAGTTACTGTCCTTAATAGTATCTTGTGGAAAGATGTGTCACACTTACTGTAATTATGTCTTTACTCAGACTTGAACCTGCTTGTTTCCATATTCACCTGAGACAATTATCATTACTGGGATTGTCAAATGGTGATTTTCAAATGCTATCATTCTTTTAACATTGTTTTTTCTAATGTAGGGGAGAATTATCATTACCCCTGTGTGTGTGTGTGTGTGTGTGTGTGTGTGTGTGTGTGTATGAATATATGGAGATATTTCTGAATATATATAGACATATAGTACTCAACAAGTTATAGCATATTAGTATCATTATTTTTGTGACAGAGTTTCTCTGTGTAGTCCTCACTGACCTGGAACTCACTCTGTAGAGCAGGCTGGCCTCAAACTCACAAGATCTTCCTGCCTCTGCCTTTGAATGCCTGGATTAAAGGCGAGCGCCACCACTGCCCGAGTCATTCTTTATATTAACATTCAAATGTCCAGTATTCAACTACAAGGAACCATTTTGTATTAGTCAGGTTCCTCCATGGGAAAAAAATACCAATAAAACACATATATGGGTTTTAATGAAATTGACTGACAACACCATTGAAGCTGAAAAGCAGTCATATTTGAGTAGCAGAGTGGAAAGCCTAAAAACAAAATGCTCATGATACAGCCATTCAACCTTATCCCAGACCAAAGAACCAAGAACCCACCAGTATATAGACATATGCTGGTACTTGGAGTTCAAAGTACCTGGGATGCAATATCCAAGGGCAGTAGTGGCAGAAAACATGTCCATTCTAGAAGGAAGAACTGGAGAGATAAAGAATTTTTTCCCTCTTCCTTTCCATTCCACTTTGGTCCTTATCTAATTAGATGATACTTGATCTTATTTAGAGCTGGCCTTCCTCATTCAGTTTGCTGACCTTCTCTGGAAACACATACCTGGAGTGGTGATTTACCGGTTTTCTAGCATCTGTCAGTCTAATCAAGTTGATAGACAAATTTAACTACCACTCCACATAAGCTGGTTCATGCATGCTTTTAGTCTTTGTTACTTCATCTTTCTTTGAACTGTTCTTTATTTTCTCACACCAGAAGATGTTCCAGACCTCTTACATTTTCATTTCCTTAGCCCTGGAAATAGTCAACTTTCTAAGAAGCCTAGCTGTTTTGGCCAGATAATGACATTTAGAAACAAAGAATTGGACACTTGGCATTTATTATATAATATTTTAAAGTCTGCTTTTTTTTTAAAAAAAATTTGGGAAGGAACTCTGAAACCATACTGCTGACAGATAAATGCACTTTGTTGGAAGTGTTGGGAGATTGATAGTGTCTTCCTGTTTTGATATCTTCTAAAAGCAACTTATACCTGGTGACATTACTATAGAGATCAATATGAAGAGGGGGCACCTGAAGTGATTGGCAATAAAGTTGGGCTATAACACTTGAAAGTATACTAACACCGAGTAGCTTTCATTTAAGGAGAAGTTGCTGAGTTCCATACAGTGTGCTAGGAGCCTTATAAACATCCTGATTCCCTATGGGAATTCTGGAAGATAGGGTGAGACCAGCCTCATTAGCTAGTTATAACTGAGCCAGGAGAAAAACTCAGAAAAACTGAGCTACATAATTTGGTCTATTTGGGGGACTCAGAGCAGTGGGAGTGAGTCCCATCTCCAGAGCTTTGACTGGCTTTTGGGAACCTACCTATTCCTCATGCTGGCTTGCCTTGCCCAACCTAAATACAAGGGGAGGAGCTTAGTCCTACCTCAACCTTATATGCCATGCTTTGTTGACACCCATTGGGGGCCTGCCCTTTTCTGAGTGAAGACAGAGGAGGGGTGGATTAGGGGGTGGAGGGGAGGGGAGAGGCGGAAGTGGAAGGAGATGAGGGAGGAGGTTGTAGTCAGGGTGTGAAATGAACAAATGGGAAAAAAAAAAAGAACTCAGAAAGGTAAGATGTGGAAGACCCTACCTACTATAGGGGGAAACCAATGAATCTCTGGTGTTTGGAGAAAACACTCTAGTGCAATAAGCTGCAAACTGTAAACTTGATGTTGCCATGCTAGTTTGGCCACCTACTGGTTGTAAGATCTGAGATAGCTATATATTTTCTTTAAACATTAGTTTTACTGCCTGGCTACATCATATGTTTGTTAAGGAAATCAAATTAAAACATGACTGGAAAGCAGATTTGTAAGCTCTGAAATGTTACACAAATGGATGTGGTCACTATTTATCTGGCCATATGAGCCTGGAGCCTCTTTTTCCAAAGATTATACTTTTCATTGAAATTAAAATTGAGCTGAATGCAGTGGCACATGCCTGTAATCCCAGTACTCAGAAAGTGGATATAGGAAGATGTTCTGTATGGTACAGAGAATGATCTATGACAGCCATAATTTCAGGTTTGAATGTCGTTTATTAAGTATATAACAAGCCAAAATAAAAGAATAGATAGCAAATGATTGATGGATAGATAACAAAATATCATCAAATTAAGTACTCAAAACATCCAGTAGAGATCAACTGAGGAAGCCCCTCTAAGACACTCAGCTGGCCTTTACCATAAAGAGATTCCTAGGGGGTAAGGCTTCCAAGAAAAACCAAAGCCAAAACAAAAGACTAAATAGCAACAGAAAGAGATAGTATCACCAAATTGGCTCATGACATCCAGCAGAAACTGACTGCATACATTGAGGCAGTCAATTGAAGCTCCTCATTGTGCCTTCTTTCCATAGCTGCACTTCCAATGATAGAAGTGTCCATGGCTGACATTGCAGCCTCACTTTTCTAGTGTCAGTGCGTTAATACCAATTCCATGGGATGAATAATAGTTACATCTGTTAGAAACACTTTACCCTCTAGCTGTTTTAAGGGCACAGTACTGTGTAGTCCTGGCTGTCCTGGAACTTGATCTATAGACCATGCTGTCCTCGAACTCAGAGAGATTCCACTACTTCTGCCTTAGTTCTGGAATTAAAGTTCTATGCCACCACCACCTGGCAAGGACACAGTATGTTATAACTCTTTGTCTGTTCTGCTGTAGTTGCCCCTCTCTGTCACGGAGTTGGGCAGAGGAGCCCATCCTCAATCAAGTGAAGTTTGAGGACAACTTTGAGACAAGCATGCTTTAGTTTGAATTGGGTTGTGGACAGTCCCAATTTCAAAGTTTGCTTCCTAGTGGACTCAAACAAACAGCATATGGCAATTCACTAATGTACATTAGAGAGGATAGGGAGTTTGAGGATGATCTGGACTATAAAGTGAATTCTAGGTCAGCCGAGGCTAGATAATGAGACCTTGTCTCAAAAAAATCAAAGAAAGCTGACTGTGGTGCAATCTCAGTACTAGGGAGGTAGAGGATCAGGTCGCTAGGGAGATGGAGGCCAGCCTGAGCTACATGACTTTGTCTCAATAAAGAAAAGGAAGTATAATTGTGGTTCTTTGTTGAAAATCAGGTATCTGCAGGTGTATGGATTTATGTCAGGGTCTTCAATTCGATTCCATTGATCCACCTGCCTGTTTTTATGCCAACACCATGTGATTTTTATTACTATAGGTTCTACACGAGAGCTTGAAATCAGAGATGGTGATGCCTCCAGAAGTTTCTTTATTGTACAGGATTGTTTTAGCTATCCATATGAAGTTGAGTATTGTTCTTTCAAGGTCTGGAAAGAATTGTGCTTGGATTTTAATGGGGATTGCATGAATCTGTAGATGGCTTTTGGTATGATGGCCATTTTACATGTTAATCCTATTGATTCATGAGCATGGCATGCCATCTATTGACACCTTCCATTTCTTTCCTCAAAGATTTAAAGTTCTTGTCATACAGGTTTTACTTGTTTGGTTAGAATTACACCAAAATATTTTATATTATTTGAGGTTATTGTAAAGGATGTTGATTCTCTGATTTCTTTTTCAGCCCATTTATCACTTGTATATAGAAGGGCTACTGATTTTTTTTTGTTAATTTTGTATCCAGCCTCTTGACTAAAGGCATTTATCAGATGTAGGAGTTCCCTGGTAGAGTTTTGGGGGTCACTTATGTATACTATCATAGCATCTGAGGATAATGACACTAGGATTTATACAATGGAAAAAAAGAAAGCATCTTCTAATAAATGGTGCTGGTGCAACTGGATATTGGCATGCAGAAGAATGCAAATAGATTCATATCTATCATCCTGCACAACACTCAAGTTCAAGTGGACCAAAGACATCAACATAAACCCAGATACACTGAACCTGATAGAGGAGAAAGTGAGAAGTAGCCCTGAACACATTGGCACAGGAGACAACTCCCTGAATAGAACACCAGTAGCACAGACACTGAGATTGGCAATTAATAAATGGGACTTCATGAAATTGGAAAGTTTTTTTTTAAGGCAAAGGACACCATCAATAGGAGAAAATGGCAGCCTACAGAATGGGAAAAGATCTTTCACCAATCCCACATCTGATAGAGGGCTGATCTCCAAAATATATGAAGAACTCAAGAAAATGGACATCAAAATATCAAGTAATCCAATTAAAAATGGGGTACAGATCTAAACAATGAATTCTCAGCAGAAGAACCTCAAATGGCCAAGAAGCATTTAAGGAGATGTTCAACATCCTTAACCACCAGGGAAATGCAAATCAAAATGACTCTGAGATTCCATCTTATACCTGTCAGAATGGCTAAAATAAAAAATAAAACCACAAATGATAGCTCATGCTAGAGAGGATGTGCAGCAAGAGGAACACTCCTCCATTGCTGGTGGGAGTGCAAACTTGTACAACTGCTGTGGAAGTCAGTGTGGCGGTTTCTCAGAAAACAATCTACACAAAGGATACCCATTATACCAAAAGGATGCTCAATCATACCACAAGGACATTTGACCAACTATATTCATAGCAGCTTTATTTGTAATAGTCATAACCTGGAAGCAACCTCGATGCCCCTCACCTGAAGAATAGATAAAGAAATAGAGCATTACTCAGCTGTTAAAAACAAGGATACCAGGAAATTCAAATGCAAATGGAACTAGAAAAAATATCCTGAGTGAGGTAACCCAGACTGAGAAAAACAAACATGTTAAGTACTCATTAAAGGATAAATATGCTCCAATCCACGGCCCTAGAGAGACTAGATAACAAGGATGGTTCATGGGAAGGGGAAATAGAAGAGATTCCGTGATTGGGATGAGGATGGGTGGGGATGGGAACATGAGTGATCAAGTTAGAAGGACAGCAGGGTGCATTTCAGGGTCAAGTAAAAAAACCTTGTGCAAAGGGATCTCCTAGGAATCTACAAGGATGACCCCAGCAAAGACTTCTAGCAATACCAGATATGTAGCCTGAACTCAATTGTCATTAGAGAGGCTTGAAGCAACAACTGATGGAAACAGATACAGACCAAACATACAAACATTAGGCAGAGTTTGGGGAATCCTGCAGAAGAGGAGGAGGAAGGATTGTAGGAGCCAGAGGGTCCAAGGGTACCACAAGAAAACTCACATGATCAACTAACCTGGGCTCAAAGGGCTCACAGAGACTGAACAATCAGGGAGCCTGCATGGGACTGAGCTAGGCCATCTGCATATACGTGACACTTGTGTAGCTTGGTCTTCTTGTGGGACTCCTGGCAGAGGACACAGGGACTGTCTCTGATTCTTTTGCTAACTCTTGGGACCCTACTCCTCATATTGGGTCGCCTTGCCCAGCCTTAATACATGAGGAGGTACTTAGTCTTACTTCAACTTGATATGCCATATTTGGTTGAACAGAAATGGAATGGGAGTGGATTGGAGGTGGGAACAGAGGGGCTGGGGGAAACTGTGGCCAGGATGTAAAATAAATACATAAAATTTAAAAGATAAAATGAAGTAAGGAAAGAAAGATGAAGAATGCCAGACAGTGATGATACATGCCTTTAATCTCAGTACAAGAGAGGCAGGTAGATGTCTGAATTTGAGGTCAGCCTGGTCTACAGAGGAAGTTATAGGACAGCCAGGGCTACACAGAGAAACCCTGTCTCAAAAAACAAAAACAAACAAACAAACAAAAAAGACTCCAAAGAAATTAAAATTTGTATTGAGAAACCTTTATTTTTTTTTCCATGTATCAGGGGACTCTAGGAAATTCCTTTGGCAAATTTTGAATTATCAAATGATTCTAAATTTACTGATCCTTATATTTCTTAGTAATTGTGATAAGTAAGTAGGCTTTAGGATGACCCTCCATGATTCTTACTTTCCCTATTGATGTTCTTGTGTAATCCCCCCTTTGGGTGTCAGTTGCAATACAGACTTGTGTACAATCCATGTATATGTATATGACAAAGGTGATGGGATTTAATTTAAGTGTTTAGATTACCTAGGATTGAGACCTATCTTGCTAAACAATGATTCATTACTTTGGTGTGTGTGTGTGTGTGTGTGTGTGTTAATGGATATCAAACCCAGGGCCCTGCCCTGCACACATTCCATCAATTGCTTTACCTGTGATTTACACTTCTAGTCCCTCTGCTGGCTTTCATGAAACAAGTTGCCATGTTAGAGAGGTCATGTGTCAAGGAATTGAAGACCAGGAATTGAGGGGGTTCTCAGTCCAACAGTCACTGGAGAAGGATTGAAATTTTGCCAATAACCATGTGATCTTAGGTATGGACCTTTACTCTAACACCGTTATTGTGGCCTTGTGAGGCCCTGAAGCAGATGACTTGAGTTAATTGTGCTTAGATTCCTGACCCATAGAAAATATGAGACAAATAAGGTTGTGGTTCTAAACCACTAAATTTGTGGCTGCTACTCAGCAATAGATAACTAATGAAGTAACCACCATTAATACAGTAATTTCCTCTGCTCTGTTCTGTCCTATATTTCATACAATTCTGTGTTTCCTCTCCCTAGAGCCATACTTTAATTTCTTCATTTCCATATAAACCTTGTCATTGTATCTTTCTGGAAAATTTACTGTACAGTTAGGGGGCTCCCTTATAGGCTATAAAATATGTGCTTAGGGCTGTCGAGACGGCTCGGCAGGTAAAGGCACTTGCCATCACATTTAACAATCTGAGCACAGTCCCCAGTACACAATGAAAGGAGAAAACCAACTCCTGAAAATTGTCCACCACTGCAAGGTGCCACCACTGTGGCACCTGCATACACACACACATACACACACGAAATATAATAAATAGATAAATACTGTAATAAAATAAAAATGTGGGAAATGTTCAACATTTATAAAAATGTTAATACTCTTCAAATAGAGTCATACACTTCATGAAATTAAAATAAGTTTAAAGTGATCTTGCATATATAAATTGTATCCCTTTAGAAAAATAAAGATCCAGAAATAACAAGGAAAATTCTGGGATGACTAATGAGTAATGAGTAACCACCAGTCTTAGCACTTAATGAAAGAAATTGTGAGGCTGTAGGAGTTAAAATATAGTGCTACTGGTTCAAAACTGAAAACTAGATTAATGGAATACTGCAGAATGCGCTTAAAAATTAGGTTCATGAAGAATTTAGCATATTAACAATGACAAATTTATTTGTGAAAAGATGAATTGTTCAATTCCCTTGTGATTTGACAAAAATAAAGTTATATCTCCATCTTATTGCTTATATCCAAATAAATTCCAAGTAATCAAAAAGGTATAAATATTAGGAGCTGGAGACATGGCTCAGCACTTATGAGCACTTACTGCTCTTGCTGAGGACCCAGGTTCAGTTCTCAGAACCTGCATGTTAGTTCAAAAGCACCTGTAACAGTTCCAGGAGATAGACCATCCTCTTCTGGCCTCTGTCCATGGTGCGCACAAACTCATGTGGGCTCACACACATTTATAGAAACAAAATAATTAATTTAAAATGTTTTTTAAACACTTATATTTTATTGAAAAGGGGGAAATGGAAACCCCAAATGCTCACCAGGTGAATGGATAAGCAAATTAAGACAAACAGGAACACAGGAGGGGACTGCTCAGCAAGAGTGGTATAGATTCCTGATGCAAACAACAACTGAAATGAATCTCGGAGTCATTATGCTGACTGAATGAAGCCCGACCCCCACCACACACACACCTGAAAGCACATTATGTATGACTCAATTTTTGTATTTTCCAGAATAACAAAACCTTGGAAAGAAGACTGATTTTAAAGGGTCAGTAGGAGGATGGAAATATTATGTATCTTGATAGAGATGTTGGTTATGATGGGTTCATGTTTTTATTGAAACTGATTGAACTTTTCACTAAGATCTGAGCGATTCATATTATGTAAATTATACCCCAATAAAAATTAATGTCACTATTATTAGTTACAACAGTGCTCAAAGTTTTAAAAGAAAGTATGAATAGATGTGTGGTATATTTATGATGTATTAAAGTTTGCCTGAGGATTCAGAAAGCCAGCCACAAACCACAGAACTAGGCACACTCCTTTAATCCCAGAAGCCAGAAGATAGGAGGTGATGGTCCATACCTTTAATCCTAAAACTCAGGATTAAGAGATAGTTGGATCTCTGAGTTCAAGACCACCCAAATTTTTACAAGATTGATCCAGCCCTAAAGAGAAACAGCTCACACAAAGATGATCTCAGCACCTGGGATCACATGCCTGTAATCCCAACATTAGGGAGGTATATAAGACAAGAGCAAGGCCTCATTGAGGATAGGAAGACATTCAGTCTCAGGATTCTCCAGCCACACTGAGGAGAGGCAGCCTGGAGTAGTGATAAGAGCTAGTGGCACGCTACTCTGTTTTTCTAATCTTTAGCTTGAAGTTTGAACCCCTTTTATTTATTATTTTTTTCATGCAACCCTAGAATGGGAAAGGACTTTTCATTTGACTCAAAACCCAGAAACTCTAAAGGAAAAGATGATGTTTGCAGCATACTTTTTTGTTATTTCATTGACTAGGTAATTTATTTATATAGTGTGGAATGCTAAAAAAAAAATTACCTTCCAAGATTGTTCACATCATTCCCAATAACTTGAAAATACATACTTTATATTGCTTCTTAACCAATTCAGATACTGTAAGAACATGTTTAGACCAGTAATTCTCAACCTTCCTAATGCTGTGACTCTTTAATATAGTTCCTTATGCTGTGGTAACTCCAGCCATAAAATTATTTCATTGCTACTTCATGACTGTGATTTTGCTACTGTTATGAATTATAATGTAAATATCTGATATGCAGGATAGCTGATATGTGCCCCCTATAGACATCATGAAGAACAGGTTGAGAACAGCTGCTTTAGATGAATATTTTTTTAATTTTTTAAAAATTAGAATATAATTGCATCATTTCCCCTTCTTTTTCCTTCTTCCAGTCATCCCCATGTATTCTCTTGCTCTCTTTCAAACTCATGGCCTCTATTTCTTTAGTACACACACACACACACACACACACACATACACACACACCCATAAATGTATAAATGCAGCATGCTCAATCTGTATAATGTTTCTTGTATATATGTGATTTCAAGGCAAACCAGTATTAGTCAACCAGTTTGGAGGTTCTTCCCTGGGGAAGACTGTTTCTCCTGCTCAGCAGTCCTTAGTTGCCCGTAGTTCTTTGTTTAGGGTTAAGGCCCCATGAGCTTTTCCCAGTCCATGGTAGCATGTCTATTAGTGTTGTCTTTGTGAAGGTCATGTCTAGGCAGCCATATTGTTGAGACTTCATGGATGTAGCTTCTCTGACATTTCTAGGGGACACAATCTCACAGTAGACTTCCTGTTCTTACAGTCTTTCCACCTCCTCATGCAAATGAGTTGTGTTGTAGATATCAGTTGGGAATGAGCTTCACAACTCTGAATTTGATTGGTTGTGGTTTTCTCTGATGTTCTCCATCTGTTGCAAGGAAATGTTTCTTTGATGAGGTATGACACTTACACTTATCTATGAGTATAAGGATAAATATTTAAAATGTAGATATGAATTATGCTGGTTTAGTAAAATGGTGATAATATGTTCTCCTTCAGGAGCCATGATCTCATTATCTCAAGGTAATTGAGTAGGTTTCTAGTAACAGGTGTGATTTCCTTCTTATTGAGCAGGCCTTTAGTCCAATTAGACAGCTATTGGTTACTGCCAAGGTGTATATACCATTACTGCATCCTTGTGTATAATGAGCCATGTTTGTCACTGTTTTAGTTCATAGGCTAAATGGGCACTTTGTAAACAATGCTCATATGTCCGAAGGCTGAAAAGTCTGATATCAAGGCACTGGCAGATCCAGTGCCTTAATGACAGTCTGTTCTTGATATATGACACTTTTTTAAAATCATACTCACATGATTAGTGAACAGAAAGGAACTAACAAGATTTCTCAGGCCTCTTTTATAGCATCACTAATCCCATTCACAAAGGTTGAGCCTCCAAAAGGCCTTAAAGCTTCTTTATACTAACACCATGTGGGTTAGAAATCAACACAAATTTTGTGAGAACATATATGCTTAGACTATAGCACATGTAGATGTAGATGCCAAATTAAGGATCTTGATAATAGGAATACGACTCTGGATTGACTAGGTAGGATCAATATAATTAATTATAAGGGAGGAAAGTCAGAGAAGTGTAGCAATTTCTTACAAAAATGAGAGAGGAGACAGGAGGGGAACGGAGAGAAACAAAGTCTTCTGACTTTGCAAGAAGTGGTCATAAGCCAAGGAATGTGGGAAGCCTTTAGAAGTTTGAAATGACAAGGAAAGAATACTTCCCTTGGAACACTCCTCCACTGCTGGTGGGAGTGCAAATTTGTACAGCCATTTTGGAGATCAGTATGGCGGTTCCTCAGGAAAATGGGAATCAGTCTATCACAGGATCTGGCAATCCCACTCTTAGGCATATACCCAAATGATCCACATCCCATCCATGCAACAAAGACATGTGCTCAACTATGTTTCTAGCAGCATTATTTGTAATAGCAAGAACCTGGAAGCAACCTATATGCCCCTCAACTGAAGAATGGATAAAGAAGATGTGGCACATTTACACAATGGAATACTACTCAGTGGGAAAAAAAAAAACAATGGAATCTTGAAATTCGAAGGCAAATGGATGGAACTTGAAGAAACCATCCTGAGTGAGGTAATCCAGTCACAAAAAGAGAGACATGGTATGTACTCACTCATATATGGATTTTAGACATAGAGCAAAGGATCACCAGCCTATAATTCACGCCGACAGAGAAACTAGGATACAAGGAGGAACCTAAGAGATTCCTACAAGGTCCCTCACAGAAAGGGAAAGGAACAAGATCTCCTGAGCATGTTGGGAGGGGGCAGTGAGTGGAGAGGGCATTAGGAGAAAAAGAAGGGGAGGAGAGGAGAAAAAGATTGAGTCGGGGGACAGATAGACAAGAGCACAAAAAAAAAAAAAAAAAAAAAAAAAAAAAAAAGACCATACTAGAGGGAGCCATTATAGGTTTGAAGAGAAAACTGACTCTGACTCTAGAGAAATGTCCAGAGACCTACAAGGATGACCCCAACTAAAAATCTGGGCAACAATGGAAAGGTTACCTTAAATGCCCTTCCCTGATAATGAGATTGATGACTAACTTATCCACCATCATAGAGCCCTCATTTAGTAGCTGATGGAAACAAAAGTAAACACCCACAGCTAAACACTGAGCCGAACTGGAATCCAGATGCAGAGAAGGAGGACAAGACCAGGCTACAGAAACCCATGGAGACAGTTGACCTGAACAAGGGGAAGCTCATGAACCCCCCCCCCAGACTGATAGCTGGGAATCCATCATTGGACTGTCTTCAGACCCCCTGAACATGGGTTTCAGTTAGAAGGCCTGGACAGTCTAAGGGACCTCTGACAGTTAAACCAGGATGTATCCCTGGTGCACAAAAGGACTTTGGGAGCACATTCCCCATGGAGGGATACTCCCTTAACCTAGAGGCAAGAGGGAGGGCCTAGTCCCTACTCCAAATGACTTGACAGATTTTGTTGATCCCTCCTGGAAGGCACCACCCTCCCTGTGGAGTAGGTGGGGAATGGGATCAGGGGGGCGGGTCGGGGGCATGGGAGGATGGAAGGAAGAGGGAACTGGGATTGATATGTAAAATAAGAAAAATATATTACACTCCATAAATATATACAGTTACAATGTATAAATAAAAACCAATAGTTGCCAACCCCCCCAAAAAATGAATAATGAAAGAAAGAAAGAAAAAGAGAAAGAAAGAAAAGAAAACAAGAATACTTCCCTTGGCACTAAAGAACATGTCCTTTGCTTTTGGTCTTGTAACACCCATTTCAGATTTCTGACCTCAAAAAATTGGGATTGAAACAATGGCCTTCTGCATGCTGGGTGCATTTTTTTTCCATTGACTTATTTAGTGTGTGTGTGCATATGTGCTGCACATGTGAAGGGCAGAGGACAATTTGTAGGAACGAGTTCTCTCTTTGATCATGTGGATCCCAAGGAATGAACTCAGGTTGTTAGATTTGGTGGCAAATGTTTTTACTTGTTAAGCCAGCTCACTGATCCTTGAGTATGTTATTTTAGCCATGGTTGTGGTAAGTTGTTATACCAGAGCTAGGAAACTAATACAAATAGTTAAAAAATTGAAACTGTATGTAAAGTGTACCCTGGGAATTATTGTCAGCAATCTGTCCTCACCCAGCTGTTCCACTTGAATTCTATATAGCAACTATTTTTTATTAACTTTTGGTGTAGTCTTTCCTTCTTTTTCTATTGGACTTACATATGTACATGTTAGTATGTATACATGTGCTTGGAGACAACAGAAAAACCTCAGGAGGGTCATCCACTTCCTTCATTGGTTCAGAACTCATCAATTAGCCAGGCAGTGGTGGCACATGCCTTTAGTCCCAGCACTTGTGTGGCAGAGGCAGGTGGATCTCTGTGAGTTCAGGGCTAACCTGGTCTATAGAGTGAGTTCTAGGACAGTCAAGATTATACAGAGAAACCCTGTCTCAAAAACAAAACAAAACACAAACAAAAAACAAAAAAAATTATCGAATAGGCTAGATTAGCTGTTCAGTGAGTCTCAGGGATTCTGGGATTAAAAGTGTAGGCTACCATACCTGCCATTTTTAGTGTGGGCTCTGAGGATTGAATTCAGGTTGTCGTGCTTGCAAGGTATGCACTCTAGCAACCGAGTACTCCTTCACCCCATTGTTTCTTTAGGTAGATATATTTTCTTACTCTCTGCTTTTGTACACAAGCGTTATCCCATACATAGATTTCTCCTCACTTTTTTTAAGTTTACAATACAAGGTAGATAAATCTAACCATGTAAAGTTAAACATTGTTAAATAACTTTCTAAGTGAAATCAAGGGATAACTTGGGAAAATATTTGCATAATGCCCACACTAAAAATCAGAAGCTGATTATTCATTGATAGAGAATTGCTCAAGTAAATTATGGTGTATTCATACTCAGTAGCAAGTAAACAAGGCACTTGCAAAAATACTATATGTATATATATATATATATATATATATATATATATATATATACAAATGTAGTAAATATATATATAAGTATTTTGTTTGTATAGCATAGAAAATAGAAAGAATATGTGACAAATTATGAATAATAGTCATCTTGGGGTATGAGATTATAAAAGATTTTCATTTTCTTCATTAAATATTTGTATAACAGTCAATTTTTAACACGTTATCACTTTGTCAGAAAAAAAAGTTGACTCAAATATCCTTGTCCCCATATCCTTTACTAGTCATAAATCTATTTTGCAGTTGTGTTAGCGATGTCTGTGGGTAACTGTAACAGAAAATGCAATCGGAAGTACTGCAATTTTATTATTGAGACTGAAGTTATTGGAATTAGAAGTGTTAGTAGGTGTGGCAGAAGCATTTACTACTTAGTAAACTTTCTTTGGTGAAGCCATGTGACTGGTTCTGGCCAATGTGTTGTTCATTTAATAGCTGGTACTCAATCCACCTACTCTCTTTTCCTCAATTGTGACTGACAACCATAAAAGCTAGATGATTCAGCCACAAAGATGGTGGAACATTCATCTGCCTGCACCTCTGTGTTACCACTTAGAAAGGAACTATACTAAAAAAGCTGCTAGACCTACAGTAAATCTTGCATAAACAAGAAATATATTTGACTAGCTATGATAGTGATTGCCTATAATCCTAGCATTCAGGAGGCTGGATTAGGGAGATCTTGAGTTTAAGACCAGTCTGGACTGTGGAGAAGACCCTGAAGTTAGGAGGGAAGGATCTGTATGTGTGAAATTATTTCAAGACTTCGTTCAGTTTACTAAGCTTAAGCCAGCCTACAACTAACAGAAATGTCCAGTAATCCATATGATCCATGAGAGTCCTGGAGAAAAAGGCCAGATCATAAACCAGGCATGGCATGATGTAAACCTAAGAAGAGCATGGATTAATAGGATAATTCTTTCTCACCCATAAACAACATAACACTTGCACATACAGCTTTGGACCTTGCTATCCCATGGATTTTGTTTCGAGACCAGGTCTCATTTTGTTGCTCAAACTGCCCTTAAATTCATGATTATGTATCAACCTCCTGAGTGCTAAGATTTTATGTGTATGCCATCATGCTTAACTATATCAAATTGTCAACTTCAGTAGTTGCCTTGAAAAATCATTAAATGACCCTGCACACTTTTGCATTATTCTTTAGCATTCCAAGTTGAAGGCAGGATCATGTAATTGGCCCTGTAGAGTCCCCAGGGAATGGAAGGAAGAAATATTTTGTGTGCTAGAGGCTTCATTAGGAAACCGTCAAGGGGCTTGTGATATGGTTCAGTGGTGGAACACTTGTCTAGAATTCCCAAGTGCCTGGGTTTGATCCCCCACCACTACCCTTTCCAAACCACAAAACAACCTGCAAACTATGAGTAGTATGTCTTATAAGGGACCCAAAGCCAGAATACATAAATAAAAACTCAGTAGCAATATGATACACAATCCAACTGAAAAATGGACAAAGGACTTGAACAGAAAATGAATACATAGAAATGGCCGTGGAGTACCTGAAGAAGTAAATTCATAGCTGAATGTGATAACGTATGCCTTTAATCCCAGCATGTAGAAAGCAAAGGCAGGCAGGTCTCTGTGAGTTTGAGGCCAGCCTAGTCTATCTACTGAATTCCAAACAAGCTATAGCTACTATTGTAGTTTGAATGTATTTGGCCCCTACAGTCCTAAAGAGAGTTGCACTATTAGGAGGCATGACCTTGTTGGAGGAAATAGGTGTGGGCTTTGAGGTCTTTTTTGCTTAAGCTTTGCTTGGTGTCACAGCCCACTTCCTGTTGCCTTCTCATCAAGATGTAGCCAGCACCATGTCTTCCTGAACACCACATGCTCCCCACCACGATGATAATGGAGTGAGCCTCTGAAACTATAAACAAGCCACCCCAATTAAATGTTTTCCTTATAAGAGTTACTGTGGTCATGGTGTCTCTTTACAGCAACACAAACCCTAACTAAGACAGCTACACAGAAATCCTGACTCAACAAAGAAACAAAGGCATTCATAGTATCATTAGCCATTAGGGAAATGCAAATCAAGTCACCTTCACCTCAAACCTACTAAGGTATGTATGATTTTTTAAAAGGTAAGTGTTGGCAACTCGAATCTTTGTACATTGCTCACACAGATTCAAAATTGGGAAGCCCCTGAGAAAAAATTGTTTGATAGTTCTTTTTGAAGGGTAAACATAGAATTACCATATAAGCCAGTAATTCCACTCTTAGGCATGTACTCAAAGCAACTGGGGACAAGAATTCAAGTATACATACACAAACATGCATAGAAGAGTTATTTACAATAACAAAAATTGGAAAACGCACAAATGGCCATAAATTAATGAATGAATAAATTAAATGGGATACATGCAGTACAATTTAATACTTTCAGCCATAAAATGAGATGAAATACTTATATGTACTACAATGTAGATGAAACTTGGAAACACAGTGCCAACCAAAAGAACCCTGACACAACAGATCACCTAGTCTATGGTTATATTTATATGAAGAGCTACACAAAGTAAATGCATATACATACACACAAAGCAGACTAGTAGCTGCATATAGGCTGGGGTTAGGGAGCAGTAAAGAATGACTGCTAACTGAGGAAGTATAGGAGTTCCCTTTTGAAGTGATGAAAGTAATTTAGAACTACGAAGGGGTGATGTTTGCACACTAAATCATACCATTTCGGGACCTTTAATCAACAAATGAAAGCAATGTCTGGGTCACAGAGATGGCTCAGTGGATAAAGATTTTGTTGCAAGCCTGATGACCCAAGTTCAATCCCTGTAACCCAACTGAGAAGAGAACTAACCCCAAAAGTTGCCCTTTGATCTCCACATGCATCCCAATGAAAAAACGAAATCTGAAAACTTTCAAAGCATTGCCTCCAAAACCATTAAGAATCTAGTCATAATTTACCACATGATTCCACAATTGTACCTCTAGATAACCAAGACAAATGAAAACTTTAGTGAGTACAAGAAAATTATATTCGGATGCCTTATAGTGTTTTTGCTCAAACTAGCCAAAAGGTAGAAACTGTCCAATTTTCTAACAACGGGTGAATGCATAAACAAAACTTGGTTAAGTCATGTTACTCAGAAATAGAGCAGTGATACATGGTACAGCATATATGAACCTCAAAAACAGTGTGCTCAGTCAAAAAACTCAGGCACAACCCCCATTTATAGAAACTTTGCATGAAACACAAATACATAGTAACAGAAAGTAGATAAGCAATTGACTGGGGTGAGGGTGGGGATAGGAGGCAACTAAATGGGCATGAGTGATATTTTGGAGAAAATAGAAATGCTTAAAAATTAGATTGGGCTTGGGGATGGTGGTTTATGCCTTTAGTTCCAGCCATTCAGGATACTGAAGCAGGAAGATTGCTTGACCCCAGGAGTTCAGGCCAGCATGAACAACTCCTATGTCAAAAAGGGGGGAGGGTGTTGTGATGATCACACAATTTTGTGAAGTAAAAGTAATTTAAGTATGTACTTAAGTCACATGAAGTTTATGCTAAGTAATTCTGTTTCCATAAAAGCCCATACAAACAAAAGCACTGCTCAGGGTTCACTGCTCCCTAGTTTCTTCCCTATTCCTCTCCTCCCTGTCAGGGACTAACAGCTTGAGAACGGTGTTAGCACTACCATCCCACCTCCTCGCCTCCCCTTCACTTTTTAATCTTTTTTCCTCTGTCACTTCTTAACCCCTTTTCATTTTGCCTTCGACTTTTTCCTTCTTAGCCCATTGTAATTTGCTATCCACGCCCACTACTCCATGGAAACTGCTCTCTGCAAGACTGCCAATGGTCTTGTTTCTAAATCTGGTTGATTCAGAGTTTGTTTTGTGTAATATTTGGCACCGTAGACCACTCCCCCCATGTGGTTTTGGTGACATACACTCTTCCTGGGTTTGCTCTTTATTCCTCGGCCCCTACATCTCAGTCACTTTTATAGATCCTTCTTTCTCTGTCCCTTTATTAAATGTTTTTGTTTGCTAAAGCTATGTTCAAGCCCTTTTCTCACTCTTGGGTGGGGGGAGGGGGAGGGGGAGGGTAGAGACAAGCCAAATGAGACTAGTAAAAGCTATTATTTAGAGCTTGCTACAGCAAGGAAATCCATCACCATTTTGTTTTGGTAGAGACTCAGAGGCAGGTAGAGGAAGAAAGGTTCAAAGTAGAAAAGAAACGATTTTCTTTAGATGTGCCTTGATTAGAGACTGTTTGCCCTGGGAAGCCATCAGCAGCTAGAAGCAGGGTATCGTATGTGATCAATTAGGGGTATATATTTGCCTTTCTGTTGTTGTTAGTTCTAAGTTGAAAGGGGTGCAAAAACTTGGAACTTGGGAAAGTATCATGTTTTTTTTTTTAAATCAAGTCCTAATCATTTAGGGTCTGTTGTCATGGAAGTCATTTATTTCATTTATTTAGCTGCCTAGAAGGTTGCTAACACCTAACTTTTTTTTTTTTTTTTTTTTTTTTTGGTTTTTTGTTTTCTGAGACAGGGTTTCTCTGTACTGTTTAGGAGGCTGCCCTGGAACTAGCTCTGTAGATCAGGCTGGCCTTGAACTCACAGACATTCCTCTGTCTCTGCCTCTGCCTCCCGAGTGCTGAGATTAAAGGTGTGTGCCACCAACACCCAGATACCACCTAACTTCTTACAATTCTCACTTGTTAAGATGTTGTATCCATGGTGCATGAAAGGACTTTGGGAGCACATTCCCCATGGAGGGATACTCAACCTAGAGGCAGGAGGGAGAGCCTAGTCCCTACTCCAAACGACTTGACAGATTTTGATGATCAGTCCTGGAAGGCATAACCCTCCCTGTGGAGTGGGGGGGATGGGATGGGAGGGGGGTTGGGGGGCACAGGAGGGAATGAGGGAGGGAGAGGGAACTGGGATTGATATGTAAAATTATATATATATATATATATATATATATATATATATATATATATATATGCTTCCTAGGCTGTTTACCATAAGTAAACAGTAAATTTCCTAGGTAGGTTGCTGCAGATTTTGTCAGAGTTCTGTTTTATATGTAGTCCTACATTGCCCATCTGTATACTCAGTGACTCAATTTGCAGGTGATCCATCCACTCCTCTGTAGTTACTAATCACCTGCAAGATGGTTCCCAGCTCTGTAGCTCCCAGTTCTGTAGCCTACATGTCTTTCTTGGACACCAGATCCTACATCCATCTCATGGACGTCTTCCCAAAGGCAGAGAAGACATATCTGGCCATTCAATATTTTTTCTGCAGACACCTATTCCTGTATGGTGTTCTCCTTCTCGGTGAAAAATTCCATCATCCATCTAGCTGTCTCTTTAACTAAGCAGACTGTATAAAAATGTAATCCATTTATTGGCCATGCTGCTCTGTTTCTTTTTATTTAAATGGGTCCCTGCTATGGTCCCACAGGCTAATCTCAAATTCCCGAATTCAATTGTTCCTCCTGCCTCCGTTTCTTGAAGCTGGAACTACAGGCATTTACCACTGCACTTGGCATTCATGCAGATAGTGCAAATCTCTATATTCTCTAACTCAGAGATCCTACACAGGTGTTCATGGACTGGATGGCTCAGAACACACTAAAATATGCTGAATTATAGGCAAAAGTTGGTGTGCTGTGTGATTTGCAATTTTTCTGGGGACGATGTGCAGGCTGGAGCCTTTACCACATTCTCAGACAAATGAGTAACTCAACAAAAAGTTAAGAAACAGCTCTCTCTGAATTGATTCATTTTTACTTATTCACCTATTTGTTCTGACAAGGCAAACACTCTACATGTGTTATTTCCCTGTATAACAGCTTTCCCTTTGTCTTACAATTGCAAGTCGGGAGATTTTGCTGAGGTCAAGGACCAAAGTGTTGGATACATTTTGTGCAAGGTTGCTCCAGATCCTGGCCTTTCTATGAACAGATCATTCTGTTTCCTCCCCCATCAGCCTTCTCCTTTTCCCTTTCAGTTTATTCTCCCCCCCCCTTTTTTTCAAATTCTGCCTCATGCTTCATTAACACACAAATTATAGGGCAAAGAGATCTTTAGCAAAACAAAGCTAGGAACTTTTCTCTTTTTTAAAAAGACTTTTATGTTATGTATGTGAATAGTCTTGCCTGCATATATGTTCATGTACCATGTGTATGAAGTTTGTATGGAGGCTAGAAGAGGGCATCAGGTCCCCTAGAACTGGAGTTACAGAGGATTAAGAGCTACCATATGGATCCTGGGAACTGAACCCAGGTCCTCTGGAAGAGCAGCCAGTGCTCTTAATCACTGAGCCATCTCAGCCCTGGAACTATTCTTTCCTTCTTCTTCCCTCCTCCTCCTATTCCTTTTAGATGGGGTTTCACTATGTATTCCAGATTGGTCTTGAACTTATTATATATCCTAGACTGGCCTTCATCTTTCAGCAAGCTGCCTGCCTCCCAAGTACTGGAGTCAAATGAATGCACCACTATACCTCATAGTACTAGCCATGCCCCATCCTGCTTAGCTTTTGAGGTGATGGGGTGAGGAATATACAGGGTGGTATGGCCATAAATCAGGACAGCACTTACCTTCCTTATCAGCTCCCACTAACAGGGTCTCTGGCATCCCCTCCACAGAGCAGGAAAAGGGAGTAAGGTTTTGGTTTGGAGGTATAGCATCCATAATAAGAGAGACCCCTAGCATCAAGAATTATGTGGGCAAGTCAAGGAAACATATATCTTACAGTGTTTACTTCTATGATGCTGGAGATGGTGCCCAGAGGCCCCATACGTATCAGGCAAGCACTCTACCACTCAGGCACATTCTCCACCATAGTCTTTTATTAATTCTTACAATTTGAGGCTTGAGGATCTAGCTTAGTGGTCAGGTGTTTAGTTATCAAGCACACAGCCCTGAGTTCACTCCCTAGCACCAGAGGGAGAAGAACAAACCTTCAACTTTGGAAGAAAAGTTAAGCTTTCTAGCAGGACCTTCCTCAAACTCCCATTTTTGTCTATTTCCTGTGCCCCCAACTTCTCTCCCTCTCTTTCTCATGATTGACTCCAGGGTTTCACGCATGCAAGGAAAACTCTCTGTTACTAAACAGCACACCTAAGTCTGCCTTTTACTTTCTACCTTGAGACAGAGTCTTACTAAGTTGCTAAGATTGTTTGTTCTGTATCTTGCTAAGATTGCTTGTTCTGTATCCCAGGTAGGCCTTGAACTTGTGATTCTGTCTTAGCCTCCTGTGTAGCTAGGGAGAGTTACACCAATTCTAAAATGAAGTTATAGTGAAGGGGGGGGAGAACTTGACATATTCTATTTCATGAAGGAAATTTGTATTTGATGCATCCCCCATTGCTCACTTGTATGGACCATATGACAAGAAGCTTGTTTGAAAAAGGAAATGAGAAATGTGAGACCGTATCAGCAACCTTCATCTAGTTTATGTATAAGATCTTGACTTGATTTTTTTCAGCTCCTATTCCCAGTTAAGCTCTGTTGTATGTATCTCAGAATTTGTTCTAGTCTGCTCTATTGATCTATGTGCACATTCCTCTTTAGCTCCTCTGTATACTGTAACTCACTTCTGTGCTACTGTGGCTACCTTGAAAACTCTCCAATTTTGTCTCTTTCTTTCTTTTTTTGTTTTTTTGTTTTTCCAAGACAGGGTATTTCTGTGTAACAGCTCTGGCTGTCCACTAACTCACAGAGATCTGCCTGCCTCTGGGATTAAAGTTGTGTGCCACCACCACCCTGTCAATTTTGTCTTTCTTAAGTAGTGTTGTAGTTGAACCAGGTCTTTGGCCTTTCTACATCGACTGTAGAATCACTTTATCTACACCCACAATGTAAGCTTGCTGGTAATTTGGCTGGAATGACATTATATCTAAGTATTAAGTTGGGAAGGATGGATCTTCACAATATGTAATCTGCTTATCCATAAACACAGAATAATTAATTTTTTATTTAGATTTTTACATCAAGTTTTGTTTTGTACACTAAGATCCTATATCTATTCTATTATTGTAGTTATATATAAGTATTTCATTGATGCCATTGAAAATAGTTTTGCTGCCTTAAAATTTCGAATTCTAATTGTTTATTGCTGGTATGTAAGAAACAGTTGATTTTTGCATTTTGACTTTGTGTTATAATCATGCTATACTCCATCACTAGTTTCTGGAGATTTCATTTTATTTTGATTTTTAAATATAGATTGTTTGGGGATTTCTACAGATTGCTTGGGTTTTTCTGTGACTTATAATTTGTTGTTGTTTTGACACAGAGTCTCCCTCTGTATCCCAGGATGGCCCAGAACTCCCTATGTAGCCAAAGCTACGCTTGAATGCACATAATCCTTCTTCCAGGATTACATGTATGAGCCACTGTGCCTGGCTATGGCTGCACTGTATTTGAACATTTTCATTTTATTCCCAGTGACTTTTGCCCCTAAGTTAGACAGTGCATCTTTAGAATTAGTCTGTGTATTATAAGTTATGTATTTCTTTTGAGTTCATTCCTTTTTCGTTAATTTTTTTGAAGAGATATCTGTTGTCACAGCATGCATGTGGAGGTCAGTGGACAACTTATGGGAATTGGTTCTCTCCTTACCCCATGTGGGACCAAGGGATCAAACTCAGCCTCTCAGGCTTGGCAGCAAGTGCCTTTACCCACTGAACCATGTTGCCATCCCTAAGCTCATTCTTAAATATGTGTATAAAGGAGAAAATAATTAAAATATGGTCATTATGAAAGATGCTATGGAATGTAATATTCAATAAGATAACCCATGTTCATAACAATTAAACTTCTTAGCTACTAAGAATAAGAGGAAATTTCCTTACTCTGATTTTTAAAAAGTACTTCAAAATCCTATAGCAAGCATCATATGCAATGATAAAACATGGAACTCTTCTTCCTTTAGTTAAATAAAGAAGATGCCCATTTTATCTCTTTTATTAGCTGTAGTTACAGTAGAATCTCCACATTCTAGAGATCCCACACAGTAAGACAAGGGAATGAAATAGCAAGAACAGGAATTTGGAAAGAAGAAAGAAAGGTGCCGTTTAAATCTCTTGCCTCACGTCTCTCACTCAATATTCCTTCTGCTCCCTGGAGTGTGTGTGTGTGTGGGGGGGAGGGTGGTGAGTTGTCCATATAATAACTCTCCTTCGGGGCCACCTCATCTGGGTAAGGTTAACCCAAAAGTGCTTTGCGAGTCTGTCTTCCCTTGCTTCTCTGAGTTCGTTATCTCATCCCCACAGGCATTCCCACTTTCCTCAATAGTTCCTGATGGAGAAGGTTTCCAGATCGCTCCTTTCCTAGCAACACACTCCATTTTGTTTTGTTCTGTTCTGTTTTGTTTTCTAAATGGTACCCAGAACTCAGAGAGAAGGTGAAGAAACGAGAGGGCACGAAAACATGAGAACACATGAAATCAGACCGAAAAGAGAGCTTGGAAAGGATGGCGAGGAGGGGTGAAGAGGCCTGGCAGGGAGAGCTTGTGAGTAGGGACCCATCTCCTTGACTTATTTTTTGTGGGACAAGAAGAAAGTCCCTGTGTGCTTTGGGAGCACGGAGTCCACAGCCTGCTACAAGCTCTTGGTGGCTCTGCTATTTGTCTTTCCTACACTCCTGCTCCTGGAATCCAGGGCTCTCACACTGGTAGCTGGGGTGGGGTTGGAGTCAGGGGATATTGACAAAAGCCTGCTTGGAATAGGAAAGGGAGCTGAACAGATCCAGGTCTCTGTCCAGGAGGCAGGAGCAGCCGCCACAGTGGGAGGGAGAGGCAAGCCAACAGCTGAGTGAGACAAGGCCTGGGTTATTTTTTTTCCAGTTTGTTGGCATGTGGGTGGATTTTTCTCCTTTTTTCTTCTCTCCTGCTCTCTGCCGTTTCCACAGAGATGTGGGAGTTTGCAAATTTGTCTCAGTGGAGGGGAGAGGCAGGAGCTGATTTGGGTGGGGGGGGGGGTCCTTGCCAGGGACCAAAGGAACAAAGAAGAACATGTAAATTTAGGCGGTCAGAAAACTAGGACTTCTCTCGTGACAGATTTGCTAGGGTAAGGAAGTCGGGCAAGGTGGCTGCTTTCCCAGTGATGCCTCCTTACCTCTTCTCAGCTCTTGAGTCTCAATTCCATCCCACCTGGAGATTGCAGACAGACTCCTCCCTCCCCATCTCTCCTTTGCCTTCGGTGCTAGATGCCCTTCCTCGGGCCACTGGACAAACCTGAGACTGCCCTAAACTAAGGTTGCTCTCCTCTCCAGTATTTCTGGGGATGAGAGTTGGGGCGGGGCTGAGAAAAAGAAAAAAATAACCTTTAAAAAAGATGGGAGGGGGAGGGGGTGGAAGCAAAGGGAGGTGGAGCTTATGAGGACAAAGTGGTCTGTCAGGGCAAGCTTGTGGGCAGTACCTCTTCTTCTTGGCTTATCTCCCTGGGAAATATTTCCCTCATTCCACATTTAGAAGGTAAAAAACAGCACCAACTTTTAAATGGGGGGGGGGGGATTCGAAGGCTGAAGGAGCAGAGCAGGTGACCTGGGAAAGACCTCTTAGAAGATCAGAGAGCTTCACAAACTGACAAGTAGCTGAGGAAGTGCAAAGAACGTGAGGCTGTTTGTTGGTCTGCAGCTTAGGTGCTATTCTGGGTTCTACTGTTCATTTGTAGCACGATATCAAACACAGAAATTTCTTCCATTCTTTCAGACTTTGTTTCCTCATCTGGAAAATAGGCTGGTCTTGAAGGCTCTGTCCAAACTGAATCTTGATTCCTAGCCTTGGGAGTTTTGCGTTATCTAGTGAGATTATGTATATGCAGAGTATGTTGAACATTGTGGGGGGGGTAGTATGGCCAAATGTCCCGGTTTAACTGGCATTCAGAGCCTTCATGGGATATGGGGTCTTCAGTGATCAAAAATAATTATGGGAAAACTGCAAAGGTTGATCATTATAGCAAAGATCATACCCACTAACGAGCATTTGATCATCATTATCATTATTATTACCACCAGAGGGCAACACTCTTCTCCCTGACAGTAGGTCTTACCCTAGCCAAAAGTTGAAGAATGGTCTCCTGAATCCAGAACCAACTATTATTCTCAGTCTTGCTCCTAGAGATGAGAATGCTAAGGCATAGAGCAAGCTACTACTTCGGAGTCTCTGAGCATCCTCTGTGTCTGATTGCCAATTTGCGCAGTTTATCGCAGTCTAACAGAACAGTCTGCTTCTTGGGAAAATGAAAAAATAAAGAATTCTGAAATGTATCTGGGTTTGTCTGAAGAGGCACTTTCACAAAGCTGTGCTGTTCTCCCTATGGTTTCCTGGCGGCATGTACATTTCTGAGGTCATCCTAGACCAGCCCCATTGATCCCAAACTGACTATCTTCTTCCTAAGGAAGTAATTTTTATATGCTATCATATATCCTTTATCACACTAAACTATAATTATGATACATCTATCTACATACTTTAACACATTAGAGTATTGATTCAGCCATTCAACAGATGGGAATCACTAGGATTTTTACTATACCTATGGCCTTGAGTAGGGATTGCAACAATACACAGAGGAATACCTACCCTTGGGATGCTAACGGTTCAAAAAAGAAGGCAGATGGTAAGCAACAAAGAACTGCACACGTCTGTATGCAATTACAAGCTTGTTGTGCTGGGCAAGGAAAAGAACTCACAGAGAGCATCTATCAGAGGGATCTGCCTGCTTTGAGAATGAGAGAAAGGGCTGCTGATGAACTCAGTTCTGAAGGATAAACAGGCAGGAGGTATGCAAAAGTGGGAATAGCAAATGTGCAGGCCATAGGCAAAGCATTTGCTTCTTGAGGGCACAGCGTATCTCATAGCTATTTTTATAGGGCTCCAGGCTTCTGACACAGAGATGGGAGAATTTGCTTTTCTGACTGGAACTGAATGGTATTTTGACATAGGAAGCATCAAAGATCATATTAGAAGGCCCAACTTCTAGTTTCAGCCCTTTGGGACAATTCTGCTTAGTTCAATGTCCCAACTACTAATTGTGTACCCACCATATGCAAGGATCCAACACCAAGCTGTGTTGAAGGATTGAAAGATGGAAAAAGTGATTTGCCCCTGAGCAGCTCTTTGTGAGGTGAAGTGTACTCTCTTCCATTCCTCTCTCTCTCTCTCTCTCTCTCTCTCTCTCTCTCTCTCTCTCTCTCTCACACACACACACACACACACTCACACACGGCTCATTATATAAGCCCAAGCTGGCTTCGAACTTGTAATACTTCAGATGCTGGAATTACAGACATGAGCCACTTCAACCACCTCTCTCTGAGATTTGAATCACATGATATCTAAGGTCCCTTTAAACTTTTAACAGCCTTGGCTTATTCTTCTTTGAATAACAACCTATGGTGGCACGAACAATGAAAAGGGCTTTTCAGTTTCTTTCCCCCTATAAGAATCACATGGACAAGGACTGGGTTAGTGTAGACTTGGGTTCTGTTTATAGCCCGTTATTCCACTTTTGAGTTTCTCTGAAGTGGCCAAGGTTCATTTTGGCTGGAATATCCCAGTATTTGGTGAGTCTTTCCTTCTTTCTCTTTCTCCCTCCACACCTTTCTCTTTTCCCTCCTGTCTTCTAACTTACAGCTATGATGATGTCTTGTACATGTTAGGGCTGTAAAGGGACTTGAAAACCATCCGATCTAATATGTTTCCATTCTCTGTTGCAACAGACCCTCCAAATGACACCATCCAGTCACTATTTGAAGGCCTCCGCTGACAGTGAACTCTCCTTGTTGATTGAGCCTCCCTGGACAAGGTTTCTTCCTCTGGGCTCTGTCTCCTGGTAATTTTCATCCATTACTTCTGGCTGTGCATTTTGGAGCTATGCAGAATAATTCTACTACATTACTCTCCTGGTAGCCTACTGGATATTTGAAGACAGTAATCATGTCCTTAGAAGCCTGCTTTCCTTTAGGCCAAATATCATCTGTTTCTTCAAATGTTCTTCATTGTTTTAAATCCCCCTAGCATCTGTAAATATAGTTTAGTTTATGTGGATTTATATCTCGCCTACTTTAAAGAGGATATTAGGCGACTCCTCAGTTTATAACATGAAAGAAAGACAATTGGAGATAAAAATGTAGAGGAAAACAGACCAGAGACTAAGGAAAGGAAGCACAAATAGATGTTGCCAGGTACCTAAAATGAACTGGATTATAATTGGACTCTGAATTTGGCTCAAAGTTTTATGGCAGCTAGGACAAAATTGGAAACACGACGGGTTATGTGGTTTTATGTTCTGACAGGATCAAGCTTACAAATCATCTTCAGAGAGAAAATTTCTCCTAAAACGAAATTCCACAGCAGCCTATTAGGCTTGCTCTCCGCAGTTGTTAGAGGCTGACAAATACTTTGGTTACATATCACCCCATCCCCACTAGGGGGAAGGGGGCTGGCAGCGTAGTTAATTAATTAGCTAAGAGCTGTCTTAGTTTTAAGCACCGCTATCTCTGTAAGGATACCCAAGAGAAAAGCGTAGTCCTTTTCTCTCTTTCTTTCTGAGTTCCACACAAATGGTCCCTTTCCTACCTTTCTGCTCTCTGAATTCTGATGCTTCGTGTCTCTTTGGAACAGCAAACTCCAGGAAATAGCTCAAGAAAAACACTAAGTAGTAGTCTAGTAGACTAGTGGTCACTGGCCGTAGCAATTAGGTGCTCTTTGATTCTCAGTGTCTTTGCCTTGAAAATGAGTTGCTTGAGGGAAAGTTTTTTTTTTTTTTTTTAAGTTGGGAATCTCACTCTGTAGACCAAGCTGGCACTGCCTTCCGAGTGCTGGATTAAAGGTGTACACTGCCATGACTGGCAAGCCTGGAGACTTGCACGTGCTAAGAGCATGCTCTACCATTGAGAGACATCCCAAGAGCCTGATTTTCTTTTAATCTTGATATTCCCATTTTTGTACTTGGCAGCTAACAGGTGTAGGAGAAGGTCTGTGCATAGACAGAGCTGTGAGAATCTAGTAGACAAGACCCAATTTGAACAGATGCCACCATCTGAGGAAAATGTTTCATGGCTCTCAACATCACGACAAGTTCTTATTGACTGGATCCTGGCAGTGGTGAGAAGTGGTTTGGGGGGCTCTTTCCTCCTCTAGCACACATTCTTTGGCAAAGGTGTTCCTTGGATAAGGAGAATTGGAACAGCCTCACTAGTTACAGAGACTTCTGGGAAATGACTCTGGGAGGTGGCAGGAAAAAAGAGATATAGTACCATGGTTTATGCTAAACAACAATAACAAACCAATACTGAAGACATCTTGTAGTGTGGCATGTTTGCTGCCTACAATACCCATGTGGGTACTCACCTAACATCTGTAAAAACTTTTCATTGCCCCAAGAGAAGGTCCAAATTCTTTAGCTTGGCAATAGAATTTTCAAGCTAATCAGGCAATGTTTTCCCATCCATTCTCCCTTACAACACTTATGTACACACACACACACACACACACACACACACACACACACACACACACACGTCTCTCATTTCCCCTTCAATGCATAGTTCCCAAAATACTTGTGTTTTTCTGCCTCTTCCTCACCCCCCATGGCACACGAAGTCTTGTTCATTCACTTCTCTTCCTTAGTTGTATTTGGTCCAGGACCCCAGCCCATGGTACAGTGCTATCCACATTTGTGGGGTATATGTCTTCCCTTCCCACCTCGATTAATCTAATAACCACAATCTCTGATAAACATTCCCAGAGATTTATCACAGTGGTTTTGAGTCTTATTGAATTGATAATCATTAGCAACAGTCATTCCTTGTCTACATGAGACGTAAGCCATTAATCCTCTACCCCTTTTATCCATAGACTTACACTGTCTCATAATGCAAAACACACCAAATCAAAATTAAAAACTCTTCACACTGTTTAATAATCCAAACACTTCTTGAAAGTCCAAAGTCAGCTCTTGAGAGAGATGGCTCAGCAGGTAAGAGCATTTAATGCTCTTGCATAGGACCTGGGTTATTTTCCAGCGTCCACATGGTAATTCACCACCATCCAGAAGTTCTGGTACTGTCTTCTGGCCATTGCAGGTGCCAGGCATGCATGTAGTACACATACATACATGAAAGCAAAGCACTCATACACATAAAATAAAAATAAGCCCTAAAAATAAAAAAAAAAAAAAAGATCCAAGTCTCATCTGAGACTCAAGGCAATCTCTTAACTGTGAGTCCCTATAACATCAGAAAATAAGTTACCCACTTCCAACATATATAATGGCACAGAATAAATGTTCACATTCCAAAAGAGAAGAATGGGGGTATAACATGGAATGACTGGACTAAAGTAAGACCAAAAACCCAGCAGAGATGATAGCAAACTTTGAAGCTCCACATTTCACATCTGGGGTTCCAGATGGAATCATTCAGACTCTAAATGGCTTAGGTAGCTCTGCTTCTCTAGTTTTGCAGAACATATAGCCTCTCTTTTGGGTTGAGTCCACCCGATGCCTCATGGTTTTGGCACTTCCAACATCCTAGGATCTCCATTGCAACTTAGACTAGCTTTTCAGCTTCATGCAATAGCCTCTCAGGGTCTCCCTGCCCACATTGTCTGCCCTCTGAGGTTCTCTGAAACCTCTTCAATCTTGCTTTCAACTTAATGCATGGATGCTACCACTAGGTTCTGCTGCCAGATCACCCGCTTGGACCACAGCTGTATCAACTTCTGTGTGCTGACCACTGAGAAACAGTTCCTTAGGCTGCTGCCTTTCAGGAGCTGGGAATACTTTCATTTTCGACTTTCTTCCTTCAAATGAATTTGTATCTTTATAAGTCAGAGCCTCTGATGGGCATTGTTCTATCTTCATGACATCATTCTTACTGTCCCCAATCTTTAATGATGCTAGTCTCTTTAAGAGTCTACTCTTAAAGAGTAGCTACTTTCAAACCTGCCTTGTCTATAAGGTTAAATTTACTTACACTCTTTTCCTCACTAAAATACACACTTTTGATCTTTCTACTTTACTTTTTCCTTTCTTCCAGCAGACCTGGATCAGAACAATAAACAGTGGCCATGCCATAGTCCTTTTGTCCTGAAAGTTCCTTCACCAAACTAGTTAGTTCATTACCTTGAAATCAAACATCACTCATGTTCTTAGGACACAGGCAGAATGCAGCCAAATTCTTGACCAAAACATCACTTGAATGGCCCCTAGCCCACTTTTCCAGGAGTCCTTGTTCTCCTCTGAAACCTCATGAACTGGGCTTTCATTGTCCACATTCCTCTCAACTCTCTTGCCTTCCAAGTGCCCATGAGAAGGCCAACTAAGTCCTATCCCCAGCATGTTAGTTTTCCTATCCCTAAGTACCACACTCTTCAACATTCCAGCCACAAAACAGTTCCAAAAGGACTAAGAAGTACACAGTCAGGTTATCATAACAAAAGCCCCCATAGTCAGTTTTATCATTGCAAGAGCCCCACTTCAGCTGGGTGTGGTGTCTCCCAGCACTCGGGAGACAGAAGCAGGTGGATTTCTGTGAGTTCAAGGCCAGCCTGGAGTACACTGTGAGTTCCAGGATAGTCAGGATTATATGTAGAGATCCTTTCTCAAAAAAACTAAACCAAGGAGGAAAAACAAATTCAAACCAAACAGCAACAACAACAAACCCCCAAAAACAACCCTACAAAGCAGAAATAAAAAAGAGCCCCACTTTTTGTACCAATTTTATATATTAGTTACCTTTTTCCTGTTTCTGTAATCCCTGATGAGAGCAATTTAAGGGGGAAAAGTTAATTTTGGCTCACAGTTTGGAGGGTACTAGTCCATCATTACAGGGAAGTCAACTCAGCAGGAGCTTGAAACATCAGGACACATTGTACCCACAGTCAGAAAGCAGAGAGATGCACACGTGTGCTCAGTTCATCTCATCTTTAGACAGTCCAGGAGGCCAGCCAATGGGTGATTAGTACTACCTCAGTTGAAATAATCTAGGTAATCCCTCACAAACTTTCCCATAAATTTGTTTCTGTTGTGATTCTAAATCCTGTCAAGTTGACAATCATTATTGGATTAGAGCACACTAATTTCACGGGACATTATTTTAACTTGATTAAATCTGCAGGAACCTTTAATTCCAAATAAGGTTACTTACAGTTGCTGGGTGGACATGGATTATGGAGGGACCTATTCAGCACAGTTCTACATATGCTGTTTATTTTTCTCTGTAACCTGCCAGAATGTTAGCACCATAAGATTAGGGCTTGTTGTTTGTTTATTCTAGATTTTTTGAGATTATAGTATAACTACAGCATTTCTTCTTTCCTTTTCTTCCTCTAAACCCTCACATATACCCTTCCTGTTTTCCTTCAAAGTCATGGCGTCTTCCTCCTGTTTTCCTTCAAATTTATGGCCTCTTCTTTAAAATTGTTATCATATGCATGTGTATACATGTATGTTACTTTTATATATGTTTTCAGGGATGTCCATTTGTCACTACCCAATTCATTGGTGTGCTCGTCCTTGGGTAGGCCACCTCTTCCACTCCTAGCTTTCCTCGGTTTCCTGTAGTTGTGTAGGGTCAAGGACTTGTGGGGTTTGGCATGTCCATTGATGCTGTACTTTTCATCTCATGTTTGGGCAGTCATGTTGATGAGACTTTATGGGTGTAGCTTCTGACATTACTAGGAGATTGTTGTCTGTCTTACGTATTGTTATATCTTTAGTGTTCAGAGAAATGCTTGATACATAGTAGACATAGGATTTTGTGAATGAACCTTAGTACCTATCTGCCTCCAACGCCAGAGGGAATTTGAATGACAGATGCAGGGAAGGATGAACATGCAGGTATTGCCTGGAATATGGACAATACGTTACAAAAGTTTGCTGGAGGAATAGAAATATGCACTAGATATATGAGTAACATTTACAGAGTGCCTCTTTTGTACAAGGCACTGGGAGAACGTGCAAACAAGTGAAAAGGATGTAGTTGAATAGGTGCTTTGGTTACCCCTCTGTGTGACTATTAGCAAATTGTTCAGTGTTCATTTTATTTTCCTTATGTATTGAGTGGAGGTAATAACAGAACCTACCACATAACATTGTTATGAGGATTAAGTAAGCTCATATATTTAAGTTGTTTAGCATAGTATCTAGAACATGGGAAACACCATAGCAGCAATAAGTGCTATTATTATAACTGTCCTTGTTATGTGTTAGTTTTGTACAACACTTTTCTTTTGAAATAGCTTTATTGAGATATAATTCACATGATATGAAACTGCCTCCCCCCACCTTCTTTTTCAAGGCAGACTTTCTCTGTTTAGCCCTAGCTGTCCTGAAACTTGTTCTGACTGACCTTGAACCTGGAGATCTGCTTGCCTCTGCCCCCTAGCACTGGGATTAAAGATAGAAACTGGCCCTTTAAAAAAAGTACCATTTTATGGCTTTTAGTATACAAGCAATGTTGGACTATGATTACTACAATCTGCTTTTAAAGATCTTTTTATCCCCTCCAATAAAGTTCCATACACATTAGCAGACCCTTTCTACTTCCTCGCCTATCCAGCCTCTGCTACTACTACTCTACTTGTCATATCTATAGAGTTGTCTATTTTAGAACTTCATATAAAAGGAATCATACAGTATTTGTCTTTTGTGACTGGTTTATTTCACTTAGTATATATATTTTTTACAGTTCCCCCTGTGTGTGTGTGTGTATTCATTTTCAATACATCCGACTGCAGTTTCCCCTCCCTTCACTCCTTCCAGTCCTGTTCTCACCCCTCCCAGTCCCCACCCACCTCCCCTCTCACCCACATCTTTTACATGTTAATACTTCATTATTTCTGTTGTTTTGAAACTTAATTTCACTATGTAGCCTAGGCTGGCTTGGAATTCACAATCCTCCTGCGTCAGCCTCCTTAATAGACAAATAACATTCTGTTTTTAATTTTAGATCTATGTATTTTATGAGTATGGGTGTTTTACCTACATGTATGTGTAACATGTATGTGTCTGGTGTCCAGAGGTGTTGAATCCCCTGGAACTGGACTTATGGATGATTGTGAGCTGCCTTGTTGGTGCTGGGAATCAAACCCAGGTTCTCTGCAAGAACAAGTGTTCTTATCTGCTAAACCATCTCTCCAGCCCAATATTTCAATTTTTGATTATACCACATTTTGTTTATCCATTCATCAAC
This sequence comes from Phodopus roborovskii, assembly GCF_943737965.1. Lineage (NCBI taxonomy): Eukaryota > Metazoa > Chordata > Mammalia > Rodentia > Cricetidae > Phodopus > Phodopus roborovskii. The sequence goes on from NW_026125804.1 coordinate 689,055, forward strand.
TAATTTATTTGGTTGTTTCTATTTGGGGAATATTATTATTTATAACACAACAATGAATATTCCATGGGCTTTTGTATAGTTGTGCATTTTCCTTCCTCTTGGACAGATACCCAGAATTAGAACTGTTGCCTCTATTTTTTTTTGTTTACCTTTTAAAGATAGCCAGGTTGCTTTACAAAACAATGGCTCCATTTTACATTCCTGCTTGCAATGAACGAGGGTTCCAATTTCTTCATATCATGTTAACATCTTTTATTGTAAATACCTTTGATTTAGCCATTATAAAGGATGTGGTATCTATTGTGCATGTTTAAGAAACTGATGTTTAGGGGCTCAGATGCTAAAAGCACTTGTTCTTCTTCCTGAATACCCAAGTTCATTTTCCAGCACCCATATGAGCATTCACCTCTCACAGCCACCTGTATATCCAGCTCTAGGGGATCCAATGCTCTCCAAGGGCATCTGTATACACACACACACACACACACACATTATACATACAATAATAATAACATTAATAATAATAAGCCCTTAAAAAGAAAGAGGTGTTTATTTTCCATTAATTTTATTTCACTTTCTGTTCAACAGCCTGTGGAAGGATTGCTCAAGAACATTCACTCTGTATCTGTTTCTATCAAGGCAATCCTAGCCAGTTGGAGCTTAAGCCCAGTACTTCCACCTGAGCACACTAGAGGACTACTGCATAGGCTGAGAAGGTGTTTGCCTTGCCTTCAAACCATTCCGGATCCAACCTCATGTCAGAAAGCTGGCTATTCTATTGTCACTGAACCTTTTCAGCACCTTTTAGTCTGCCCTTCCTGTTCAATTTCTTTAGGAGCTTTGCATAAATACAGAACATTTATCACTGGGAAAATCAGGGACGGCTTCAGAAAAGTGCCATTTGACTTAAGACTTCCTTCTTCCTTTTCCTCTTCTTCCTCTTCATTTTCTTCCTTCTCTTCATCTTCCTCGTCTCCATCTCCTGCTTCTCCTTTTCCTTGTCCTCCTTCTGCATGTATATGGGTGTTTTGATAGCATTTATGTAAAGTGCCTGGTGCCCATAGAGACCAAAAGAGGGTATCAGATCGCCCTTTAACTGGAGTTACAGATGGTTTGAACTGACATGTGGGTGCTAGAAATCGAATTCAGGTCCTCTGGAAGAGCAGTCAGTGTGCTTAACTTCTGAACTATCTCTCCAGCCGTAAAAGTTTCTATTGTTATTTTGATTTTTTTTTGAGATAGCATCTCATACTATATCCCAGGATGTTGTGGAATCCATTATGTAGCCCAGGTTGGCCCTGAGCTCCTGACAATTCTCCTGCCTCAACCTTACAAATGAAGGTATTATAGACCCATGCTGAACATTTGATTTAAGTCTCGATGAACAGATAAAACTTCATTGGATGGCAATGATGGAATGAACGAACATACCATTTCCATGGGGAATAGAAAATGATGGTTGAAGAAAGATGTTTTGACATCCTCAGACTCTGATGGGGACTCTGGGGGGGGGCTTGTTGGAATAGATGATCTTGAGGCTGCCTTGGTCAAAAGACCCAGTGACTGGCTAACATGGGGAATCCTGGGGTTGGGTAGGATTTGGAATCTGAGCATTGATTTGGATGGAGAATTTAGAGGCTGGCTGGAGTCAATTGCCTATGAACTTCCGTGAGTGATGGTGGTGGTGGTGGTGCTGTTGCTGCTGTTGCTGCTGCTGGTGGTTGTGGTGGGGGTAGAATTCCAGGGGCTACCTGGGATAGGGAACTACAGACTGGGTGGGCTATAAGATCACAGAGCTAGAGAAACACAGAAGTACAGGAATGGAGGGATGATCTACAGACTAGTTGGAATGAAAAAAAAAAATCAAGAGTTTGTCGTGGGGCTGGAAAGAGATCGCTTGAGACAGGAAGCCAGCTGGGCTAGGGAATGGGATATTGTTTGGGGTTGGCTACAAGTCTGAGTTGGCAGAGTCTGGAGACTGCCCGGGATGGGTGTTCTGATGGAGTGGGTCTTGGGCCCCTTGGACCAGCACATATTAGAATAGGTTGAAGGACTTCATCAGGCTGTTAGGTGAAGCCCCCAGGACTGCTGAAATGGATATTATCTCCTGCAGACTGAGCTAAGGCTGGCCTCCAGCTGAGGTGCCAGTACCTTGGGGCTGGTCCAGCTCGGGTGCTGGTGGCGACTGCAGGTGGGGCGCGCGGGGGCGGGTCAGGAGAGCTGGGTGGGGGCAGGGGCGGGGGGCGGGCCGGCGGCCGGGGCGGTCCCGCGCGGCCGCGCTGCGCAGTGACTCCGCAGCGGGCGGAGCGCCGTGGGCCGCGTCCTTCCGAGCCCTGGCGGTGGTGGTGGCGGTGACGGCGGCGGCGGCGGTAGCCTCAGCTCCTGCGCCCCGTGCCGCCGGCCCCAGCGCTGTCTCCCGGGCCCCCCAGGGCCCCCGGGCCCCCGAGCCCGGTGCGCGCCCTCGCGTCCCGCCGGCCCCCTCCCCCGGCTGGGCCCGGGGGAGGGTGGCGCCGTGAGCGAGCGGGGACTGGGCTCTCCTGCCCATTCCCCTGTCCCTGGGCCGCCAGGATGGAGGCGGGGTCCGGGCCCCCGGGTGGCCCGGGATCTGAGAGCCCCAACCGGGCGGTGGAGTACCTGCTGGAGCTGAACAACATCATTGAGAGTCAGCAGCAGCTGTTGGAGACCCAGCGGCGGCGCATCGAAGAGCTGGAGGGCCAGTTGGACCAGCTCACCCAGGAGAACCGCGACCTGCGGGAGGAGAGCCAGCTGCACCGCGGGGAACTGCACCGGGACCCCCTTGGCGCACGGGATAGTCCTGGCCGCGAGAGCCAGTACCAGAACCTGCGCGAGACCCAGTTCCACCACCGCGAGCTGCGGGAGAGCCAGTTCCACCAGGCGTCCCGGGACGTGGGTTACCCGAACCGGGATGGCGCCTACCAGAACCGGGAAGCTATCTATCGGGACAAGGAACGAGAAGCCTCCTATCAGCTCCAGGACACTACCGGCTACACAGCCCGCGAGCGCGACGTGGCCCAGTGCCACCTGCACCACGAGAACCCAGCCCTGGGTAGAGAGCGTGGCGGGAGGGAGGCCGGGCCAGCGCACCCGGGCCGCGAAAAGGAAGCCGGCTATTCCTCTGCGGTGGGCGTGGGGCAGCGGCCACCACGGGAGCGGGGCCAGTTGAGCCGTGGCGCATCCAGAAGCTCCAGCCCTGGCGCGGGCGGAGGTCACAGCACCAGTACCAGCACCAGCCCGGCTACAACCCTCCAGAGAAAGTAAGGAATGTGTTTGCAACCCCCCACCCCACCCTTCCCTTTCCCTCTAGATTCCTTTCCAACTTAGCTGGCAGATAAAGTATATGAAGCCCATGCCTGATCCCATTTCCTGCGTCTCCTGTCCCAATCGGGAGAATCCAGGTCCTCCTCACCCAGCTGACATGCTTTCCCTAGCCACCACACACTGGTTTGGTCAGATGAGTGCAGGCTGCTGCTTCTTCTAATTCTTCTTCTTTTTCTTCTTCGTCTTCTTTTTTTTAACCTCCAGAACCAAGGCCAATTAGAGTCTAAAGCAATCCCTACTACCTCCTTCCACTTCCACTCCATCTTTTCCAGAGGATGGATTAAATATTTTTTTAGACAGAGGCGGTTGCAACTCAAAGCCCCCGAAGAGAGGAACACTCCTACACACCTTTTTTGGGGAGGGGGTGATCTTGTCTAGAGGCAGGTGGGGACCAGAATGGATTCTGGTGGCCGAGACATCTCTCTGAGGGGAACTGCAGTACATCGTGGCATGGGGGTGGGGGTGATGGTGGCAAAGATGGGAGAGCAAAGATGGAAGCTAGGCCTTTGGTTAGTTTCTCAAAGTCCAGCTGGTCTCCACCCTTCAAGAAAAACAACACCCATTTAAAGAGCCCGACCAGGAAGGGAAGTCCATAGATCTCCCATCTGTTGGATCAGCTTCAGTTCCGGTGCTGGGGTCTATACATGTGTCTAAGACATGATAGGAATATTTCTGAGTTGATGGGACATGAGCAGGGTCCACTTTTCCCATATAGATTCCATTGTGTGCTGGTTGGGATAGATGTGTTAGGCTGTGAGTCAAGGGCATGAAGGCTCACAGGTATGCCCTAAAGGCTCTCTTACTGCTTTGCTGCTATAGTGGAAAGAACACTGAACTGGGTTTCCCCTCCAGCTCTGTTGCAGATTAGCTTTGTGACCTTGACTGAGTCCGTTCTTCTGTCAGTCCATCCTTTCCCCTACATTTCTTTGAATGGCAAAGTCTGCCAACTGAAATTCAATGGTGGTGTTACTAACCCAGCCACACCAAAGAGCAAGTCTGAAGTCCTCTAGCAAATGGACAGGCTTCCCCCTCCTCTCACTGCTCAGCTGGTCCTACCATGTGCCACAACTAGTGGAGTGTCTCTTGGAGGCTGGGCTGGGGGTGGGGAAGCCTTCTGCCTCAGGAAATCTGCCGGGAGACAGCTCTCTGCAACTCCCCCATGGTGAGGCAGCAGGCTGGGGTGCTGGGTTGAGATGGCTGGGCCCCAGGAGCAGCAGCTGCAGCTTCAGGGCTTGGCTGGGCTCCACTGCAGTGCACCCTCAGCTGAGTGTTGAGGTGGAGGGACAGCCCCAGAATGGGGCCAGAGAAAGACTTGACAGGGCGCTGTGGTCCTTGAACCTGGTTGCAGACTTCTCTACAGGGGTCAGGCCTGTGATGGAGGGAGCAGCCTCATTGTGTATGACTCCAGGGAGCAGATCCTGGAACAGTGGGAACACTGGAGATCAAATCAAGAGAACTTTTCAATCTAGCCAGTTGTGATGCAGTAGATTGCCTCAAGGGTTGGGGGTGGTGGCTGGCCCGACAGGTGCAGTTGAGGCCCAGAGGGGGTCCGAGAGAGCTGGAAGAAGCATATAGTTCCTGACTCGGGCATTAAGCCCAGTGAAAAGACCTGAATCTTCTTCAATTTCAGCATTCCATTGCTCTCAGATTCTCCATCCTGCAGTCATAGGTCTGAATGTCTTGGCTGGCTGGAAGCCCATTTGCCCTTCTGCCATCCTTGCAGGCCTGCTTCAGACTCCTTCCTTCTTTTTTGTGCACTTTCCAGGTTGGTTGTTGGAATGTCTTGCATCACATTCCCTACTGGGCTAATAAGGAGGTTTTAATAGCACTTTGGATATCTCTCAACTACATATTAAAGTGTTTGCCTATCTGTGATTACTTCATTTGGACTTCACAATAAAGCCCACTCAGTGAGCATCGGCAACTCCATTTTAGAGAGGGAGAAACTGAGGTTTCGAGTCGAATGAGCCTTATTAAGGTTTTGCTACTAGTTGCTAATGGAGCTGTCACTAGAAACTAAGTCTACCTCTCTTACAGGCACATTATTTGTTCCCTAAGAGTCTTGGCCTCAGGGTCTGGTGAGGTACTGAACTAGGAAAAGCCAAGAGAGCCTTAGGTATCTCCAGGTTTTGAACTAGAAGAGTGGAGAAGTCAATGGGGGAGAAAAGACGGCTACCTTCCTCTTTCCCACCTTCCTCATTGCCGGATGTCAGGAGAACCTGTAGCCTTGCTGTAATCAGTGCTGCTGCAAGCGACTCCCCTGCTAGGCCTGTTCTGGGTTTGTAAGGAGTGGGTGAGAAGACTGCTGTTGGAAGCGCGGGCAGGCAGGGTGGGAGTTCAGCAGCTGAGGCTGCTGCATTGGGGGAGGACAGGCAGAGCTGGTACAGGCTGGGCTCTGGTGGGCCCTAGGCTCCCTCTGGTGGACAGACTGGGGAGAAATAGGGCCTGGGTCAAGATACTGCTTGTTGGGTACCCAGTCTGCCTAGGACTCAGTTCTCCTAACCACCCTGTGCATCTGTCACCATCATCTCGTCACAACATAAGAAACTGAGGGTTCTGAGAAGTAAAGTCCATCCGAGATCATGTTAATAACACAACATACACAACATATTCCTGTGAACTTTGCCTTCTTTGCTTTGGGTATCACCTATCCATGTCTGTATCAGTTACCCAGAACTCCCCCATCCTTCCATACTGTTCTTCTGGACAGGTTCCAGGATGCCAGAATATCTTCTGCCAGGCTCTGGGTGTGGTCTTCCTAGTGTGACAGAAAGCGACATGAATCCCTGCCTCCTCCTGTTCACTGGTACATGAGGATTTAGTTGTTTGATTACTAGTTGATGATTCTGACCAATGCTTGTCATTTTACGTGGAACTGTTGCCTCCTGTCAGGATTTTAAGGGATTTTTTTTGTTGTTGTTTAAGCTTGGTCTGATCCCTCCCCCTGCAGTTCTGACACCTAGAATGATTTATAGGGGCTAGGACCCACTGCCGAGTGTCCCGTGCTCAAGAGAACAGTGTTCCTACGTTTTCTGCATGGGCCTAGCTCCGTCTCTGCTGTATGCAGTGGTGGGCTGAAGCCAATATGGTGGTAACTGTCTGTCCTCTGCCCCCACCCACCCTGCAAGCTGGCTCACATTTGGATACTGAACCTAGAGAGGCCAGCCTGGTGTTCTTGACACCCAGGGTGATGCGTGGTCTACCACATCATTGCTGAACTACCATCAGCTGCAGGTGGTGGGGTTGTCAGCATGCTCCCTACAGGGGCTGAGACTACCGAGAGAGAGCAAGCTAGAGTGAGCTCAGGGAGAGGCTCTGGGGGAATCTGGCTCCCTTGGCATGCTGGGTTCTTTTTCTAGGGTGCCTCTCCTTCCTTTCAGGAGGGAAACTATTTATTGCCCCCTCCACTGTGTTGTGAGCATTATGCTGGTGTGGGAGAAACTGATAATGTTGAATTTAATGAGAATTAGGAGTCTTGCTCCTCTGTCTAGATCTGGGGCAAGAATGGGGTTGTTGTCATCCACAAATATTTCTTGGCTGTGTTCACAGAGCAGGAGGGGCCACCAGGCTGAGCAAACACCATGCTCTTGGCACTTGCAAAGCTCTTTTCCCACCAGCCAGGAAGACAGGGTTGCAGGCTTAGTCAGGCCATAGACACAGTACTGAGTGAGGATAAAGTGAACAGAAAGGGTGGGGTTTCTCGGAGGATAGGGGGACCAAGATAGGCAAGGCCACTGGTTGAGGACCTGGCCAGTAGAGGAAGATGCTGTGAAGAAATGTGCACAGTTGCTTGGTGTCATCACAGTTGAGATGTGTGGCAGGAGCAAGGCTTGGTGTTGGCTGACTGTTCTCCCCTCTGTCCACCCCTGTCAACTATGTCCTTTGCATTTGCTGGGGGCAGAGTAAAGGCCTGATGAAGAGGCCATATGTGTGCTGAGTGAGTCTCAGCCTTCTGTGTGGTAGACACTACCCTATGCAGCTTTATGTAATAATAGCTAACATTTTTCTACTGCATTTACTGTGTGCTGGGCAGTTCATTCTAAGTGCTTCTCGTGTAGCTGTTCCTTCTGTTTGCACATGAATCCTTTCATGTAAATTGTTATCAACTCCATTTTACGGACGAAGACGCTAAGGTCTAGGAAGTCCAGGTAACATATCCAAGGTCCCTAAGTGAATAAGGGGCAGGACTGTAAAAGAGCTAGTAGGAACCCAGGGTCTGTAGCATTCTTGGCATTCTTACTCATCCGGCAGCCCTAGTTCTTATCTCATTTCCACAGAATGCTTGCCAGGTGGGTGTTATTGTTATCCTCATTTTTCAGATGAGGAAATGGGGATCGGAGAGGAGCAGTGAGTTACACAGCTGCCTGAGACCCAGAGCTGTTTGGCTTCCAATCCCTCAGTGCCCTGTTATTTCCTTCCATTTGTGGGGTCTAAAGACATGAACTCTAGGCGTGACTCTTGCTTTCCTCCTATGGAGGTTCCCTTTTGCAATCACCTCCTGATTTTTTCCATGGTGTCCTGAGAGATTACTCTTCTTTTTCTGTCAAGCCTCTGATAAATCAGCTGGAGCCAAGCCATGTCTGCAGTCTGGCTCCTCTGTTTTCACTGTCTTTCTGTTTCTGTCCACAGATTTCCCTTCTTCTCTCGTTTTTTTTTTTTTTTTTTTTTCAAATCCCCATGCCTGAATCACCCCGGCCACATGCTGCCATCATTAGCCCACCAGGCCTTTTGATGGCCTCTGTGACTTGGCTAATACTGTTCCCTCCTTCTCCTTGGTTGCTTACTATTATTTCTAAGGCTGAATTGCCTGACACTTCTCCTATCTTTTTCTGCTGGTCCTTTTTAAAACTTAATTTTATTTTATGTGTATGGCTTTTTTTTTTTCCTGCATGTATGTATGTGCACCACATGTAAGTCCATGGGAGGCGAAAAGAGGGCACTTGAAGCTGTGAACTGCTGTGTGAGTTGCTGGGAATCAAACCTGGGTCTTAGTCTAGAAGAGCAGCAAGCACTCGTAACCACTGAGCCAGCTCTCCAGCACTTGTTAGTCCTTCAAGATGCTCAGTTTATTCCTGACATTTGCAGAAGTTTAGCCTTTTTAATTTTATTGTAGGGGTGGTTTGTCTGCAAGAGAGGGCATCGGCTCTCCTGGGACCACAGTTACAGATTCTGGGAATTAAACCTGGGTCCCCTGTAAGAGCAACCAATGCTATTCACCACTAAAACATCTCTCTAGTCCAAAGTCTAGCCTCCCCCCTCTCTCTCTCTGTGTGTGTGTGTGTGTGTGTGTATGTGTGTATGTGTCTGTCTGTCTCTCTCTCTCTGCCTCCTAACAACCTCTAAAACAGTGGTTCTCAACCTGTGCGTCTCCATCCTGTTGAGGTTGTATATCAGATTCATAACAGTAGCAAAATTACAGCTATGAAGTAGCAATGAAAATAATTTTATGGATGGGGGTCACCACAACATTAGGAACTGTATTAAAGAGTTTCAGCATTAGGAAGGTTTAGGACCACTGGTTTAAAAAGAGTCAGACTTAACTGGCATGTATTGGGTACATGTGATGTACCAGATTCTGTGATTGGTGCTGGGGGCACAACAAAGGAGTGAAGAACTGGAAGGACATCACATAGTACTTAGTTAGGTGCTAAATCAATTCTGAGTAGACATACAAATGTCTGATTAAATCCTTGTGAATTAATGGCCAGGTCCCTCATTACTCCCCCCCCCCCAGACAGGGTTTCTGTGTGGTTTTGGAGCCTGTCCTGGAACTAGTTCTTGTAGACCAGGTTGGCCTTGAACTCACAGAGATCTGCCTCCTGAGTGCTGGGGTTAAAGGTGCGCCACCACCTGGCTCTCTTTGCTTTTTAAAACCTCTTCCTCCCTGGAGGCATTTGGCTTAGGAGTTTTCTACTTTTTACACCCAGTGTTCGGTCTCCCAGTTGACACAGTGACAGATGTGACTTTAAAGGTATCAGGCTAATCTGCTCATTGTTCCATCTCCCTAGGGTGCCATGTCCATGTCACGCCACATTCTTAACTCTTGGTGCAAAATCTTCTCTCCTGAGTTGAACCTGTAGTCCTGTACAAGACTTGTATGCAATTCACCCAAGTCCAGTTATGAATTGTTTATTGGTACCTTTTTCTGTTCTTTTCCTTTTTTGTATCCATCCAGTGTTTATTGAGACTAAACACTAGGTCAGGCACAGCATATTGGGAGGGGGAGTAGACTTGGCCTCCTTGGCTCATTCCCTGTCAGGGTCATATGCGTCAGTCACAGGAGAGAATGATAAATGGATGACTTACTTCCTCTTGAGAGGGGGGCTGTCGAGGGAAGAATGATTTTCCAAGTAGTCTAGTTTCCTCCTGCTCTCTTCTGTCTCACCAAGTGTCCAGCTGTTTGGACCCTTGAAAGAACATACACGGGAATCCCATCTCAGATACTTAGTAACTGAAGCTCTGTCGGACCTGGGAACCCTGAGTACTACCTGGGAGAATCTGAGGGAACTGGGATATTCTGGAATGTGGACTTCATGTGAGACTCTCATTTTTCTCCCTCAGTAGGACATGGGGATAAAACTGTATTTTATAACATGTATGGTTCATACTAACTCCCATGCCCCCTACCCTACCTCGCCCCTGAGCAGTCAGAAATTTTCCTGCCTGCTCCTCATATTCATCAAGGTCCTGATCAGGATGGAAAGCAGAGAGCTAAGGATAGAAAAGAAAATATGATACTGCCCTGCCCCCTAGAGGCGAAGTGTAGCAAACAACAGGAAAACAGTTCCATCATACCCAAAACAAAGACGGCTAGCCAGTGCTACATGACTGTTCAGGATTGTTCCTCTGATGCATTAGATGAAAATTAATCACCACCATCACCCAAGAGGTACCCTTCCCTCATACAAGATACATTTCTATGGCATGATGTGATTTTTTAGATTATAGGTTTTATTTCGTTTTAGTTGGCACATAGGAATTAGAATGAGGCTGTATGACTTTTATGCTTTTTTTTTTTTGGTTTTTCAAGACAGGGTTTCTCTATATTGCTTTGGGGCTTGTCCTGAAACTAGCTCTGTAGACAAGGCTGGCCTCAAACTCACAGAGATCCGCCTGCCCTGCCTCCCAAGTGCTGGGGTTAAAGGTGTGTGCCACCAACACCTGGTGACTTTTATGCTTTCTTAAAGGATTTAGGATGACTGCATATCCAGGCCTTATGATTTCGTACTGGATCATCTGCATCAAACCAATGTTTTCTTCTATATAACCATGTTAGAATTACTGTCATTAGGGGCTATTCCTTGATTAATATGTGTGAGGCCCTAGTTCATTTTCTGTTGTATTCCCGGAAGAATAATAAACATTGGTCATGAGGAGGAATTGTGAGCACATTAGTTGTTTCCTCTTTTGGGAGGAACTTAGTTTATTACCAGCATTGAAAAAAATGATTGTTGTTATATATGATGCAAAGTACCTAAGTGACGCCTCACACAACTGCACATCTGCTGTGTTAGCTACTTCTTGAGTAGCCCAACTCAGCAGTGTTTGTGCAAATTGAATATGAAATAGCTAATCTCAGCACACAGTATGTGTTCATTCATTGATGAACATTATTGATGATGATGCTGTGTGCTATATGAAGGGAAGGAGGAAGGGAAGTGGCCAAGTAGACACGTCCCAGAATTCTGAGAGAGGTAAATGCAGTGAATATTTGTGTGTCTAGTGCATGTTGCACATTGTGCCCTAACAGGTAAGAATTTGGTGATTTACACTGCACAGTTCTGGCTTCAGGGTAAGAAAGCAATTGTGGAAACAGATGAATACAAAGTGGTATCCAATGCTGTATTGCTAAAGGGAAGGACAGGAAGTGCCCTAAGGATTGGTATCTAGAGACCATCAGGGAAGGCTTCCTGGATCTCTAAATGGAGGCTCAAAGGATAAATTGGAGTTAACAAGTGCAAGAAGACTATAGTGGGTTGTTGGGAATTGGGGTCAAATGGGAGACTAAGGAGGGGGTAACAGCCTAAGTATACCCATACATGAAGTATGTGCAAAGACAAGGAAGATTTTGAGTCATCAGAACAAACTAGAGCAGCAGATAAGAGGCAAGAGGTTCATCAGAGAGGAGGAGGTCCTAAAGAATTGGTCAGCCTAGATCATGGGGACATAAGAATGGCAGCATCAGGAACTAGGGAGAGAGGTGCCCATTGCAGGGTATATTGAGAGTCACATTTTGGAGCAATCTCCCTAGAAAGGCAGACTGTAAGATAGATTTGAAAATGTCTAATGAGGAAGTGCATGCAACAGTCTAGATGAGAGACTGTAAGCTCTGTACTTCTATGAATATATCTGTACTCCTATGAATATAAAAGCCAAGATATGAAAGCAGTGCAGACACCTATTTACAGATGAATCAAGAAAATGTGTGTGTGTGTGTGTAGTGCAGTTTTATTCATCCCTAAAAAGAATTAATAATGTCATTTGTAAGAAAAATGAATAGAACTGGAAATCATGTTAAGCAAAATAAACCAGACTCAGAAAGACAAATCCTGTATGTTTTTGTCATATGCAGAATCTACATTTATATATGTGTATGTATATGTATATATACATATATATATATATATATATCTTTATATATATATATATATCTTTATAGATATATGTGGGCTAGGGAGATGGCTCTCTGGGTAAAATTCTTGTTGTTCAATCATGAGGACCTGAGATAGAATTTCGAGCACACACTAAAAAGCTGAGTGTGCTGGTGTACTCCTGTAATCCCAGCACTGGGAAGGTGGAGACAGAAGGACTTATGGGCCTTGCCAGCTAGTCAGTCTAACCAGTCAGTGAACTCCAAATTTGGTGAGAGACCCTGTCTCAAAGATAAAAAGGAGAGCTGTTTTAAAAGATACTCAGCATCAACCTTTGGCATGACCACATACAACACACATACATGAACAGACACATACACAGCTATATATGGCATGATAGAAATGAGACTATTTGGAGGGGAGAAGGAGACTAATGGAGAGAGGAGAGAAAAGTAAGAAGGTGCATTAGGGCGGTGAATATGAGCGAATAACAAAAATATATATGTGAAAATGATATGATGAGCCTTTAATCCCAACACTCAGGAAGCAGAAACAGACAGATCTCTGAGTTCCAGGCCAGCGTGGTCTACAGAGGAAGTTCCAGGACAGCCAGGACTATGCAGCCCTGTAGCAAAAAGAAAACAAAAGAAAGAAAAAAAAATGACACAATGAAACTAATTTTTAAAAAGAAAACAATTTGTTAGGAGAGTAGATTTCATTTGAAAAAGGAAAAGAAGACCTGCACACTTGAGTGGGGGGTGGGGGTGGGGAATGACAACAAACTCTTCAAGTGCCCTCATAGAAGGGGACACAGCACACTGCAGGAGCTCAGAGGAACAACAGCCAACAGCCATTTATGATCAGCTGGAAGGGCCTGAAGTATGCAGCTGAAGATGATTTCCTTACAGGTGGGAAGATTGCAACCAGAATCGGCAGAAGACTGTTTAAGGCCCTGCAAGTGTGTGTAGGAAAGAGTGTTGGGACTGGAAGAGTCGCTCTAAACTGCTTCTGTCCAACGTGCTGCTTCCTGCTCGAAAATCTTAGGATTGTTTTTGTGTTCTACTTAGAGAAAACCCAAATGAAAGAAAGAAAACTAGAACTCCAAGAGATTGGGTGCCTTGTTGGGCATGAAGCAACAAAGAGCTAAAGGGACTCTTGCTTGAATGGTAGACTGGCCTTCTGCTCTGATTTGGCTCCTCAGAAACCAACGTGCTTGATTCATAGCTGGGATAGGAACTCTTTCTTTCTTTCCTTTTTTTTTTTTTTTTTTTTTTTTTTTTTCTCCCTCCACCAGCTCAGGACCAAACTTCTTGCTGCTGGTTTTTGTCTTGCTAGGACTTGCTTGATGTATCTGAGGCAGCTCAAAGACAATTTCTGGCTTGAGATTCAGGCCTGGCCACCCCCTGCCCCCATTTCAATTTTCATATAAAGACAGACTTGTGTTTGAATATAAATGCTGCCTCAGCCGTGCTAGATGACCTCAGTGAAGCCATTTTATGTTTTATAAGCTTTTAGTTCCTGGTCTTTAAAATGAAATAACAATGCCTACTGCTCAAGATTAACTGAGATCATTTGAATTGCACTCTCTGATGTTTGTACTCAATAAACAATCATCTTTGTTCTTTTTCTAAACTCTCCCGTGGACAGTGATTTGAAGAATCCAGTGCTAGGCCAAGCTTTGCTTTTCCTGAAAATGGTGCATTTTCTCTTTGCTAACATGGAGCTTTCATTAGTTCATTGTATCTTACTTTATGCCTCAGCCACCAGTTGAAATATAGCTGTAGCATCTTTGTTGAGCTCTCTTCCTGAGTTCCTATTTTTTGGTTCAATTTCTGGTCTATCCTTGTCTGTGCTCTTGGAGTAAGCCACTTTAAATCCTTTGTGACTCAGGCAGGTATAAGTAATTACTGGGTATGAATACTTGAGTAAATGGAAGGCTGGAGGGGCTGGAATGGTAGTGGTGATATTTGAAGAGGACCAGAGGTGGTGCAGGTTGATCTGGTTAAAAGACACCTGTGTGGATTGTTGCAGGGAACCAAAATATTAGTTTAGAGCAGTGGCTCTCAGTCTCCCTAATGCTGTGACCCTTTAATACAGTTTCTCATGTTGTGGTGACCATAAAACTATTTTTGTTGCTACTTCCTAACTGTAATTGTGCTACTGTTATGAATTATAATCCATGTTTTCTGAAGGTCTTAGGTAACTCCTGTGAAAGGGTCATTCTACCCCCCAAAGGGGTCATGATGCCCATGTTGAGAACCACTGCTTTAGAGTGTCTAGCCCTGTGCTTAACCTCTCTTGCTCCTGTTCTACACAGAGGCAAACACTGGAGAGCAGGACCTCATATCAACAGAACCATCACCCTCTCTGCTCAGTATGTGCAGTGTGGAAGACAGAACCCATGAAAGGAAAGGGACTTGATTTTAGAATGTTAAAAATTATACCAGTCAGTCAAGGTAGCAGCCACCTCAGCTGGAAGGCTGAGGCAGGAGGATCACTTGAGCACAGGATTTCAAGACCAACCTGAGCAACACAGTCAAGACTTCTTTCACATACAGCAAAACCAAATCAGCATGAATCAAGGCAGTGTGTATATACAATATTATTTTTAATTGACACAGTAATTATACATTTTTATTTAATGTGTTATTTAATATATATGATTACATTATGTGATCATCAGATCAGGGTGATTAACCTATATACAAACATTTATTATTTCTTTGTATTGAGAACATTAAAACCCTCTCTACCAGCTAATTTGGAATATTCCATTACTTTTGTCAACTATTTTTGTTCTCTTGCACCACAAAACAGTAGAAGTTATTCCTTCTGTCTAGCGCCCACCCAATAAACCATCTTTTTTCCACCACCTTCTCATTCTTTTCAAACTTGGTAAACACTATACTGTTCTCTGTTTCTGTGAGATTAACTTTTTAGCTTCTACGTTTACATTAGATCATGCAGCACATACACTTATTTTCAAATGATATATGAGGGAGTTGTAGAATAAAAAAAACCCATTGTCTTGCCAGGCATGGTGGCACATGTCTGTAATCTCTGCTTTTGGGAGACCAAGGGAGAAGGATTCTTGGGGGACTGGGCTGGATGGGATCATAGAGAGAACCTGTCATAAAAAGACTTTCCCCTTGCTTCTTAGCCCCTGGAGGTAGTCACTTCTTTTTGTTGTTGCTGTTTTTTGTTTAGTTTTACATTTTTAGAGAGAGAGTCTCACTTAGTATCCATGGTTGGCCTGGAACTTACTACATATATCAAATTGGCCTCAGATTTGCTAAGATTATCCTACTTCTCCTCCTGCATGGCTGTTGTTTTCAGGCAGGATCTCATGAAGTCCAGGGTGGTTTTGGAGTTGCTATATAGCTGAGGCTGGCCTTGAACTCCAGATCCTCTTGTCTCCAGCTCCTAAGTACTGGAATTATAGATGTTAGCCTCCAAGACCAGTTGCTGGATTGCTGGATATGATCACTTTTATCATTTAGCTTTTCTAGTAGTAACTTATTATCTCTTTTGTTATTACACTTTTGCATGTGTGTGCGCGCACACATGAACATACATATGCATATACTGTGGCATTTAGAGGCCAAAGGACAGCTTTTTCGAATCAACTTTGCTTTGGATTGAGTTCAGGTCATTAGTCTTGGTGGCAAGCACCCCAAACCTCTGAACCATCTCACTTGCCCTGTTTCTTCATGTTTCTAAGTAGCCTGCTTTAAAACTCATTTCCTCGTTTATCAAATTCAAATCTTATCTCTCTTTTATTGCTATTTAATTTTCATTAATTTAAAAATCTGTACTCAAAGTAGTGGATTTAATTATGAGATTTTTATACATACTGTCAACAAATCAATGCGCAAAGAAAAAGTGATGCATATACACATGGAATTTATTTAGCTGTAAAAAATATGGAATCATAACATTTGCAGGAAAGTGGATGGGACTGGAAATTACGAATTTATACAAAGTATGGAAGATCCAGAATGGCAGATTCCACACACATTTTCTCTCCTATGCATATCATGTCTATGCATATATATGTGTGTACATATGAGAACGAGTATAGGTCATGAAAAAGGGGACTATGGAGAGTGAGAAAGAGGTCTTGAGGGAGGAGGTGGAGAGAAGAGAAAAAGAAGGTAACAGAATACATGTAACATGAAAACTAAAGGAGGGCTCCAGAGATGTGAAGAGGACTAACAGGATGGGGAAGAGTTAGGGGAGGGGAGTAAGGGAGAGGATCACCAAAAACATTTGTTACATTTTTTTTTAATAGCCAGGTGGTGGTGGCCAAGTCTTTAGTCCCAGCACTTGGGAGGCAGAAGCAGGCAGATCTCTGTGAGTTCGAGGCCAGCCTGGTCTACAGAGCTAGTTCCAGGACAGGCTCCAAAGCAATACAATATAGAGAAACCCTGTCTCACAAAACAAAAACAACAAAGATTTTTTTTTACCTCATTTGTTTGTGACACTGAATTCCTAACACTGAACTCCTTCCCCATCTCAAATTGTGATAGTTTTCTCTACTATTTTCTGCTTTACAGACTATGAATGAGTTAATAGAAACTCTTAGTTACATGTTTGTAAGTCCAGAATCATTTGTGCACTCTCTGGCTTTATTTGGTGAGCCAACAGGGAGATGATTATCATTAAATGGGTGTTCTTCAAATGCCAAAATAAAAATGTTTATTTGGGGCTACTAAAATGTCATTAGATACTCTAATGCATCTCTCATAGTTTAAGTCCTTTCTCCAGCAAGCCCTATGACATTTCCCCTGTGCATGAATGCCAGGCAGCTCATGTTCTGAATCCACCACTTAGGGTGGCAAAGAAAAGGAGGGAAGGGTTTTGTTTACTATTATTATTATTGTGTGTGTGATGCATATGTGTATGAACACATGTCATGGTGTGCATGTGGAAGTCAGCACACAAGTTTCACGAGTCAGTTCTCGCCTTCCACTGTGCGAGGTCTAGGGAGCAAATGTCATTAGGCTTGCATAGCAAGTACCTTCTTCGCATGCTGAGCCATCTCCCTAGGCTGCAAGGATTTTGAATATTGTCAGTTTATCCACCACCACCCAGTAATGTCTACCCTTCATGGTACATGCCAAGGCTCCCTCCTCAGCTGCAGCCCCCTATGAGGGTTGGCTCACCTTCAACTCCCCAACCCTCTGTTGAATTTTTTTTTTCTTTCAAAAACTTGTTGAAATCTCTTACTCACTGATGATGTCATCCTCTCCCATTCTCTTTCCTGATATGAGTTCATACTTAATGTGCTTATTCCTTTCCTTTTGTTTACTGCAGGGAGAGAGGAGATGTACATTTAGGCTCTTGAGTTGCAGGCTTTGGCTCTAGCTAAAACTGACGGAAACTAGAAATTGTTAGCAACTGCACATTCCCAATAGCCAAGCTGGGATGACCTCCTTTTGATCCTATGTTGGTCCCAGCCAGTGTCGTGAGCATTCCTCTAGCAGCCCTGGCACCTCCCTTTCCTTAACCTCCTCTACCTAGTCAAGGAGCCTCAGCTGCAGAGCCAGGGCTCTGTCTCCATTCTGGCTATTGCATCCTTATGAAGTTTTCAAGCCTTCTCCTTCACCTCCCTGGTGCCCTGTCTGGGACTTGATAGGCTTCTGGTCCACTGTGACCCAGGCTCTCTCAGGGTTGGCTAAGTGCTTGGAGGGCAGCCCATCTTCTTTACTCGGCCAATGAAAGCAGGTGGGCCAGAGATGATTCCCAAATACAGCGCAAGGGGCCTGGAGGCCGAGTGGAGGCTTACTCTAGTTGCTCTCCCTTCCACCCACACTTTCTCATCATGGCTGAACCTCCAGCAGAGACGGGAGAAAGTAAGGCCAATAGAGCTAGTTCCTTTTTCCGGCCCCACCCCATTCATCTGTACTATCTGTATCTGCCCTCACTTTCTTTTGGGGGTGCCCCCTTTTCTGTCTCTTCTAAAAGTGCTTGCTGGGGCTTGGAAGATGGTTCAGTGGTTAAGAGCACTGGCTGCTCTTCTAGAGGACCTGAGTTCAATTCCTAGCACCCACATGGTAGCTCACAACCATGGTCCAGGGAATCCAACCTCTTCTTCTGGCCTCTGATGGTACCAGGAACTCATATGGTACACTTCCTACACATAAAATGAAAAGTCTAAAATTAAAAAAAAATACATAAAAGATAAAAGTGCTTGTTCATGGTATAGAGTGCCTGGGGCTATGCTTGTGTGGAGGGGAGATGGGAGACAATGAGGAAGGTAGGTCAAGTCTACAGACTGGTGTGGGAGATGAAGTGCCTCTTGACTCTGTTGTGACAGAAAGGAGCCGAAGTTGTGGCAGCGAAAGGCATTTGTTGTAAGCATGTATGATGACACATGCTGACTCAGGAGGCAGAGGCACAAGAACCACAAGCTTCCCCCATAAGCATGCACTGCATAGCAAAATCCTGTCTCCAAAAGCCAAGCAATCAGACGAATACAGGTTTTAAACTAGTATCCACCACTTATTGGCTGAGTAATTGTGGGTAATTCACATTGATCTTTCGAGCTTCGGTTTCTGTTTCTGTATGATGAGAACAACTTCCTTGCACAGATGTTTGGGAGACATCATGAGCCCTGGATCATTATGAACACATAATAAATAGAACCATTGTTATTATTTGGGTTATTGTAAGTTTGGCTATGCTAAATACCAATAGTATGTGCTTATTATATTTATTATGATCACTTAATACTTGTTTAGGATTAAAAGGAGGCATATCTTGGGTGAAGCCTCCCTGGTGCTTCCCAGCAATTATAAGGCAAAGTCCATACCCTGTTGCCTGATCTTTAAGTCACTGGTTGAAGTCTCTTGGTTTTCTTCAAGATAGAAATAAAATGTGATCCTTGCCTCGTTAGTTCTGGAGCATGACATTTAAAAAGTGATAGCCCTGTGTAGTGGTACGTGCATATTTTATAATCCTAGCACTAAGAAGGCAGAAATGGGAGGATCAAGATTTCTAGGCCATCACCCTCTCTGAGGAGTGGATGGAGGTGGGATGAGGGGATGGTGGGAGGAGTGAGAGTATTGGAGGGGGCGGAAACTGGGATTGGTATGTAAAATAAGATTGCTTTAAAAAGAAAAAAAATAAACATTAAAAAAATTTTCTGGCCAATCTGAGCTGAAATCTTGTCTCAGAAAAATAAGAACAAGAGCCCGGTGGTGGTGGCACATGCCTTTAATCCCAGCACTTGGGGGCAGAGACAGGTGGATCTCTGTGACTTCAAGGCCAGCCTGATTTACAGAGCAAGTTCCAGGACACTCAAGACTACACAGAGAAAGCCTGTCTCAAAAAACAAACAAACAAAAAACGAAGAAAGAAAAGTAAGAATAAATATAGGCAGATATGTAGTTGAAAGTATGAATCGATCTTTTCCATCACCAGCACCACCAGCATCATCTTTTTTATTCCACACTTGTTCAGAGAGTTATGTTGAATAAGGACTATAGAAAAACTAATGACCAACAACATTCTGGAAAGACCCTTTACACACAGTAATTTTTTTCTCTAGAAGCATCTAACATCTTTTCTTTAGTCCCCAGTGTTTTGAAACACCACAGCAGCATATCTGGGTGTGGGTCTTTGTTTTGTTTATCTTGTTGGCCTTTCATTCCTTCAGTTCTGGGAAACATTCTTCTATTGTGTCTTTGAGCATTTCCTTCCTGCTGTTTCCTCCATTTTCTATTTCTGGAACCCCTATTGTTAGGTGGAGGAATTCCTCAATTAATGCTCTCATTTTCTCATCCTTTCTCTCCTGTCGTCCTCTTTATTGTGTTGTTTTGTTTCCTAGGATATCTCTTCACCTTTTATTTTTTAATCCCATGGATGTTTTCCTTCTGGCTCTCACTATTTTCCATTTTCCAGATTATTTCTTCATTGTCTCTGTTCCTTCCAGATTCCTTCTTTGGTTTGTTTTCTTTGTCCATCTGCCTTCTAGGTTGGTGGTCTCCCTCACATAGTTTTGCATCATCCAGTAATCTTTGACTGCTTAGAACTGCATTTCCTTGGAAAATACTGAATTTTATTAAGGTTTATTTAACGTAAAACAAAATATACCTAACTTGGGGGCTGGAGAGATGGGGCTCAGCAGTTAAGAGCACCTGTTGCTCTTTCAGAGGACCCAGATTCAGTTCTCAGCACCTGCATGGCAGGTGATGACCACGTATAACCATAGTTCCAGAGAATATAGCCTCCTCTTCTAGCCTCTGCTGACACCAGGCATGTACACAGTGCACTTACATACATACAGCTAAACATTCGTACACACAAAATAAAGCTAAGTAACCCTTAAAACAGAAGCCCTACCTTAAGTGCCTTTGCATGGCGATGTGTTGAGAATGGCCCTCATGACACTACACAGGTACACAGAATCTGTGTGCAGCCCACTTTGCTGCTGGAAGCAGGAGAGTAGAAGGAAGTTAGGATCCCAACATTTTCCACGGAAAATCCCTTTGCTTTTAGCTCTGTTTCACCCCTTCTGCCACTGCACCTGGTGTTCTCAAATCCAAAGCCTCCGGCTGCCTGGATGGTGCTGGAGGTGGAGAGAATCTGACTGGACAGCATTGAGGACAGCACTGCGAGTCACTATTTTTAGCTTTATCGCTCACTCTGCCTTCTGAGGTGTACAGTGCCTCCAAATCTTGAGCACTGAAGGGATTCTAGAAAATGAAATAGTTTACATCTGGTCAGCATCCTAGACTTTGTCTTTCTGTCTTTTTTTTTTTTTTTTTTTATTATTATGTACTCACATTTTAGTGGGATTTCCAAAGTAATAGAGACAAATCAGTTCATACAACTCATTGTGTTTATGTGAACATTCTCTTTTTTATTCTAGCTAACTTGTACTTATTCATCTTTCATGACTCATGCAGGTACCATATCCTCAAAGAGTTTGTGTTCATGTCCATAGGGTGGGTTAAGGAGACCCTTCTCTATTCTCCCTTCATAGCCACTTCTTCCTTCCGTCTGAGCCATAACCAGAGTGCTCTGAAATTGCCTATTTCAAGCATGACTGACACATCTTATGGTGGTCTGGAGCTATGCCTCATTTCTTCCCATAGCCCTAGCTTGGGATCTGGTC
The DNA here is from genome assembly GCF_943737965.1 of Phodopus roborovskii. Lineage (NCBI taxonomy): Eukaryota > Metazoa > Chordata > Mammalia > Rodentia > Cricetidae > Phodopus > Phodopus roborovskii. The sequence continues at coordinate 710,106 of NW_026125804.1, forward strand.
ATAGGAGTACCGAGTGAATATGTGCTAATGGAGTGAATGAATGAACGAATGACTCTAAGACCAGACATAGCTAGAGGGAATGACAGTCTAGAAAGAGTAATAAGCTGAATGCAATTGTTCCTATATAAGGTTAGTTTCCTAAGAGCCATGTGTTGATTTAAAGCTGTGTGTGAAAGAAAGTCTACCAAAGCACAATTTAAAGTAATGGAAAAATATGGCTGCATCCATTCTCTACATTCAGAGGGTGATTAACTGTATCATGGCAAATCAAAATAATGGTCTCGAAGAATATTCAGTTACATGGGGAAACATGTAAGAAAAATCAATAAAAATCATACATTGTAGAATCATTTCTACTACATGAAGAAATGCAGAGAGTGAGAGGAATAGAACAACTATTCAGAGTGGTCGCTGCCTCTGTGATGTAATTACGCACATTTTCTCCTTTTCTTTTTCAAGGGTTCCTAGATTTTCTAATGTAAGAATGCATTCAGTGCACAATTTTTAAAAAAGCTGTTCAGAAGTGAAGATCAGTATACCAAAAGAGCTATGAATGAAATGCCCCAATGGATATCCTGGGAACCAATGTGTTTGTTTAGTGGGGTTTGCAGTGAAAGCTGGTCACAGATCCTGAAGGCCTTGGCCCATGAAGCATCCCTACCCTCTGGACTGCAAAGCAGGATCTAGCTAAGGAAGCCATAGAAGGAGGATCTTGGGCTGTTTAGTACAAATCCCAATATGGTGAATTGTACCAAGAAATGGGCCTGGGTCCCAAACTTTAAAGACCCCTCCCCATCCAGCAAGTATATATGGAGTCAAGGTGCCATTCTCATTAGGACCCCTTCCCTTCTAGACCATACTCTAGGTATCTGGGTCTCCAATGAGATTTCTCAAGCTTACTTTTAGGAATTGTAGTCTTCCTTTCTTTCTATTCTCTCACTCTGTCTTTGTTGTTTTGTTTTTCGAGACAGGGTTTCTCTGTATTGCTTTGGAGCCTGTCCTGGAACTAGCTCTGTAGACCAGGCTGGCCTTAAACTCTCAGAGATCTGCCTGCCTCTGCCTCCGAGTGCTGGGACAAAAGGCATGTGCTACCAACGCCTGGCTTGAAATTGTAGCCTTATTATCCAAGTCTACTCATTAGGGGACACACAAACAGGCTGATATGTGTGTGTGCGTAATACATACATATGGATGGATGAATAGACAGACAGACATTTCCTTCTACTGACTTGAGTTAAAAAAAAAAGTGGGGTGTGGTCCCTGGGTCTTTGGCTCCACATGTGGATAGCTGACTCTAGTTGACAAAAGAAATAAACTTTGGGATTCTAAAGAAAGTAATTTTTTTTTCTGAGACAGGGTTATTTTTAGACCTGGCTGTCCTTGAGCTCAGAGATCTGCCTGCTTCTGCTTCCAAAGTGCTCGGATTAAAGGTGCCAGGCTATCACTGCCTGGCAGAAAATAGATATTTTAAAGCCTAAAGGGTGCTTAGAACTCAACTAACACAGCTCCATAATTTTACAGATGAGGAACAAAAGTCCAGAGAGGAGACTTACTAAAGTTAACACTGCCTGTTAGAAACCAAATCATAACCATCGTAACTTCTACCACTTTATCCTCTCCCCCAGAAGAATGGTGGCCCAGCTTCACGAAGTAGGAGGCAGATTGACCATTGGTCAAGGTACTGTTCCCTGAAGAAGTGCCAGATAGCACTATATTGATGATTGTTGTCCTAGAGTTTCTATTGATGTGATAAAACACAATGACCCTTTGGAGAGGAAAGGGTTTATTTTAGTTTACACTTCTACATCACAGTCCATCACTAAAGAAAGTCAGGACAGGAACTCAAAAGCAGAAACTGATGCAGAGGCCATAGAGGAACAGTGCTTTCTGGCTTGATCCCTGTGGCTTGTTCAGCCTGTGTTCCTATACATCCCATGACCAGGAGTAGCACCTCCCCAATAGGTTGTACCTTCCCACATGAATCATTAATCAAGAAAATGTCCCATAGACTTGGCCTACAGGGCAATTTTATGGAGGCATTTTCTTAATTAAGATTCTCTCTTCCCAAATATGTCTAGTTTTGTATCAAATTAACAAAAACTGACCAGCATTATTATTATCCATATATAATTAAATGCTTAGTGATAGACCCGTGAGGTGGGATGTACTCCCAGTTTGGATCTTATGAGGCTATGTCCTCCCAAACTAGGAAGAATCAGTCCAGTATGAGAAAAATTGCCTAATACACTCTACATCTGGACTTGGACATTTACTCGAACCCCACTGCCATCTTGAGGATTGTGGCACATCAGAGGAATACTTTGGAAGCAGCAATACTATGATTGGTACATAGGAGATGCTCAATGATGGTTCATGATGATAATGATAAAATTAAACTTCTTGAGTAGGTAGTTGTCTTTCCAGGTTAGAACCTAAGGGATAGGCAACTGAATACATGTGTTCTGGCTTTGAGATGGGTGTTTGTAGATCAGCCTCCCTGGAGCAGGGGATTAGTGTTAGAGATGCTGAGAGTTCTGGCTCCCATTCTGTAGGTAGCTAGGGACTCGTTTAAGTTTGGCTCCTTAGACTTTATACCTGATAATAACTGTGCTTGTTGCTATAGAGTGCAATGGAAAGTTTTAGTAATAAGGTGCACTGTGGTCTTGCTTTTCTATACCTTTAAGGGGACAAAAAGGCAACAGATCAGTTCCACTGTCATCAAATGAACATGCACTTTGAACCTCAAAGCCATTCCATGAAGGGAGGGTTTCTTGTCACTGGCCCATACTGTCTCATTTGCTGAGTGGAGAATTTGAGGTCCTACATAGCAAGGTGACGTCTTCAGGATAATGTGTCTAGTAAGCACTCAGCACCCTAATGCTTGCCTGTCCCACCTTCGGGGGAGGGGGGAGAGCACCAGCAAGCAATCATTCTGTTATCAAATGCTCTTCTAAATTACCCTCAACATACATATCGATAACACCCCCCCAAAAAAAACTAAGATTATATCTTGGCTCTCTCAGCTGAAGACAAGTCTCATGCGTTCATCTCTGTGCCTTTTGCAGTTCAGCCTGGGAGAGGACCAGAGGTGTGGTTGTGAAGAGGGAGGAAGATTACTTCCCATACTCTCCCATTCCAAGGGGCCCTGGTTCTCCTTTCTCTTCTTTCTCTCCCCGTATAATAGCTCCTCTGGCCTAACCTCCATTACACAAGTGCATGTGCACACATACATGCACACTTAATAGCCATGTGACTGCTTACAATGTGCCTGCACAGCACAATTCTTCCTGAGGAGGAGTGAGAGGGGAGGGCAGTGGTCTTGGTTTCCTGGCCTTCCTCAGAGCTGGCCCTCACACCATTCTCTTTCACCCTTCTCTTGCATCTGGGGCCCTGTGTAATGAAGAAGGCAGCCCAGTATAGTAGAAAGGAGCCCAGCCGCTGACTCATTTACCCGCTCAGCTTCATTCTCTTCAGCTGGAAAATAAGCAGGTCGGACTAGGCGGTTGGCAAAGCCTCTTGTGTCTTATTAATAATATCTGCCATTTGTCTGCCTGGTTCCAAAGAGCTTAATCATCCCAACAGCTCTATGAGAATCAACCTTGTGTTGCTGGGGAACTGAGGGAAACTGAGGTTCAGACACGGAGATGAAGTAACTTGCCCAAGTCCCAGGGATAGTAAGTAGCAGAGACGATGTCTGAACCTGGTCATCTCTGGCTGCTTCTCAGGCCACACCCAAAGGAAAGCCACACTCATGGTGACTGCTACTACCTCCTTGACTTCACATACTCCTAGTGGCCCTTTGCTTGCTTACCTAGCCAACCAGTCCTTCTTCCTGTTGATCCAACTGACTAAGCAACTCACCATCATGGAATTTGCACTTGCTGTTTTCCATGCACGAATGAAACACATATGTTTGTGCTTTCATAACATATGTTGGACCTCAAGGTGGGATAGGGAGAAAGAGTGGTGAGCCTATATTGACTGTTGTTTATTTCCTGTTTCTCTTTCAGATCTGATGGTGAGAATTCCAGAACAGTCAGGTTAGTACCGTGTTTCTTTAGTAGTACTTGGGGGATGGGATTGGGCCTGGGGTGGAGGGGTTCTCTGGTTGTTACTTTGGGATCCATGGGCATGGGTCAATGGCAGGGTTCTTTCCCCATTGGTATTAGAGGTGGGTGTGGAATGGAAGGGAGGGCAGGGGGAACGTGGCAGGCATAGGCATGATGGCATTAAAGACAGTTATTCAGTCTTTGCAATCCTAGGGGACTTGAGAGCTTTGCCACACAGTGCAGGGGCACATAAGAAGCTGGTGCCTGGGATGTCAGCTCCAGACCCAGGAAATTTTCTACTTTCTTCTTTCAGGAGAAAAGGGAACAATGGATGCTGGGCTTACCTTGTCTTATTTTCCCTCTCTATCCTGAATCGTGCCAGTCTCAAGTAATGGGACTTAGGTTGACTTTAGATGTGATACATTCTAGACATTAGAAATATATATATATATATGGTAACAAGGGTACAAGGAGAAATAATACGGTAACAAGTTGACAAGCTTTGGCAAGGTTTAAAGGTTATCAGTCGAGGAAGCAGAAGTAAAACTGGACCCTCATCTGTCAGAAACCCCACAGAAGGCAGAAGTGTTAAAAATAGGGATAATGTAGGGATGGGGAGGGGGGTTCAGAGTGTGGTTTAGTCTTAGTATCTGGACTGGGAACTATAGCTTTTGAAATGATATGGGCCCAGGCAGCAGAGGCACACAGTGGGGACAGTCAGTGCTCTTCAGACCTGTACTAATCAGTATGACATCTTGGTGATAATAAAAAACAATTCACTTCAGGAGCTGTTCTTCCTTCTGAATGGGTAAATTGGAAATATGGTCCCTTTCCTGTGACCCTTGCTCATCGGGCTTTCTGGGTTGGCACAAATGGGATGTGAACCCCCAGTCACTACCTCTCAGCTCTCAACCCTTGGGTGGGCACAGCTTGCCCAACCATATGTAACAGCACAGTTCCAATCATGCAAGTTAGTGACCATGGGTCTGGCCACAGAAGTTGCCTGTGTACAGTCTGTCCTAGCATCCCCTGCAAGAGGTCTTGGGTGAACACATTGATGTCCAGGTCCAAGGGGAGGGATGTGTGTGGGGGAGTGTGTATGTGACACATGCTGAGACTAGCAGTAAATCAGTGAGAATGTGGTGAATATCGTCAGCCCTGGTGTCTGGGCAAGAGGTCTGTGATGGCACATAATTAATCCTTGCATGCAGCCAAGGAGCATGGCCAGGCACAGCTTGTTCTAGCACTTAGGAGGACACTTGCCTAAGAAAGGGCATAGATCTCAATGTCCTTACTGTGGGTTTGGAGAAAGGCAGCCTGGGATGACCTCAAGCCCAGGCCTCCCATAGGCATCTGAGTTGGTGTGCCTGCTAACTTGTTGAGGAACCAGACTGAACACATCTCTAGTTGTCAGCTCCTCCCAGCTAGGGAGTTCCTGGAACCTTTAGCTCATGGTGTTTAATAATAACCATAATCATGAGTCACGTGATGGCATATGTTGGGCCTTTATAAGTTACAGAACTTGTCAAGCATTTGTTTTATTTGATCTACCCAGTGACACTGTGGATGGAACCTGTGATGGCCTTATCGTCTGTGTTTTACAGTTGAGGAAGCAAGCCAGGATTCAAACTCCAGTCTGCTTGGCACCAAGCCCAGATTCCTGCCTATACTGTCACATAGGACTTTTTGACAGCTTTGTAGCTGATGATCATCCTTGCCATCATCCAAATATTAGTAATCATAATAATTACCATTGATTCTTCATATACTAATCACTCTAAATATGATCTTTTTAATGCTCACAGCAGCTGCATTAGGCATGGATTATGATGTTTGATTTACAAATGATGAAAAGGAGCCTGGCAGTGGTGGGCACATGCCTTTAATCCCAGCACTTGAGAGGCAGAGACAGGTGGATCTCTGTGAGTTCAAGGCCAGCCTGGTCTCCAGAGTGAGTTCCAGTACAGCCAGAGCTGTATGTGAGACCCTGTCTCAAAAAAACAAATGAGAAAGAGGAAAGCCCAAGGGGTCAGCACTTCATCCAGGGAAAGAAGATCAATGGGTAGAGTGGCATTCCTCTTATTCATGTCCTAGGCTCTGGCTCTGAAGCTAGTGTTGATTTTACTCAGATTTGCTTCCTGGTATGTATACTGGGCTCATATTTAAGGAGGCTATAGCAGCATTGAGGACTCAGCAGGCAGATCAAACTCAGGCTATAGCGGTAGCTATAGGGTGGCAGAAGGACCTACAGCAATAGCATATACAAAACCAAATTTTACAGAATAGTGGGCAGACCCTTTTGTTTGGACACAGTTGGATGGGTCTCTTTGAGGATCCTTTCAGTCTCCACATCAACTTCTCAAGTTCACTACAGTTAGGGAGTGCTTTCGGAGTAGATGGTATCTAAGCAGGCAGGGCTGCACAGGACTGATTTCATATAAGGAGTTGTAGAGTCATCATGAGTAGGAAAGCAAGGGAGGTGCTTAAAGCCATGGACCAGTCAGTTGGACTGAAATAGATGTGGGCAGGAAAGAACAACTCCTGAAGGTCAGAACCCTGATTGGGTCAAGGACGTGCCACAGATCTCTTCAAGCATGTGACATGATGTTGTCATCTACAAAGTTCACACATGAGAACCATGTAAACTGATGTTTACAAAACAATGCAAAAAATCTCATAGTAGCAGCTGGGGAGATGACATGCTATATAAGTGTGAGGGCCTCAGGCTGATGCCTAGAAGCCATATAAAAAGCTGAGCGTGATGCATGCTCTGGTAATCACAGTGCCAGGGAGACAGAGATCCCTGGAGCTCGCTGGCCAGCAATCCTAAAAAATCAGTGAGAGACTCTGTCTCAAAACTAGAGAAGAGCAATTGAAGAAGACATCTGTTAGCAGCCTCCAGCCTACTCTCTCTCTCTCTTTCTCTCTCTCTCTCTCTCTTTCTCTCTCTCTCACACACACACACATCTTTGTGTATCCATATACACACATACAAACATACAACCAATTTCATGATATTTTAAATAAGTTCATAATTTTTGTGTTGGCACCATTTATCCTAAGGTGTGGTGTAGGTGTCCTATGTACACACCTAAGTGACCAGGAACTAAGGAAAGTAGGCTCTGTGGCATTAAAAAAAAAAAGGAGTAGAACCTTTGGATCCAGGCCAAGGGCTCCATTTTGGGCTAGGTTGCTTTCCAGTTATTTGACTGGGCAAATCTGTTTGTCTCTTATAGAACCCTAGTTTCCTTATCCAGGAAGCACCTGCATTCATAAGTGTGTACATACATGGGTGCATGTGTAGGTGGAAAAGTTGGGTAGTGGAAGAAATGTCAAGAAGTCTAAGTCTCAGCTAGAATGAAAACTGAATAGCAAGGGGTGAGTAGGGTAGGTAGAACACAACCCCCCCACACACATTAGGGCCCATGCGCTTTAGGACCCCCTCAGTATTGAATTAAATCTGAACAGCTGGTGATGGGGCACGGGGCAAAGATGGATGTCTGGGTTTCCTGTTACCCAACAGAATTTGCCAGACCTAAATGTCCCTTAACCAAAGTCCAGAGTAAGACTAGCTGTTGCTAAAGATCATGAAGCTGTCAGCACAGCCTGCTTCCTAGCTGTCTGATTTTTGTCATCACTTAAATTCTCTTGTCCTTTGCTTCTCTCGTATGAAATGGAAACAGTGGCTCTGACTTCTCTGAGTTGGAGGAAGTTGAAGTAAAGCTGTGTTCGACATCAAACAGTGGCTCCACCAGCTGGGCTCCACAGCTTCTCATTAATGACTAGTAGCTGTAGGATTTAGAATCATGCTGCAAAATGTGGACAACTGTAGAACTTAAAGACAGACAGACAGGAGAGGTTAGATTTTTCCCATCAGCAGAAGATGAGGGAGTCCCAGCTGTCCCAGAGGCAATCATGGCTGTAAGAGGTCAGGCTGGAACTCCATGGCCCCTGGGAACAGGCTGAGGTTGCTAGGCATGCAATGATAAGAGCAAGAGGAGGTGGCCTGTTGCTAGGGAAGGAGGGAGGGTAGGGGAGTCACTGACACCCTCTGAGCCAGGGACATCCCCATGGCAACAGAAGCCACTGATGTCTGGAGAAGTGGGAGGAGGAGCAATGGCTGGCTCTGTTCCCAGAGGAGGCCTCCCACTCTGGGCCTCAGTGTCCCTATCTGTCCCACTGAGAATTTGGTTTAGGTAATTTTGAAGAGTCTTCCTTGTTTTGACCTCCTAGGATGACTAAGACCTTACAGTCTTTCCTTGCCCGCCCCCCATTCACATATCTGAGATACTACCAAAATCCCCAGAGCGGCCCCAGCTGTGTCCAGTTTTTCCCTCTCATATGTTTCCTGTTCAGCTCTGCCTGGCTGCCCACCCTGCCCAACTCTCTGTTCCTACTGCTTCCTGTTCTCCAGCCTTGTTGCTTACCTCCTGCAACCTGCTCCCTGGCTGGGAGGGGGAAGCAATTCCTGTCCTGTCTAGTGTGGGAAGCCTGGCCCTCATCCACCCAGACTGCTTCCTCCATCCTAGTCTTCCCGGGAGTCAAAGGTCCCTCTTGCTGCAATTTATTGAGCTACTTCTAAGAGCTGGGCTCTCCCCATGATACTTGGCAGGTACATTTATGGTGACATATTGTGATTCCTCACTTTACATAAGACTATTCAGTAAGCTCCTGGGATTTGTCTGAGGTCCTTCTGGTACCCTGTGGTGGACCTAGGTTTAGAACTTGCCTCTGTATCATTCCTTCTACCCATAGCCTGGGGTGAAGGTGTGATTTTTCCTTTTGAGCAGCAACAGCAGCCCTACCAAGTGATGGCTGGACACTTTACATGTAGTCTCTCATTTGATCTTCACTATAATCTTAGTGTTGTTATTTTACAAACAAGGATGCTAAGGCTTGAAAGCTAAGATAATTTGCCCCACGGTAAAAATTAAGGTGGGAATCTAGATCATCAGATTCATAATCACCACAGTGTCGTGGGTTTAACTTCATTGCTTTCCTGAAGCATGTAGAACATTTATTCCCAGAGTAGCAGGCCTGTGTTGGACAATCTGTTTGGGAGGAGGGTGACACAGAAGGAGGTAATTGGGGATCCCTGCCCATGGGGAGCTCTTAGTCTAAGGTTGCTACAGACAAAGATAAGCTAGCTTTAGAATGTGATAATGCATAAAAACAGAAGTCTGGAGGGATTGATCTGGCTTCCGATAACAAGACAGAAGGTAGGACCAAGGGGAGCTGGGTAATTTTCTCAAAGGAGGAACTTTTATTCTGGAAGCTCCAGAGAGATGGTTCCTCTTCTCCCCTTCCTCTCTGGGTTCTCTTGCCTCCGCTTGGCCCAGCCCCCGGAAGTGGGTGACCCCTAAGCTGGCTGAGTGCCTGGTTGGCACCAAAATAAACTTGCCTTCCCTCTCTTCCCCTCCCCTTGCCTCTGTCCCCTCTGTCCTGGCTTTAATTAGCAGCCCTAGGGATGAGTCACTTGGCAGCTGGGGAGGGAGGCTATGCAGAGCCCAGTTAAGCTTCGACTCTTGCCCTGAGCCTTACAGGCGGCACCACTGTGTTCATATGTGTGGGTGTGTATTGCTGCATGTCAGGGAGGCTCTGCGTCACTGCTGGTGAGATGAGCGCAGGGGCAACTGCATGCTGCTTCAAGGCCATGCATGGCAGGGTGTCTGCATGCAAGCATATCTGGTGGTTGCTGCATTGGTCTCTGTGTGTCACTGAATGTCTCTGTGTGTGACTGTCTGTCTGTAGTGTGTAGCTGTGATAGCAAGTGTCAAGAAATGAGGGAGGGAGCTTTTGGGCAAACAAACACAAATGCCATAATAATTGCAGTCACTTCTCCTGACATAAATGTCCTTACATTTTCCCTTCTACAAGCCCTGCCTGCACTTGTATCCCCAAATTTCACTTGTCTTAGTTTGGGTACATTTTGTTGCAAGGAACAATATTACCTGTGCTAGCTCAAGAATAGAGAGGGGGGAATCTATCATGAGGTTGCTTCTCACAGAATTAAGACTAGTAAACGAACAATAGCCATGCTTTTCACCAACCAAAATCAAGACCAGAAGTCAAGGACCAAGACTGTTCTTTGGATCACTTGTGCATCTCTTGGGCCTCTGTCTTGTCTTTACCCCTCATAGCTCACCTGACCCCTCTCATCTTTTTTTCCACTGATTCTTTTATGTGGCTTCCTCTGCTGATGTGCACCCTAGCAGGGTCACAAACCTGGAAGCTGTGGGACTTAAGGTCCCTATCATTTAGCTGCAGAGATCCTGTCCAGCTTCTGGTAATAGAAGACAGCAAAGTGGATTTCTGGTCTCTTGGAAATGGATGAGGGTAGACAGGTAAAGTACTTAGAGCTTGGTGTTTCTTCTGTACTCAGCAGAGTTTTTCTGTGCACAAAAGTGAGGTCAGGAGCTGGGCATGCTGATGCACACTTTCAATCCCAGTACTTTGAAGGCAGAGGCAGGTGGATCTCTGAGTTCAAGGGCAGCCTGGTCTATAAAGTGAGTTCCAGGATAGCCAGGGCTACAAAGAGAAACCCTGTCTTGAAAAACAAGCAAACAAATGAAAATTTGAGATCCGAGCCTGGGGATATTCTGTGTAGACACCTCTGATGTTAAGATTGCCCATCCACCCAGTTTTTGGTTCCTGTTTATTTCCAGGTGACCTTTGTTCTCTGTTTTCAAGTTCCATGTTCTTCTATCAAAACACACTATTTTATCTAAAACCATTTTTCACTTTTTCTTGTGATGCTTGTACTGAACCCAGGACTTTATTATGCTAGGCATATGCTTTATTTCTGAGCTACCCTCTTTCTTTATTTAAAATCAAAACACCTTTTAAATGTGTTTTGTTGTTGTTATGTGAGACAGAGTCCCATTATGTATCTCTGGCTAGCCTGGCCCTCTCTATGTAGAACAGGCTGGTCTTGAACTCAGATTGAGAGCATTCCTGAGTGCTGGGATTAAAGGCATGTGCCACCATGTCCAGGCCCAAACACCTTTTAAATGCATGGTGCAAATTACCATTGCCACCAGTTTGTGGTGATTTTCATAGCCTCAGAACAACTGACATAATATTACTGATGGTACAGTTGATACCAAGTTCGTGGTTGCTTTAGGAATTTTTCTGTTTTATTTGTTCGGTGACTAAATTTATAGTTATTTGTACTATATAATTATAGACACACATTATCAATATTACCAGCGTGACGCTTGAGCTTACTTTTCCATTAATACAAACCCTGCAGTTTTTACATTAATTACAGAGGGAATTAATGACCCCTTAGATAAGTTTTCACCTATTAGTAAAGAGTTATGAACCAGCTGTGCCAGTAATGACTGGTCTTCGGATGTGAGGGCAATGCCCATAGCCTTGGACTTGGCCCTGACCTAGCATTCTCTGGCTGAAACTAGAGTCTTCCTACCTCATCTGGGGCCTTCTGGTTCCGTTCCAGCACATAAGAGATGCTGCTATTATTCTAATAAATATGACCATTCTGTTTTCACTGTTAAATTGAAGTGACAGATTATCCAAGGCTTAGGTAGAGTCTCTATCAACTGCTCTTCTTCCTTTGTTTTTATTGTTCCAAATATTAATTATTGCTTTGGTTCTGAATATATCTGTTGAATTTCAGGTAGTGTTAGAGAACACTTGCCATACATTACCTCCAATTTTCATGGCCATTCTGCCAAGTAGGGGTGGTTTAAGGGTAGGAAACGTATATCTAGAGGAGATAAAATGACTTGCCCAGATCATTAATCTATCCATCCATTCATGCATTTTGTCCTTCATTCAAGGGTGATTTATCTAGTACCTACCAACACCAGCTGACTAATTGGATGTTGCATAATAGAGTGATGGGCCTCGTGATGGACCCCATTGTCTAGGTAGGAAACAAAATTACCCACAATTATAAGAGAAGTGTGGTGTGTGGTGGGAGCATCAAGGAAGGATGCCTAATCCAGCCTGAGAGTCAGAGAAGATACCCAAGCTGACGTCCAAACTGACACTTGGAGGATGAGTAGAAGTTGTCTGAGGGAGGGTGGAGTGGTGTGAAATGAAAAGGACAGTATCACAGGCCAGACATGTGGGAGGGATGGTTGGCTCCTGCACTTGTAAGGAACTAAAGCTACACATGCAGGGGGAATGGACTGTTATGAGCAAGGATCCAGAAATTAGAAGTTTACATTAGGAGGCTGGAACTGGAGCCCCGGTCAGTCATACCCACTTCTAGGGAGCTGCAGGACTTGGCAGCCATGCTTGGGTGCTTCCTGGACTCCTGGAAATGTGCCCTGGGCCAGGCCATTATTTTCACTGTATTACAGTGTCTTCAGTGCCCTCTAGTGTCCTCTGGCCCATCTTGCAGCTTCCCGTGCTATGTGCATTGTCTCCCACCAACATATGTAACCAGGTGGATCTGTGCTAAGTGCTGAGGACACTGGGCTCAATGAGATACCTATCTTACAGATTTCCCAATTAAGGAGATGAACCCGTGAACTGTATTGTGCAAAGGTGACTGAGGGACGAGCAGGATGGAAGGGCACTAGGGAGGTGAAGCTGCCTAGTGGGCTCAGGGCAGGTTTCCATCCAGCTGCTAGCTGACTTTTGAAGAACAAGGTGGGGAGGTGGTTGTGGAGACCCAGGGAGAGTATGAGTTAAAGTGAAGCATGGAGAAGCTGCACATGCCTGACAATTAGATGTAGGTCTGCCCAGGTGAGATGCAGGTGTGGTGGGAAATGTGGTACTTATCTGTAAGCATAGTACTGAGAAGGAGCAGGCAGCAGGAGTTTAAGGCCAGACTGGGCTTCGAGGTGAAATCCTCAAAAAAAAAAAAAAAAAATGGAGGAAGACCACCCAAATTAGCTGAGAGTGGGAGATAGGGGCTAGGTCAGTGAAGGATCTACAGGTCCCACTACTAGCTCATTTACTAGGTATTTAAAGCATGGACTCATGTTCAAAGCCTCTTTACCCTTTGGAGTCACACACCCATCTGAGTAGCTGATGAAAGCAAGAAAGTAGTATTTCCCAGAGAGTACTTTTCATCCAGCTCCAGGGGTTTTAGAGATACTCCCTCCCATGTCTCACCATGAACTACAGACTTCCTAAATAACCCCAGGATAAGTAAGAAACCCCTATCATGGCCTCCAGAGATTTGCCAGCTTGAATACTTCCTGCATCTCCAGCCTCATGTGTATCTCTTGGTAAAGTTTTCACTCGGCCACATTGGCCTCTTGATAGTTCCTGGAAGTAGCATCTCAGGTCCTTCTGCACTGAGTTCTTTCTGCCTCTTGCCTCCACATGAACAGAACATCTGTCTCCTCTCAGTTAGACATAAGCTTCCTGAAGCCAGTACATACAGTGCCTTTAGAATCTGTGCCTAGTCCACAGTATGGGTCGAATGAAGGACTCACCAGTACCCTGTGGCTGGATTAAGCTCCTCACTCTGAATTCGTTCAGCCCTTAGTGAGTCATCATATAAATTTATGTAACATGCTTAGATAGGTCTGAATTACACAGAGGCCCCAGTTCACTAACAGGTATTTTCCTAGAATTCTTCCTTGTCTTGAAACAAATGGGCTTCTCGAAGGTCCCCCCGCCCACCCTCATCCCCCCTGGGAGAAGGAAGGGTTGGCTTCTCTTATTCAAGCAGCCACTCTTCTATCATCATGTGCATACTTGAGCTTATGGAATCTTGACAAGAACCTGTGAGGTAAGCCAGGTGTAGTGGCACATACCTATAATTCCAGCACTCAGCGAGCTGAAGCAGGAGGATTGCTGTGAGTCTGAGGTCAGTCTGGGCTCCATAACAAGTAGTAGGCCAGCCAGAGGTTATTGTAGCAAGACCCTGTTTCAAAACAAAACAAAACAAAACAAAACAAAACAAAACAAAGCATAACAAATGAACAAACAACCCTGTGAGGTAAACAGAGCATGGCAGGGTGGCACATACCTGTAATGCCAGTACTTGAAAGACTGAAGTAGGAGAATTAGGAATTTGAGGCAAACTTGGCCTGCATAGCAAGACTGTTTCAAACAAACAAAATCAAACTTATGGAGTAGGGAATCACCGTGCTCTTCTGCAGAGAACCAAACTGAAGCACATGGGATATGCCCAGATAAATGGTTACATACATTGAACTCTACTAGGCTCCACAGTGTAGGCTCTTGAGGCTTGCCTGAGGCCATGCATTATCAGCCAGGACTGCAATTTCTGTCCTCAACCCCTGTCAGGCCTACAAGAAGGTCTGGGCCAGAGGTAAAGCAACTGCAGGAACTGGAGAGGTTTCCAAGAAAAGTGAACAAAGCAGAACTTGAGTACCCAGTCATAGGAGATGGGCAGAGAGAGAGGAGGCCTCAGAGGTCCCATAGATGCCAGGTTTATAGAGGCCCTCTCTCTTCCTAGCAGCCTTGGCTTTCCTCGGATGCACCAGTTGTCCTGGTAGGGAGGCAGGAAGGTTGGCCTGTGGCCTGTCAGCTCCTATTTCTTCTAGATCACTGACCACCCTGGCCCTCCCCAGGAGCCTTCTGCTCAGAACAGCCAGGAGCCTGGGCTCTGGGGCCATGAAAGTCTAGGATGCTCTGAGCTGGACCTGTGATCCTTTTTTAGGAACGCGCCCATCTTTCAGACTCCCCAAATTCTGTTTTCTCTGGTGCTATCCATGTAGAGAGTAGAGAGTGCAGTGGGTAGGTAGGCAGGCACCAGACACCCACTTGTGCCCTGTTGTATTAACCCTGCCAAGACTGTGTGCCTCTCCAGGTTTCAGTTGTTGGACCTGTAGAATCAGGCTGCACAGTCTTCCTGGAGGAACAACCACTGGATTTTGAATGGCATGTGTTCGGTTGTGCTTTTTCTCCCTGTTCTTCTGTTTGTTTGTTTTGTTGTTGTGTTTGTTTTGTTGTTTTTGTTTGTTTGTTTGTTTTGAGAGAATACTGTAGTCATAAAGAATATTATTCAGGGCCACGTTCCCATATCTGAAACCGAGTGATTGGAATTTTACTTGATGTCACTGTCTAGGACAGTCTACATATGTCTGTAAATGTGCTGAATCAAAGGTGTTTGTGAAAAGCCTCTGTTACAGATTCCAGATTTTGGAATAGGCAAATTAAGCCCTAATCTTGGGGTTCTGTCACTACTACCAAGCTTTGTATCTCAACTTTCTACAGAGGGTATTCAAATAGGCCTTGTGACACAAGCTTTTTAGGGTGAGACAAGTTACTTGTAGGGATAGTAGCAGAGGAGATGCACATAGGAGGCCCAGTCCCAAGTTTGGCTGTGAGGAATAAGCAAGCTCTTTAAACTGCTTCCTCTTGTGTGGGATTCCCAGCCCTTGCAGAGCAAGGAAGGAGCAAAGTTTCCAATTGCAGTCTGGCCTGCAGCCCAGCTGGCCTGGCCCCTCCCCATGGGCTCCTCCTTCTAGGGAAGGGCTGAGGAAGAGGAGGTGGGAATAGTGGCACTGGCAGGGAGTAGGGAGGGGGGCTGCCCCGGGGACAGGGCCAGACACATGGAACCCCCCTGGAGGAGCAGCAGGTAGGAACCTGGGCCACTTAGCCTGATCCCCTCCCTTCCTGCTCAGGCCTAGCCCCACTGCCTGACCTGATGATTCAGCTGACTTCTGGCTTCCTGGTTTCTGGCTCCCTTTTTTGTACTCTTGAAGGCCTTTGGTTTAGGAGAGGGAGCAGACTTGAGTGGGTGCGTCTGTGGGCATCTGAAAGTCAGCTCGGTAAGGACCTTGGAGCCCCAAGCAGTACAGTCCGTGGCCTATGAGAGGTGACCTCCGTAACTGCCCTGGTGCTAGCCTAGCATACTCAACAGCCTGCATGCTCCAGCCACTGACATTCTGATGCCAACATTCCAGCAGCCTGCGGGTGTCTGTGCTCAGAGGCAGTGACTGACACATAGAGGGTACTTGAGAAACAGCCACTCTGATGATGATGGCTATTTAGAGCTTCAGATAAGAATTTTCACGTGCAAAGATTCTCTGTAGAAATGTGGGCATCTTCTGACTTGTACTACATTAGAGAATGGGCGGCTGTGCTGGACTGCAGCCCCATTTCTGACTTTTACTTGCGCTCTTGAAAGGCCAATACTGACCATCTTCATTTAGGGACTTGTGGAGGCAGGGACTGGCTGACCTGGAGGGGCAGGCTGTACTTTCAGCTTGTTGTGGCTCTGGCCACTTGGTATGACCCCCCCCCGCCCCCAGCAACCACACTTTTGGACAGGACAGGGACAAGGCCCTTAGCTCCCCTACTTACTGTCTCTCCTCTTCCCTCTTGCCATTATCTGGACTTTAATCACATCAAGCAGGTGCCAGAGGTGCCTTTAGACTGTGCACTGGAGGTGGGGGTGGGGTGCAGCAGAGGGGTGGGGTGTGGGCCCAGCCTTGGGATGTGTGGGGACCAGTTACAGCCTTGGAAGCAAAAGACTCCTCGGAACCACCCTGCCCTCTACCTTGCCTGCCCTTCTGACCCCAGCTCTGAGTCCTATCCTGTCACCAAGACCACTGAGATCCTGCCAGCTTCTCTGCCCTCAGCCTGCTCTGCTCTGGCATTCTCTGGCTCTCCCTATCTTCTCTCTGTGTCTTTTGTCTAGCCCCTCCTCTTTCTCTTTCTCTGTTTCTTTCGGTTTCCGTCTTTTCCTCTGCTCCTTAAGTGCTCCACCTTACCCTAACCTGCCCCAGGCCCCTCGTTGGGGCCCCTCCCCTCCCTCGTAGGAGGGGTTTTCTCTACGGGGAGCCCTTGCGCTCCCCATACCTCTTTTCCTTCTCTTTCACCCCCCTCTGCTTTCCTTCCTACCTTCCCCCTGTGGTGTCTGCTGTGAGGAGGGCTCCTTTCCCCCTTCCCTGCTGTGGTGTCCCAGCGTCTCTCAGTGACCCAGGTCCCCACGGAGTCACCTGGAACACAGGAGGCCCAAGCCTGGCTCTTGTCTCTACTGCCCCCTGTTGTCATTGTGTTCTTTGTGGTTGAGTGCTGTCCTCTCTTTCTTGACTTTGTGGTTTTTTTCTTTTTCCTTCCTTCCTTCCTTCCTTCCTATCTTTTTCCCTCCCCCTTCCTCCTTTCCTCCCTCCCTTCTCCTTCCATGCCTCCATCCCTCCTTTTCTCCTTCCCTTTCTTTCCTCTTCCTCTTCCTCCCTTTACTCTTATTTCCTCCTTCCTTTCCTGTCTTCCCTGTTCCCATCATATCTTCCTTCCCTCCCTCCTGCCCCTCCTCCCTCCTCTTCCTTTCCTCTTAGCCTTCCCTTTCCCCATCCCCCACCTACTCTTCCCACCTTGTCCCCACTGCCCTCCCTGCCTCTCCCTCCTTCCCTGTCTCTTTCTCTGTCTCTCTTTCCCTGTCTCTTGCTGTCTCTCAGGTCCACAGCGTCTCATACTCTACACCAGTATTGCTGTCCTACTCAGGTCCTTGACTCCATGAAGCTTACCCCCTCAGGCAGGCTGGCAGAGAGCAGGTAAGAGCTAGACCTAACCCTCCCCCAATCCTTTCCCCTTCCAAACCAACATGCACCATCATTGCCAGATGCCCCCACCCCTGCCCCATGTCCCTTAGTCCCCCGAGTGACTGTGGAGTGAGTGGCTATCTGAATGTCTGAGGAGAGTATCTTGGGACATCAGGTCTGGAGACTAAAGAGGACTTTTGGAATCTATTTGCACTTTATTCTTTTTAAAAGAAATACATCCCTGGAGGCCTGTCTCCATAGCTGGGAGTGGTTGATCTTGGAACATGTGGCATTTGAAGGATGTTCTGAAGTATGAATAGCAGTTTGCCGTTTGAGTAGACTGTGGAAGGATGTTTAGGCAGAGGGAACGATCTGCCTACATTTTTGGAGGACAGCAGTATTTCCAAGTTAATCAGAAATCCTGTTTTGTATTTCTGATTAAAATTCAACAAAAGGAAGTATTAACAGCCACATTTTAAAAAAGGGAGGCCCATCCCTATGGAGGGACACTCTCTTAATCTAGATACACTAGGTCCTGCCCCAAACAATGTGGCCGACTTTGATGATCCCCATGGAAGACTTCACCCTCCCTGAGGAGTGGATGTGGGGTGGGATGGGGGGATGATGGGGGGAGTAGGAAGACAGGAGGAAGAGGGAACTAGGATTGGTATGTAAAATAAAATTGCTTTTAATTTAAGTAAAAATTATTAAAAAAAAAAGGGGGGGGGACCCGATAATATGGTGCCTTACACCTTGGTCCCAATCAATACTCTGTGAGTTCAAAGCCAGTCTGGTGCACATAGTGAGTTCAAGGCTAGTTGGGACTACATAGTGAGATCCCATCTCAACAAATAAACAAAACACCTTGCATTTAAAAGGGAGTAAGAATGGAATTTATTGACTATTTATGATACATTAATTTGGGAGCTCATTAAATTTCACAACCTATGTATGAGGTATGTCCATAGGGGCTTTAGAAGAATATCTATAGTTTCCAGTGCTTTTTTTCAGTTAGTTATTTTTGTGGTGCTGGAAATTGAAGTTTGGGCTTCACAAGTGTTAGGCAAACACTATTGCTCAGCTATAGTCCCAGCTGTCCCAGTGCTTTTCATTGGAGATCAAGGCAGGTTAAATGACATGAGCTCATCATTTCACATAAGAAGCTAGAAAAAGAACAAAAAGAGGAAAACAGAATATACTAATTACTATAGATTGAACCTAGAAATCAATGAGACAGGAAACAAAAGTTTTGATCCTCTAACAGATAAGACTGGGGGAAAGAAAAAAATTAAACAAAATAAGATTTTTTTAAAAGAGATTTATCATAAATTCTGATGAGATTTTTAAAAAAGTTATAAGAAAATGCAGTGTGTGTGTGTGTGTGTGTGTGTTTATACCAAGAAACATGAAATGTAATTTATTTGGGTGATTTTTCTAGGAGCATGTAAATTACTGCAACTACCTATGAAAGGGCAAAAAACAACAACAAAAAACAAAACAAAACAACAACAACAAAAAAACCCTGAATAGAATGGAAAAGATGAATAAAATGAAAAAAGTGATCAATTTTTTTTCTCTTGAGAAATCATACCATGTCCAGTTGTTTTTCTGGAGGTTCTGAAAGTTCCATCAAATCTTGCAAGGTCAGAAATAGGAGAAGATAACCATCTTGCAGTTCGTGTTGTAAGGCTAGGTAACTGGGTGTTCACTGGTACACCCACAGTCTCCAATACTCAAGAGACTAAAGCAAGAATGTTGCATTAGCCTAGGAGTTTGAAGTCAGCCTGGGCAATGTAGAGAGACCCTTTCTCAAAAACAAGGCAGAACAGGGCTGGAGATAAAGCTAAATGGAAAAACACAAAGCTCTAGGATTTTGTCCACACCCCCCCCCCACAATTATGTGTTTACTTATTTGTTATCTATCAGTACGGAATTTAATTCGGGCATTTGTGCATGTTAGACTGAGCTATGTCTCCAGCCCAGTTTTCCTTTATCTTACTAAGTTACTCAGGTGACTTAGAAATCACTATGTCATCTAGGCTGCCCTCCATGTTGTGTTTCTACTGCCTCTACCTCCTAAGTTCTGGAGTTTCAACCTTGTGCCCCCATACCTGATGTAACAAATGTTGTAATAGAATATTATTAAATCAAATGCATTAGAGAATTAAAAGTATATCTTTCTTGCCTTAGTGGCATAGGTTTGTGATTCCAGCACTTGGAATGGAAGGTAGAGGCCAGATGATGAAGGGCTCAAGGTCAGATTTGGTTACATGGCTAGTTTGAACCCACTCTAGGCTACATGAAACCTTTTAAAGAGAGAGAATATCTAACAATGAAGGCTTCCTAGGAGTGCAGGGATTGTTTAACATTAGGAACCCTGGTGGCTAGAGAGATGGCTCAGTGGTTAAGAATACTGTCTGTTCCTCCAGAGGACATGAGTTCAATTACCCATACCTACTTGGCAACTCATAAATTTCTGTAACCCCACTTACAAGAGATGCAATGCTCTCTTCTGGTCTATGCAGGCACCAGGCATGCACTTCGCACATAGACATTCAGGCAAGAAAAACACCCATATGTATTGAAATAATAATAATGATGATGTTAGGAACTTTGCTATTATAATTTATTGCAATAGTTCTCTTTTATAGGAAAGATCATTTAATTAACTTAATGCTGGAAAATGTTCTGATAAATTTACACTATATTCTCTTGCTACAATGGAATAATTTATTGCACAGCAAAAGATAGCTAATACATTAATCTAGGAATTAGTGAAAACTTTGAAAAGGTTTGTTTTTTATCAGAAATCAGAGATAATCATCAAATGTAAAAATGAAGCACTTAATACATTCTATTCAAGAACAAAATAAGAATGATTGCTATCACTATTATTTAATTAATAATTTTTAGAAACTTTAAACAGTGGTATTTCTTTTATTGAATTTGTTGTTTGGCAATTTCATACATATGTATATTTCATTCCAATTATAAACAGTGGGATTTAAAAATAGATGAGTAGTGTAAATATTAGAATGACTCATAATTAGCATATTTGAAGATGATATGATTGTCTAATTAGTCAAAGAGAATAAAATGAAATTTTCTTTAAACTACTAAGCGTGATAGGTACGTACAGGGCAAATATGTTCCCCAAACATTAGCATTTCTGAATACCAGTAGTATCTAACTAAAAGATGTAATAGAAAAATATACTTTTCACAGTAATAAAAAGTCTACAAACTCCCTAGAAATTTACATGAAATAGAAAATATATTTTGGAGAGAGCCATACATTTTTATTGAGGGCTGTAAGACTTTTCTACATCAAGGGTTGTCTTCTATTCAAGGAGGAAATGGTTCAATATGGTTAGCAATGATATTTTCCCCAAATTTGATCAAAATGTTCAATGCACTTGTCATAAAAAATTCAATGATATGTTCTTTGGTTTTGAGCAATTGCATTTTAAATTTCATTTGAAAGAGTAAATGTTCATTAATTAAGAAATCTTTGAAAAGAGGAATAATATAGGAGCTTTGCCTATTAGATGTATCTAAACCTAACCATAAGAGTGTATTAATGGACTGGAAAGAGGGCTCAATAGTTAAGAACACGGCTTGCTCTTGCAGAGGGTCTGGGTTCAATTCCCAGCAACCCCATGGTGCTCACAACCATTCTTAAATCCAGTTCTAGGTGATCTAATACCCTTCTCCGACCTCCATAGGTACATGTGATGTGCAGGACACATACAATAATAAAATAAATAAATCTAAAAATTTTAAGACTCCAGTAATTACAAATATTGTATCGTCACAGAAATAAAGGAAGATAAAATAGAACAAAATAGGGAGTTCAGGCACAAACCCACATGTTGAAATGGTAAATTAGTTTGTGATGAAAAAGACATTTCAGGCCAGTAACACATGTGAAGATATAGTTGTAGAATTACCAGAAGAAAATCTGAAATATTTTAATTATAATATTAAGATACAGTAAGCCTTGCAATGTGAGACTTTCAAACCAAGAAGACAATGCTGGGTGCAGTGAGTGGTGCATGCCCCTAATCCCAGCACTTGGGAGGCAGAGGCAGACAGATCTCTATGAGTTCGAAGCAAGCCTGGTCTACAGAGTGAGTTCTAGGGCAGCCAGGGATACATAGTGAGACCCTGTCTAGAAACAAACAAACAAAAAACAAAACAAAACAAAATCTAGAGGCCAAGACAGCTGTGATGGTGCATGCCAGTAGTCCCAGATACTAAGGAAGCTGAAGCAGAAGGATTACTTGAAGTCAGGAGTTAAAGGATAGCAGGAGCAACATAGTGAGATCCAGATCCCTTCTCAAGCAACAACAAAACCCAGAAGCCATAAAATAGAGTAATATTTTTCTTCATTAACATTTGAAACTGTGTGGAGAAGGATATTGTATACAAAGTTAAAACATAAAATGGCAGTAGAAAGTTTACTACATAGATACCAGATAAAATGTTACTGCCCCTAAATTTATATTGTGTCCTGGAAGTCAGTAAGATAAAGATACTTAACCCATTTAAAATGTAGAATTAGGTTGGACATGGTAGGTTCAGAAATCTGAGATAAGAGGAACTGTATGGGTTTGAGACCTACCTATACTACATAGTGAGTTCCAGGACAGCCTGTCTCAAAGAAATTAAAATGCTTAAATAATACCATTTGATGATTCAACAATGAAAAAAAATCTAGTAACTATGAATAGGCACTTACCTTACTACTTGTTAATAAACTGTAGGTGAAACCTAACAAAGCACCATTTTTTAAGTATAAAAATTTTAAAAGACCAGAAAGATTGTGACAAAATAGAACCTCTTATATACATTGATTGGAGTACAGGTTAATACAGGTTTTTGTTTGATTGCTTTTATAGAGCCACTTTGTCAGTTGCTAAGAGAATTTCTCTTTTTCTTTTTGGATTTATAAGACAGGGTTTTGCTATTAGTACCAGCTGGCCTGAAACTCTTGATTCTCCTGCTTCAGCTGCCTGAGTGCTGACACCACAGGCTTGTGATGCTGTATATCGTGAGTGTGAGAATCGTGAATGTGCACATTCTTCCAAACTGAGAACCGTGCCTCAGAGCAAGATTTTTCTGAGGATTTACTAACAGAGAGGGCCAAGCTTGGCCAAGCAGAAACCTTTTCTAAAATGCCCAATCCAGATTGCAAATATAAAATCTGTTGTGCAACTCCTTGTTAAATACCTCTGTAGAATATCACTCCTTTTAAAAAAATCCATTTTAATTTTAGTTCTCTCTCTCTCTCTCTCTCTCTCTCTCTCTCTCTCTCTCTCTCTCTCTCTCTGTGTGTGTGTGTGTGTGTGTGTGTGTGTGTGTATGCACATGAGTGCAGTTATCTTTGTTGTTGTTGTTTGTTTTTGAGACAAGGTCTCACTATATAGTTCTGGCTGTCCTGGAACTCACTACATAGATCAGGCTGCTTGCAGGTGTCTTTAGAGGCCAGAGGCTTTAGATGGAGAGCTGAGAGGTTATGAGCTTCTGACATTGGGTGTGAGGAGTCGAACTCAAGTCCTCTGCAAAAGCATGCTCTTATGAATGAGCACCAGCCTTGACCAAGTCTTCACAATTTTTTATTATTTTATATGAATGGGTGTTTTCTTTGCTTGTATGTCTGAATACCACATACATGTGTGGTACCCATAGAGGCCAGAAAAAGGTATCAGATGCTTTGGAACTAGAGTTATAGATGATAAATGTTCTGGGAATCAAATCCAGGTCCTCTGGAAGAGCAAGCAATGCACTTAACCACTGAACCATGTCTCAAGCCCTTTGACTACCTCTTAATTAAAGGGTTATATAATGTATGCTTCTCTTAACTAAAGACAGGATTTATGAATAACCTTTACCTTTAGCCGGTCTATATACTTGTTAAAGTGATGGGAATAACTTTTATCTACACTTTAAATAAAATATATATATTCCTGGGACTGGAGAGATGAGTCAGTGGCTAAGTGCACGTGCTACTCTTTTGGAATGGAGTGTGTCTGGTCCTACTTTCTGGGAGGTCTACTCTTTCAGGGAGAAAAGAAACGTAGTGTACTTTGGAATGGAACTGAATTGGGCTGAGCTGGCTGCCAGAATAGAGGCGTGTAACTCCATCTGGCATCTAGGGAAGGCTTCCTATAGGAGGTGACATTTTTAATGAGTTGGAAAAATAAACCTTTCTTTCATCCTCCTCCTTTATGAAGAATGGCCATGTCTTCTTTTTCACTCTTCCAAACATGGTGGCCTCATTGGGGAAAAGATAGTTGAGTCAGTTTAAGTTAAGATTTTCCACTTTCTGTGACTTTGGGCAACTCATTTAACTTCTGGGCCTCTTCTCAATCTAGTCATGAGGCTAATGCCTGCTTACCACTCAAGGCTGTTTTTAGGATTGGAGATGGTCATGTGAAACTGCGGGTGACTGTCAACTACAGAAGAGAAAAGAGTACTCAGATCTTGTTTTCCTACTAGCAAAGTGTGTGCATGATACATGTGTGAAGATGGTTCTGAAGCAGAGACTGGCCCTGACCATCGTAGGCAGCATGTGGGGAAACAGGGGTTCATAATACATTAGGATAGTGGAGGATACATGATAAGGAGAGCACCACGTGCCTGGCCTTCACATGACGTATTTGAGAATTAGAATAAGAGGTGGTCTTGGAGAATAGAACCCAGGTCCAGAGCTTTGGACCTTTTCTTTTGCTGATGTTCCCTTGTAATCTCACAGTCCAGAGCATTAAGGCATGCTATGCCAGTATTTGCCATGACAACCATGGCAGTCTCTGTCCAAACTCTTGTCACTTGAAAACTTACTTCACACAGCTTTCAATACCCTTTCTTCTCTGTTAAAAAAAAAAAAAGACAGAATACTACCAACATCATCATTGGTTTTTATTGACTAAGGAGTATATTATTTCATTCAAATGAATTCATTCAGAATCCATATCACTAAGTACCTGGAACAACTTTGGTAGGCACTTACAGAGTGCTGCCTGTGCAAGGTTATTGTTGTCATCCGTGAATCCCCAGTTAGTTGTGGGAAGATCATGACAGAAAAGAACACAATAAAGTAGAGGGTAGAGAATGGGATCTCAGAGGGCTCTAGCCCTGTCTGGAGCTGGCACAGGTGAACTCACCCTGAGTTCTGGGTCTTAAAGAATAAGTAAGAATTAGCCAGATGGGTGAAGTACTGAAGAACATTCTAGGCAGAAGGAATAACATATGCAAAAGAACTGGATGTTTTTAGATAGAGCAAAAGAATGGAGTGCATAGGCTTCATGAGGCCCACGAACCTCCTGAAATTGGATCAAAATGCTACACGTGTATAACTATGCACATAAATTTATGAGGAAGATAGTTCGTGGCTTTCATTAAATGCATATAGGAATTTATATCCCCTCAGAAAGGTTGAGAGGCAAAATTGTTGGTAACAAAGTGTCTTGTGAAAGAATCTGAAATGGGAGTATAATTTAATAAAAAAAGTGTTTTTGAACTGTCACATTACCAGTCAGTATGAAAAATTACTGTGGCTGGACAGGGTGGGACCTGCTTGTAATCTTAGCACTTGGGAGGTAGAGGCAGGATGGTCAGAAAGCCATCTTTGACTATATAAAGAGTTAAAAGTTCAGCCAGGGATACAGAAAACCTTGTGACTCCGGTGGGCACCATTCACTTAAAGGCATTTTATTTTCAAAGTTCAGAATTGAAATCCTTTGAGAGTTGCTAATAAGAGAGCTTCAGTTTAGTTGCTGAGTGATACAAACTGTTACAGACAGTGAAGCGGAGGGATAGGAGGACAGCAATGAGTAGACATTAACAGAATGCCAGAGACCAGTCCAGGCTAATAGTACAAAAAACAAGAACCTCCATCCTTGCTCATCCGTCATCCAAAGTCCCTGGTCTCAACATAATTACTAACTTCCAACCTATTCCTTGTTCTTAAAGATCCCAAGTAACACCAGAGACACTTATTTTCCTGTGGATTAGAGAAGAGAGATGGGGAGAGAGCTAGATTACTTCTAAGTAGTGAATCAAAGTTTGCCAGACAAAGTAACATCTGAGCTAATTACTTGAAATCCATAATGAGGCTAGGTGGTGGTGCATGCCTTTAATCCCAGCACTTGGGAGGCAGAGGCAGGCAGATATTTGTGAGTTTGAGGCCAGCCTGGTCTACAGAGTAAGCTCCTGGACAGGCTCCAAAGCTACAGAGAAACCCTGTCCCGGAAAAAAAAAAAAAAAAAAAAAAAAAAAAACAAGCAAAAATCCATAATCATGTCAAGAGCTGAAAATAGATGATGGAGGATACTCTGATGGTGTGCACACAGTTTGGAGGTAAGAAAGAGCAAATAGAAATATTAAGAGGGGGTAAAGTTTAGACATGCCTCAAGCAGTTGTCTGTGGCATATAGGCTTGTTATGTTTTCCAAGAAGTAGACATCTGGGGAGCTTTGAGCAGTTCTTGAATATGAAAGTATCGTCAAATTAACATTTTAGAAGGAAGGGATAATCGGGAAGAGGCTGATAAAGTCATCCAAGAGAAGAGAAACTCAGGAAGTGACAGTGAGCATAAAGCAGAGGAGATGGACTGAGAAGTGATTGGGCAAAAGAAAGGACCAGAGTCATAGACTTGGTGCTTAAGGAAAGATGGAGAAGGAGGTGAACATGATTGAAAATGTAGTTCACAGTAGGTTGGAGTCTTCAGGCTTGGTGATAGATTCATTTATTGCATGAATATTTACTAAAGCACAGTTCTGTCCAGGCAGAAGGTGCATGTGTTTGAAGAACCGTAGGGAGGACAATGTGATCTGAGAAAGGTTGAATGAAGGGCCAAGGAGTAGAAAATAAGGTGCCACGTGCAGAATGTTAGCACTATTTAAGGGGTAGAATGAACAATTTTTAGTGACTGACTTGCTAAGGAAGCAGGAAGAATCAAGCATGTGTGTCCAATATGCAATCTTGAGGCCACATTTGGTCAATAATAGCTATGAATTCGGTCTAACACAAACCTTAAAATTACTTAAACATTGTGAGACCATTTGTATTTTTTTCTTGTAATGTGACTGCATGATTTTCAAGCATAAACTGTGTTGATGTCATCATGTCAAAGTGTCAAAAGGTTGGACTTGCCTGACAGGTTCACTGATGTGGGAAATATAAGAGGCAAGGCTTTCACTGATAAGGTTGTAGGAGAGGTCCCCCTGGTAGCTGAGGGCTGTACAGGTTGTCCTGTTGGAGTTGGCCCACAAGCACTAGGCTTGATGGGCCTCACAACCCAGCAGAAAGATCTGTGCTAGATAGAACCATACCTGAAGTTATGAAATGGAATGCCATCACTGAAGGAGAATGAGATGAAAGAGAATATGAGAGAACAACTGGGGAAGAGGTACCAACCTGAAGAATGGGCCCAAGAAGGAGTGAAGGGATAGGCCAGAGAAGGAAAATCAACTGTGAGTGAGCTCACCAAGGAAGGAAGTGGCCTTGGTAAGAGTGTTAGATCTTGTGGCCAGGAGGAGTTAAGTCCAGGGCAGAAGTGAATGTATTGCTTTAACCATCAGGAAGTCCTGGGCAACCTTCCTAAAAACATTTTCCATGCAGTGATGAGTGCAAGAGGCAGATTGCAGTGGGTTGAAGAACTCGTAGGAGGTACTGAAGTGGAGATGGCCAGTGTAGACAAATTTCTCAAGCTTAGCTGTGAAGAAGAAAGAGGGACAGAGGGAGATGTGGAGGCAGGTAGAGGGTTTTCATTCCCAGATGGGAAAGACTTGAGCATCTATAAATGGAGACAGGAAGGAGGCAACAAAGAGGGAACAGTGAAGAATATGAGAGATAGAAGGAATGGTTATTGTGCATGAGAGGGCAAGGATAGATCCAAGAGCTTAGGTGGAAACTGGCCTTAAATAGTATAAGGGACCCTTCTTCCTCCCAGAGAGGGAAAGTAGTGATGGTAATGGGCAAATAGGTGCATTGAGATTGGTGAAAAGAATGCTTCAGGGAAGTTCAAAGAAACCAACAAAGAGCCCTGACCAAGCACATAAATGCCGGAGCCAGGTAAAAGCATAGAATCCTTGTGCCTGGGAGTCATGGAGGACAGCTCTGGGAAAGCAGCATTTGATCATGAGCATCAGCGTGACTGAAATCAGCAAAGGCATAGAGGAGTGAAGAGGCTGGGCATGCAGATGCAATAATGAACTAGTTTGTTGACAGTTAGGCAGGAGTGAGTTTGACAATGTAGATACCACTGGCAATGGCAGCCACAATAATGGGACCATGTGTTAGGCACCAAACATCTCCTGTGGTAGATTCCTTAGCATTTGCGGATTCATTTAATCCAACCATACACTATGGGATAGATATTTCCCCGTTCTACAGATAAGGAAAGTCCCAGACTAGTAAAGAAATGGATCCCAGCCCAACAAGCTGGTAAGTGTTGGGGCTGGTATTGAATCTTAGGCTTGTTTGAGTCCATCTGTCCAGAAAAGCCAGCTGAGACCATGTGATGAGGGAGCTGTCAATACCAACTTGGAGTCTTAACTTTATCCAGCAGGCAATGAGGAGCCAAGGTGAGCAGAGGAGATTGGTGACGAAAGGTCAACTTTAGGGAGGATAAAAAGGAAAGAGAAAGGGGTTATCAGAGGGAGAAACTACAGGAGCCTGTCCTTGGTAAAAAGGGAATGAACAGTGAGAGTGGACTGTCATGTTTTCCTCATGACAGCTTTGAAAATTGTGGCATTTTATCACATTGTAGAGAGGAGGAGTGGGAAACTAAGGTTCAGGGTGTGAGAGGTGGTTCATGTGATTTTGCTAATTCACTGTGTATGTGGAACAGTATGTCCGAGGGATCTCCAAGTTGGAGAAGGGCGTGTGCACGTATGTGTGTGTGTGTATTCATGCATGTGCTTGTCTGCCAGGTGGACCACAGTGCCTTCCCCTGCTTGTCATCTTTCCTTCTCTCTTCCTGATCCTTTTCTTTCCTGGATTCCATACTTCCTACATTCTCTGAACTGAGGAGTCTGGGAATGGGATATTGCCATTTCCTTTGCTGTCCCCAGAAAACCCACCTTTTCACTTCCCAAGCATCCAATCCCCTCCTAGTGCTACTGTCTATCCAGACACTCCATGACTCTGTAGCCCTACTCCAGTGACTGCCATATGCAGTCTGGCCCCTTAGATAAGAGATTGAAAAACAGTTGACAAAATGCCCATTGCTCTTGTTCCATTTTTGTTTGTTTGCTAGGCATTTAATGTATGTTCCAGACCTTGCAACAGTCCTGGGAGTTGGCAGCATGAACCCCTTTTTACAGATGAGGTTAACAACTCCCAAGAGGGACAATACAATGCCTAAGGGCACTTAACATAGAAGCACATGTAGAACCTGGAAACCCAGGTTTCTCTTTCCTCTCCTTCTCCTCTCCTCTCCTCTCCTTTCCTCCCCTCCTTTCCCCCCTCCCCTTTCTTCCTTGTCTTTCTTTCCTCTTTTTTTGTGGTTCTAGGAGTGGAACCCAGAACCTTGCATGTGATCGGCAAGAGCCCTTCCATTGGGCTATATCCCTAACCCATGCAGGTCTTTTTACTTCAAATGCTGTGTACTTTCATGCTTGATTTCTAAGCATCATTTCTGGTTTTGCTGATCTTGAGTCTTAAGGAAATATAAATATCTGTCCTGTAAGGACAGAATGGATTTCTATCACAAAACCTGGAAGGCCTGAGTCTGAGACCTGAAGCTCTGAGAACGCTGATTCAGATCCTGACTGTATTTTATACCCAGTAGTGTGGCCTCAGTCAGTTTATCTAACTTTCCTGAAGTTAAGTTCATTTCTAATATGCTGCTTCTGCAGAGTTGTTGCAGGGGTTAGATGAGATGATGCATAAAAAGTTCTATCAGAAAACATGTTGCTATTATTTATAGGAAAATGAAGGCTGGGCACCTGTCAGAGTCAAAGATTGTGTTTCTATACTATGAAGATGACCCTAAGATTAAGTCTGGGTTGGGGAGGACTATCTACAAGGGGACCAACCATGGGCTCCTTGGAGACTGAGTTGGATATGGCCCTGGATAATGTCACACTGGCTTCCCTATTTGGACCCCCATCCTAGCCCAACTTTGCAGTTCTGGCCCTTTGTGTATCTCCCCTTCTCTGCAAACTAATGTCTCTGCCTCTTTCTGTCACCCCTGCCTGTGGCCTCTACCCTGCCCTTCCTGGTCCCAGGGAAGAGGAGGAGGAGGAAACTGAGGAAGAGGAAGAGGAAGACGCTCACCAGTTCTGCTGTCCGGCCTCCGAATGCAGTAGTCCCTCCTCTCGGTAACTGAGAGGACAAGGGCCATTTTCTATGCAGAAGCAAAAGCCTTAACCAGTCCCCAGCCCCCTGCCTCTGTAGATCCCTCATGGGACCCTGTCCCCTGCTTCAGGAACCAGATGAGCAAGCATTATGCTCTTTCTTCCCCGACCTCCTTCTTGGAATTCCTCCCCACCCCTGCTGTCTCCCCTAGATTTTACTAAAATATGGGAGAACAGAGCTTGGAGCTTGAAGCTTGAAACCTGAACCCTCTTGCACCCATACCTCCCCACTTCCCAGGCACCCTGGAGCCTGTTACTACTAGAGAGGTCTCCAAATGACACCCTAAGGACCTACCTCTGTCCTCTGTGAGCACAAACAGAGATGCAGGGTGCCTAGGGCTCAGAGGACCAGACGGGAGCAGGAACCCAGCCTGCCTAGTTCCCCGTCACTCATTCCCTTGCTGTGGCCATAGCTGCTGTTTTCTCCACTGCTTGAAGGCCTCACCTCATACCCTCTCCCGAAGCCCTATTACTCCCATAGTGCTCTGTAAACATAATCAGGAGGAAAAGGCCTTTCAGCATGTGTGTTGCTATGTATAAAGAAATTTCCATCAATAAAAGCTGATCTCTTCTCTCTGTCTGATGTATGTTCCACCCCGCCCCATCTCCCTGTCTCCATTCCCACCAGAACTTTGCCTTTTTTTCCTATCCAGGGCTGGAAGACAGAGTAGAGTTTAATTTGTGGCATTGTCAACACCTCAAAAGTCATTCAATAAATAAATGTGTGAATGTCTCTCAGCATGAGCACACCTGTTACTGTCTTCAGTGCAGTAGCCGGAGGCATCTTTGAAATGGCTAATCTTGGAAGTGGCCCTTGACTTCTGCAATACATATAGTTTACTCATCTGGAAAATGGGGAGGGTGGTTTGACCAGGGTCACCAGAGTTCTTCCAGCTCTGACGTTCTGAATCTGAGATGCATTACAGCATTTGAAGAAGCTGTAATTATGACCTTTGAAAATAGGATGATTTGAGGACATATTTCATGCAATTCTGTGATTTCGCTTTCTACAGTGTTATGATACTTGGATTCCCCAATCCTATGATTTTAGATTTCATAATTCTACCATGTCAAAGTTCTGATGATTTTAATATTAGAATTCCTTGGTTCTCGTGCTGTAACTTTAGGATCTCTGAGAGGAAGCCATCTCTCCCCAACATGACTGTAAATATTTCCTTGACCCGGCTGGAAGAGAAGATTCTTAAAAGCAGTGGTTTGCAGCCTGTGGATCACTTAAGAACATCGGAAATCACAGATAATTACATTACAATTCATAACAGTAGCAAAGTTACAGTTATAAAGTAGCAACGAAACTAATTTTATGATTGGAGTTACCACTACATGAGGAACTAACTGCATTAAAGGATTGCAGCATTAGGGAGATTGAGAACCACTGCTTTAAAGGGTGCTGTGGGGAGAGAAGACAGTGGCCTCTATGGATTCTTGCTCCCCCTTCCATCATGTATTTATATTAGGAAATGGAAAGGTGGGTGGGGAATGGTTGGATCCAGGAGGGCTTGCTGGAGGAAGAAGGGTAAAAATTGGGTCTTAAGTATTGGGGAAAATTTGATTAGGTGGCAAGAGGTGAGAAGACATTACAGGGAATAGAATAGGGACCATACAGGAAAAAAATAGCCACTGGGGTGCTCTAGGGCCAAGTTGGGGATGGCGAGTTAATTACTGTGTTCAAATGTCTCCCCAGGGAGTGTGAGTCTAGGCGACCTGTGTCTAGGGGAAGCAGATCATCTATGTTTTATAGGTGGAAATGGAAGCGAGCAGGGGTTACCTGAATGAAGGAAGAGGGCAAGTCAAGGACAGACATCATCCTGGGAACTGTAAGAATGGTAACTCCTATTCAGGCAACTGAATTGGCTGGATCAAGCAGGGTCTATGCTGTGGGAAGGGAGCAGGCTTATATCTGTTGTGAGAAAAATATGCATCTCTCTCTCTCTTTCTCGCTCTCTCTCTCTCTCTCTCTGTGTGTGTGTGTGTGTGTGTGTGTGTGTGTGTGTGTCTGCACAAGTCTCATGGTATTGAGACACTGTGTGAGCTGTTGTATATATAAGGAAATATGATTGTGTGAGACAGCATGAAGAATTCCAAGAATATGAGGTTTCTGTGTGAGATTCTGGCTTTCTGTACCTGGAAATCTCTATGTATGTACCCAGTGAGATGTGGTTGACTTTTAAACATGGGGCTATGGTTCTTAGGGTAACAATTATGAGGCAGGTGATTGCACGCATACAAACATATGTTACCTGCAGATTCGAGGAACAAGGTGGTTGAGCAACAGATATATGCTAGGCCCTGATCTGGGCATGGTAGCTCTATAAAAGTGAATCATGTGAGGCGACTATTCTTGGAAAACAGATATGGGGATCAAGAGTAGGCAATGCATACTTCAAGAGACTCGCATTAGCTGGTGTAAGGGCCACCAAAAGATGGGTGAGCACGAGACACAGAGGAGACAATACCTGATCTTGTTGGGTTCTGGGAGGGTGAGAGTGAGTCAGAACTGACTTGGCTGGAAGAGCTGCCTGCTCAGGGTACACAAAATGAAGATGAGCTCATCTAGGCCAGTTAAGTCCAAAGGTGAAAGGAAGAAAAGACATTTTGGACAGGAAAAATAAAGCAAGACTGAGTGAAAGCCCAGAAAGATGATGGATGAGCTTGCTATAGAGGAATTGCAAGTAGCTTATTGTTCCTTTTGGAACATACAGGGCAGAGTGAGAGGCAATAGGAAATGGGGTGGGATGGGGGTGTTAGGAATAAAGAATAATGGGTTGGGACCGGAAATGTTAGGAATAAGGCAGCGTGGGTTGGGACTGCAGGTGGCAGGTCCCCGGTTCCACATTGGGACCCTGAGGATCTTAGTCCTGGGGCGGATGATGGACAGCAGGCGGATGGGGAAACAGAGACCTGTAGATGTGATTCATATTGAAAGTTTTATTGAGGGGGAGGTAAGAAAATAAGGTAAAAAGAGGACAGAAGAGAAGAGGGAGACAACAAAAGTCCTGTCTGTCCCAGGAGAACAGCGGGAAAGAGAATGTAAGTGGGTGGGTGGGTGGGGTCTTCCTTTTAAAGGGATCCTTTGTGCCTGCCTGCAGACTATGTAGCCATGGAACCCTGAGCTGACCAGGGTACTGCCGGAGTGCATTCTGCCAGGTGACAGGGGCAGACCAGCGTAATGCCTGAATCCTTACAGGGCGTGGAGTGGATCTTTGTAACTCAAAAGTGCAACTTTTGCCCAGGAGATAGGGAAGTTTTCAAGGAAGAGCCACTTTCACTTCCTGGGCTTTACCTGGATCTGGGGATTGGATGGTTCTTAAAACTTGCTTGTAAAATTCTCTCCAGCTCTGTGGATCTCATGTACAAATCCATGAGTCATTGTTCTTAAATGCAGGAGCTTTTCCCATCTAACTTCAGGCTTTCCTACATCCTCATTTACCACTCCACAAATATTTATCTGATGTCTAGTTTCTTGTATGCCACTATGGGAAGAAATGGAGAGATGGATCGTGCAGGGACTTCACAGTGGAAGGACACGGGAAGAGCATGAATTTTGTATGCAGACTTATTTTTCTGTGTGGGGAGTGGGGTTTGAATCCCAAACCTGGAGATGCTAGGCAAATGCTCTGCCACTTAGCCATACTTACCAACCTCGTGTGCTCAGATGTCCCTTCTTTTGAGTCTTGGCTCCACCACTACTTATAGGAAACTTTTTGCAACCGAGTTCATCTCTCTGTACCTCAGATTCTCATCTATGTTATATCTCCTTCAGGGAGAAAACCTAGACGTTGCACAGTTGCTAGACCTAATGAAAAGAGTAAATAGGTTACAACTAATGCTTTTCTAGGGTTGTAAATGAGCAGATCCAGGATTACAAGCCAGGTCTTCAGGCTCCCAGAATCTGCTTTCCCATTGATTACCTGGTCAGCCCTCAAGTTAGCAGTTACCTAATCCAGGCGGAATTTGGGATTGGGTTCTCTGTGGCACTGAATTGGGCAGTGAAAACATCTTGCTGAAGAGCTATCAGGGGCAGTGGCTGCCGTTCCTTGGTATCGCCTGCCACTCTCTGTCAGCTCCAACCTCCTTGCCCAGTCTTTTCCCTCTAGAGTCTAAAGCCATTGGTTCCATCTCCGTATCCTCACCTCGTTTTCTTGTATCTCACTTCCAGTCCCTTTCCTTTCCAACCTAAGTTGTCATGGGGATAGTTTCAGCAACCTTGCTTTCCTCTTGCCCTCATCTTATGGTATCCATAGCAACAGTCTCCATTCATTTCCATGGCAACTGCATTCTGATCCCATTCCCTGCTGAATTCCTGACTCTGGGCAGTACCAATAAAGAGAAGGAGGGAGAGAAGACGTCCCCACACTAAACAGGAGTATCATCTGGGAAGGGTCAGTGCCTCACCCTCTGTTATGGTCAGGCCAGCCTCAAGTCCCTAAAAGGCATCCTATCCTGCTTCTCCCTATCTTTCAGCCTTGGTTTACAAGATTCCCCTCATCTCATCTCTCCTAGCTCCTCCTAGGCAAAGCACAGTCCACAAGCTTCCACTCCCTGGAAGACTTCAAGACAGCAGGAGGCTTTGGGTCTGAATCCCCATCCTGCCAGTTAGTAGCTCTGTGACCTTTGTCAGTCAGTTTCCTTCTTAAAGCGGTTTTCTTCCTCTGTAAAACAGGAATCCTAATTCTCCCCTTGTGTTTGCCATGCAGATTAAATAATGTGTGGAAAATGCCTGACACAGGGTAGGTGCATAGTTAAGTGCCAGTTTATTTTTATTCTGCTCAGCCACCCCCAAGCAGAAGGAATCTCTCTCCTTTACTCCCCCACCACTTCCTGTATTCCCCAGCCCTGATAACTTTCCACTTTGTTCTGTGGTTATTTGTGTAGCATGGCTTATTTTCCCCCTCGGCAAAGGATGCTCTCATTTCCCCCTAAAGAATAGTTCAGCAGGCAGTGTGTTTGTGTCTACGTGTATTCATGTCTACTTCCGTGTGGCTATGGATGTGTCTGTGATGTTATACCTCTCTCTCTCTCTCTCTCTCTCTCTCTTTCTCTCTCTCTCTCTGTGTGTGTGTGTGTGTGTGTGTGTGTGTGTGTGTGTGTAGTGTGTGTGGGGGGTTCCATGTGATTGGCCTGTCACTAATGTGTTTTAATGTTTAGGGGCTCTGACTTAATGGGTTCCACACTTCCAGATTCTTCAGCAGTATGTATGATGGCAGGTGCAACCCTTTAAGCAGTCTCCATTTTTTTTTTTTTTTTTTGGCCAGTATCTTCAATGGGAGGCTGTGCTGCTACCCTAGAGTTCCTGCAACCGTTCCCTTTGCAATCAAAATGGGGCAAGTTCTCAAGAGAGGAATTACCAAAGAGTAGAGAGCCTGGAGCAGCACAGGGCTAGAAGTAGGAAAGGCACAGAAATATCATTAGAGGGCAGTCTGATCTTTGAGTTTGCATCCTGGCATTCTTACTTAATAGCTATGTGAATTACAGTGATATTAACTCTACCTTTTTACACTATGAAGGGAGCTAACAGTGCCTGTTGCAGAGGCCAGAAGTGACTGGAGAGCTCTACAGTAGCATGTAGGAGGGGCATGTATGTAAGGTAACCTGTGTGAAGGAGGCAAGCAGGTGTGGAAGGGCACCCTCAGCTAAATGTTGATGGGTGAGCAGATAGCCAGGTTTTGGTGTGGTGTATGGCTCGGGCCAAGTAAGGAAGCAGGAGGCTGTTCTATTGATGGTAAGTTAGGTTACATCCCTTCTATGTTCACCTCAATCAGATCAAAAGCCAAAATCTTTATGATAGGCTCAGTGTCCCTTGCATTAGTTTGTTTTTTTTGTTGCTGTGATAAAACATAAACCACACGCAGACTGGGGAAGAAAAGAGTTTATTTAATCTTCCACTTCCAGGTAACAGGAACTCAGGGCAGAAACCTGGAGGCAGGAACGGAAGCAGAAACCAGTCCTTCTGTCTGTGACTTGATCTGCCTGCTTTCTTACATACCCCAGGACCACCTGCCCAGGGTGGTACCATCCACAGTGGGCTGGGCCCTCCCATGTCAATCATTAACCAAGAAAATGCCCACACATATGCCCACAAGCCAGCCTGATGGAGGCAAGTCCTCAGTGGAAGCTCCCTGTTTCCAGGTGACTCTCCTTTGTGCTGAGTTGACAAAAACTAACTAGTACAACTCTCACTGCTGTCCCGCCTTATCTCTCATTACTCTCTCTTGCTCGCTATGTTCTGGCTATACTGTCTTTTTTTTTTTTTTTTTTTCTCCTTAAACACTCAAATAGCTATACAGCTCACTCCCTCATTTCCATCAGGGATCTGTTTCTATGTCATTCTTCCTACCCTGGGATTCCTGGACACCACATCTAAAATAACAACACATTTGGCCAGGTTTATGGCTCAGTGGGGTTTAGGGCTCACTTGCTGAGCCTGCATAATTCTCTGAGTTCTAGCCCTAGTCTCTATCTCTGTCTCTCTCTTTCTCTTACACACACACACACACATACACACACACTCACACACACGATTAAGACAGCACCTTTTTGCACTCTGCTTTATTTTCCATCTTAATATTTAGCACGTCTTGAAATGATAGGCATTTGCTTCTTCTCTTTTTTCTTCTTTTTTCTTTTTTCCTTCCTCTCTTTCTTTCCTTCTTTCTTTGTTTCGTGTCTGTTTTCCTTGCTATAATATCACCTTCCTGAAGAAATAATTTGGTGGCTTTGCTTTTTATTCTATTTCCGGTGCTTGACACACAGAAAGTGCTTGGTTATTGTTTGTTGAGTGAATTATAGGAAGCTGTGGCAGGATTTGATGAGAAAGCAAGATGGGCTAATTTGTAAGTTTCAGTGTTCTCACTGTCTAAGGGTAGAGAAGAGATTTGCAAATAACACTGGAGTTTGTGGTATAAATTCGGGTGAGAGTCTTATTAGAGCAACCGCCAAGAACATTCACTGACTCCCTCATGCCAGGAGCACCTACTCTACTCTAGGCCCTGTGCCCTTTGCCAGCCAGATAGGAGTTTACCAAATTCTCTTCCTATGCTGGGATACTGAGAGTTATGCATTCTTTGCCAAAGCCAATCTGTGCCAGAGAAGGGAGTCCTGTGCAAAGGTCGGGGCTCTGTGCAAGATCAACAGTAATTTCTGGCTCAGGGGGCCCCTCAGTAGGGGCATAGGTCTTGAATCTTAACAGAACTAGCATGTGGGGCATTTCTTAGATTGCACTACCAGAAATGATGAGGATGACATTGAGAGTGGAAGGTAGTATACGAGCAGTTTAGGAGGTAAGGGGCTGAGGAACATTTCAGAAAAACAGAATCTGGGCCTGAATGAATTAGAGTAAGGGTTATGTAATGATTGAGAGTGCACCAGGCAGTGGTGGTGCACACCTTTGACCCTGCATTGCGGAGCCAGAGGCAGGTGGATATCTCTGAGTTCCAGGCCAGCCTGGTCTACAAAGAGTGTGAACTCTGAAGTCCCGCTGCCTGGATTTGAATTCTGCTTGTATTGTTGGTAACTAACTTTTGGGTTTTGTTTGAAGGCAATTAACAACCTTACGGGGTTATTAGAAAGAGCAACCAAGTTATTGAGTATGAAGTGGTAAGAACGGTACCTAAACACTAAGTGTTCTAGACGCATTCCTTGTCTGTTGTACCTTGGAGAGGCCTTCAATGCCAGAATGATTGGGAATTGAACTAACTTATAGGCAGTGAAAGCTGTTGATGTTTTGTGGATAGAGGAGATGGTTGACCAAAGCTGGGTTTGAAATGTGTACTGGTAATGGAGAGGTTTGAGTAGGTTGGTGAGCCGGATCTTGCCATCCTCAGGGAGACAAGAGGAGTGTCTTTGATGTGTTGGGTCTAGCTTGTGGTGGGGTCTAACTTGTAGTGGCATCAGGGGCTTCTGAGGTCTAAGAGGAAGAAAAATTTAGGTGGAAAGCAGTCCTTCAGTCTCTTTCTCACTAGTTCTTGGGAGTGTGGAAGATGAACAGTGAGTGAG
Source organism: Phodopus roborovskii (assembly GCF_943737965.1). Lineage (NCBI taxonomy): Eukaryota > Metazoa > Chordata > Mammalia > Rodentia > Cricetidae > Phodopus > Phodopus roborovskii. Next base: position 747,973 of record NW_026125804.1, read on the forward strand.
AGTTCCTGCCAGGGCGGAGCCCAGCTCCACTGCCCCGACCTCCAGCACAGACAGCTGGCAGTCCCCAGAAAGCACTAGTAGGTAGCCCCTTCCGCCCATCCAACTTGCCCTTGCCTTGCACCCTGGCTTCTGCCAATAGAGGCTGAGGAGAGGCCCTTTAATCCTTTTACTAGCCAGAAGCTCCTGTGGCCTATACTACTTCCCCCAGATTTAAAAAAAAAAATCATTCTTTTAGCCCCAGCCACACCCATTCTCCCACAACCTCCTCCACTCCTCAGCCTTCCTGGTTCGCCCCACCTCTGTGCTGCTCACCATGCCCTGGAGCTCTGCTGCCACCTGGGTTCCCTGGCAGCCTGGTTGCCATGGCACTGTGGGAGCAGGTCTGGAAGAACAACAGCTCTAGGTAACCCCAGCAGGCAAGACCTGGGACCCAGCTCCTGCCACCTTCCTGCTTGAGAATCCCCTGCCCTCCTCCCCCAGCTGAGCAGAGGTGGACATGAGGAGAAAAAGGAAGCTTCCCCGCAGGGCAGCTCTTTACCTGTGAGGATGCTGAATGGGAGGCACTTCCCACTGTGGCCCAGCCTGTGCCTTCACCCTGCCCTCTCACCAGCAGCAGCAGCACCAGCAGCAGCAGCAGTAACAAGCAGCAGTAACAGCAGCAACAGCACCACCAGCAGCCTGGGAACCCTGGGAACTGGCCAGGCCTGGACTCCAGGCTGCTAAGGGCAGGGGCAGGGCACAGGGGGCTGGCTGGGTGGGGGGGAGAACCTGGATGGGCAGGGTACAGTAATCATCAAACAGGGCTGGGAAGGAAACTGGTCTGAGGTAGTTCTGGGGAAATCATTGCATGGAGGGTATGATGGGATAGAGCTGGGAGGGGAAGAGGTTGGGGAGGGGTCAACCAGGCTGTCAGGGGAAGGAAGATTTGAGATTGGAGCTGCTAGAGACAGGAGTGGGAGGAGACTAGGTGTAGGGTTGTGACTGGTTCAAATTGTGAGGAATGGTGGGTAGGACTGAGGACGGAACTGAGAAAACAGCCTTGAGGGAACAGTAGTGTCTCAGATCAGAGTTATGGAGATGGGGCTCCAAAGGGAAGGAATGGAAGATAACAAGGGCACTTGAGGAATGGAAAGGTGTAGGCGGTGAGGAGACAGATTGATGGGTCTCTTGAATGTTGGGGTCCCTAGGTATCTGAGGAAATGGGAGGTGATGGGGTTGTGGGCAGGATCTAGTGTACTCACTCAGTTGGGCCTAGCAAGCCTCTCTCCTGTTGCCACATCCTGGCTCATTTTATCTCATCCCCACAGTGTGGAGGGTGATGCCCCAGGCAGTGACCTGAGCACAGCGGTTGATAGTCCTGGGAGCCAACCCCCCTACCGGCTGAGCCAGCTGCCCCCCACCAGCAGCCACATGGGTGGCCCCCCTGCTGGGGTGGGCCTTCCTTGGGCTCAGAGGGCACGCCTCCAGCCGGCCAGTGTCGCCCTGAGGAAGCAGGAGGAGGAGGAGATAAAGCGCTCCAAGGCCCTGTCAGACAGCTATGAACTCTCCACAGACCTGCAGGACAAGAAGGTGCAGAAGAGATACTCTGGTTGAAAAGGGGGAGTGGGATGCAGAAAGAGCCAAAGGAGGGGGGTTGGGGTGTGGTACTCGAGGGTGGTATTCATGAAGGGACAGTAAGGCTGGAACTGGAGAAGACTGGCTCCAGGACCTGTCATTGTACAGGTTACTCACAACCACTGCACATGCACCGAGTCTCGTAGTCACTCAGCAAACATTATTGCACTCCAATAATGGGGTCCAAAAGATGAACGAGACCTACATTCAGCCTTCAAAGACATGCAATCTAAGTGGGGGAGGCACACACATTTAACAGTTTCACAGTATGGGGCAATACACTCTCTGGAGGTGTTAGGGGGTTTGGGGAAGGAGGGAGGGAGGAAAGAAGGGAGGACAATATACAAGATTGCAGAAAAATAGAGACTGGAAGGGCAGTTATCAACACATTAATTAAGGCTATGCCTAGGTGTTTGGACTGCTGGTGAACCCTCACTCACCCCCTGCCATCTTTCCTTCCTTCCTGCTTTTCTCTTACTCTGATTCTTTTTCTCCTTCAACTGCTACTCTTCATTTACTGTTTCCTTTCTTTCATTTTTTAAATTTTGGTTTCTCTAAGCTTTTTCTGATTTTAAATAATATATATTTCCATTTTTTATTTCTTTTGATTGTATGCATCTTGGGATTGTAAGAGAAAACACTGAGCACAGAGCCTGTCATGACTTCCAGCAGTTAGTTGTGAGTTGCGTGTGGTATGGTTGAGGACCAAGGCCACGAGGCTCTGGCAACTTTCTGAACTTGTTCCTCTGACAGGTGGAAATGCTGGAGAGGAAGTATGGGGGCTCGTTCCTGAGCCGCAGGGCTGCCAGGACCATCCAGACAGCCTTTCGCCAGTATCGTATGAATAAGAACTTTGAGCGACTGCGCAGCTCAGCTTCAGAGAGCCGCATGTCCCGCCGCATCATCTTGTCCAACATGCGAATGCAGTTCTCTTTTGAGGAGTACGAAAAAGCACAGAACCCTGCATACTTCGAGGGCAAGCCTGCCTCACTGGATGAGGGTGCCATGGCTGGCGCCCGGAGCCACCGGCTTGAACGGGGTCTCCCCTATGGAGGCTCCTGTGGTGGGGGCATCGACGGTGGTGGAAGTTCAGTCACCACATCTGGAGAGTTTTCTAATGACATCACAGAGCTCGAGGACTCCTTCTCCAAACAGGTCAGGAGCCCTGAAAGGGGCTTTTCTTCTCCATTCCCAGGCTCTGGCTGCTTCTACTGCTTTTTATTTATTTTCCAAACTGCAAGAATTTGCACTCCTGAGCACTTAATAGCAATAAATAGCAGCGATTTTAATTGAGACTTTGAGAGTGATAAGAGAGAATTGTTAACATGAGAAAAATTACAGCACTGATTGAAGCACTGATAGGACTGAGACAGGAGGATTAGGAACAACTAGGTTTAAAAAAAAAAGACACCAAAATCAAACCAAAAAACAAACAAAAAACCCTAAGGCAGAGATATAGCTTAGTAGTAAAGCACTTGCCTAGTGTGTACCAGGCCCTTTGTTTCATCTCCAGCACTGTTGGGGGGTGGGGGAGGACTACATTGCTAAAGTAAGCATGTTAGAATATGTGTACATAGGGCCAGTAAAATGGTTCAGTGGGTGAAGGCACTTGCTGCCAAGCTTAATGACCTAAGTTTGATTCCCAGAATTCACACTATGGAAGGAGAGAACAGATAATTTACTTTAATTATTTTATTTTTATGTTGTGTATCAGTGCATGTATGCCAGGTGTGTACAGTTGCCCAAGGAGGCTAGAAAAGGATGTCAGGTCCTCTGGAGCTAGTGTTAAAGGCAGTTAAAGGCATCCGATATGGGTGCTGGGAACCAAACTCAAATCTTTTGCAAGAGCAGTATGTATTCTTAACTACCGAGACATCTCTCCAGTTCATAAAAACTGATTTATAAAGAGATTTGTTTATTTTATTCTATATGTTTGGGTGTTTTGCCTGCGTGTATGTTATGTGTACCATGTGCACACCCAAAACCTGTTGCATTGAAAAGAGGGTGTCTGATCCCATGAAACTGGAATTATGAATGATTGTAAGCCACCCATGGGTGCTGGGAACTGAACTTGGGTCCTGTGAAAGAGTAACAAACAAGTGCTCTTAACCATTGTGCTGCTAGTTTTATGTCAGCTTGACAGAGTCATTTTAGAAGAGGAAACCTTAGTTGAGAAAATGCCCATGTTAGATTGGCCCATGGGCAAGCCTGTGGTACATTGTCTTGATGATTAATATGGGAGGGTCCAGATCACTGTGTGCTGTGCCACCCCCTGGGCTGGTGGTCCTGGGTACTATAAGAAAGCAGGTTGAACCAGGTGGTGGTGGCACATGCCTTTAATCCATGTACTCAGGAGATAGAGGCAGAGGCAGGCAGATCTCTGAGTTCAAGACCAGCCTGGCCTTCAGAGTGAGTTCCAGGACAGCCAGGGCTACAAAGAGAAACCCTGTCTCAAAAAGCCAAAATGAAGCCAAAACAAACAAAAGAAAAAGAGGAAGGAAGGAAGGAAGGAAGGAAGGAAGGAAGGAAGGAAGGAAGGAAGGAAAGGAAAAGCAAGCAGGCTGAACCAACTATGGGGAGCAAACCTGAGTTTCTGGCCTGATTTCCCTGGATGATATAAAATAAAATAAACAAGTTGCATTTGGTCATAGTTTTATCACAGCCATAGAAAGCCTAACTAAAATAGGAATTGGTACAAGGTTCATGGGCTGTTGCTGTGACAGACCTGACCATGTTTTTGGGGAGGATTATGGAAGGACTTTGAAATTTTGGGCTAGAAAAAGTAACAACAGATGAGACAACTCTCCAGCCCTGAAAAATGATTCTTGAAAGTTTTCCTTTCACCTGTGCGTATGTACTGTGACATACAAGCACATGTGCACACACATGCACATGGGTGTATACACACACAATAAACTAAATAAAGCAATAAAAATATGAATATATAGAGCAAATAAGAAAACAAAAAGTTCCCACTGTTTGAAACTTGATATAATAGCAAATAAAGGCTTTACTAACAGATAATGTGTATCTGCTGGATGCCAGGTACAGTGTGTGCTTCATAACAGATCTGTAAGGCAGAGATTATTTTCACCATTTCATAAAGGAGGAGCTGAGGCTTGTGCTCTGGTCCATATTGTCCAAGATCTCCCAGTCTGGTAGACAATAGAGGACATATAGGTGCATGGCAGTAGGTATTCTGGGAGGACCAGAGAAGTTTTTTTGAAGAAAACAGCATTGTAACTAGGCCTTACGAGGATTGAAAAGATGTAGCTAGTTAGAGATGTTGAAGAGGGCATTGTTTGTTTGGGCATTGATTACATCAGCAAAAACATGGAATGATAGGAATGGGCACAGCAGTGAGTAGAGTGGGAGGTCATTCTAAACTGAGGATATTTTAGCATGGTTCCCTGGGTGGAAATCCCAGTTGTGCCATTTCCCAGCCATATGACTGGGGCAGATGGTTTCATCTTTTGATCAGCAACAGGGAGAGTAAGCTTTCTTTTTAGTGCTGTTGGTGAAGATGCATTCCAACTAGGTAACATGCATGAAAGCACCTGGTGTGTGGTAACAGTTAATTTTTTTTCTCCTAAAACTAAGGAGGTACTTGGTAGAAATTGTTGAATGAATGAAGCTTTAGAGAAGAAGAAATCACTGTGATCTAAATAAACTGTTATCTGACCCTGTCATTGCTCTAGCAGGCTTCTCTGAGGCTAGAAACAACATGGAATGAAGGCAAGAAGTAATGAAGGGAAGATCTGTATTGTCCATCCATTCATTTATATGATAATTAAACATCTTTCCTGTGTCAAACAGTAGCTGATCTAAAATAGAAACTGAGCTTGTACCTATTCCTCAAGGGAAGAATAGAGACTAGGAGAATACAATGTGATGAAATGTTATACTTTACCTGTGTCTATACAGAAAACTACCCCAAAATTTAGTAACTTAAAACTGACCTTAGGGGCCAGTGAGATGGCTCAATGGGTTAAAGGCTCTTGCTGTGCAAGCCTAGTGACCTGAATTCAATCCCCAAAACCTATGTGAAGGTGGAAAGGGAGGACTCAGTGCTGCAAAGTTGTCCTCTGACCTTTACACACATGTTGTGGCTTATGTACCTACACCCACACATCATGTGCTCACAGACACAGTAATAATAAATTTGAAAACAAAAACCCTGACATTAGAACTAAGCTTAAGAAACAATCTCATTTCTTTATTTTTCTTTGAACAGAGTTGCATTGTATAGCCTAGGCTGGCCTCAAACTTGAAATCCTCTTAGCTGAGCCTCTGGAGCGCTATAATTACAGGTGTGTACCACACACAACAACATTTATTATGCAGTTTCTAAGGGCCAGGAAGCTGTGAGGGGCATGGCTGAATGATTCTGCTTCCGGGTCTCTCAGGAGGCTGCTGTCAAGCTGTGTAGGACACACTGGGCTGGCAGGTTAACTCCTTTTTTTGGTAGTTCCTCTCCCTTAGGACTGTTCACAGCATGGCTTCCCTTGTGAAGGAGTACAAGTCAAAGGGAGTATGCAAGACAGAATTTGCAGTATTTGACAGTCTCATTCCAGAAATGATATATCTTCACTTCTACCATGTGTTCTGGGCCATTCACCCCAACTCAGGTGTAGTGGGCATCTAGAATTATTATGAATACCAGTCGGAAGAGATAATTTGGAGCCAGTTTAGAAGCTAAGTATACAGGGAGGCAGAGTTACTGGGTGTAGTTCAGATTCTCAAGAGTAAATATTATGGATTTCCTAAGAGATATTTACACAGAGAGCTCTGGGAGGAAGCTGAGATTTGGGGTTTTCCCTGGATGGAAGTTGACATGGTAAGACAGAGGTAAGAGTGTGGCTCGAATCAGGGAGGAGGTAGGATTTGACTTGGGTCGTATGGAGATAAGCATACTGGAGTGTCTTCGAAGGCATCTTGTCGTTGTTAGTCCTAGCCTCTGTAAACTCACAGTGACTCCCTGGGAGGTATTTTGTAATTATTTAGAACCTATGGGTTTCTTGGTAAAATAAGGGACTGAACAACACACAATGAACCCAATGGTATTTTTGGAGACTTCTTGTCTCATATTGCTTTGTTTGAAATTTTTTGTCAAACTGACCTTTTGCTTGTATATTATGGCTTGTGATTTTGTGTTTTTATGGGTTTTGATTGTGTGTGTGTGTGTGCGCGCGCGCGCGCGCTCGCGCACGCATGCATGCATGCATGTATGTTTCTTGTGCTTTTTCTTTTTTAAAAAATTATTTTTCTGGTTTGTTTGTTTTTTTGTTTGTTTTCTAAAGAGAGGAAGAAGGCAGGGAGTTGGGTAGTTAGAGAGGATCTGGGAGGAGTTGGGGAGGAGAAACTGTGACCAGAATATGTTGTATGAAAATACATTTATTTCTGAGAAAATATACATACATATATAAGAATAATAAGGGGCTGGAGAACTGGCAGATTTGATTCCCAGAAACCACATGGTGGCTCATGACCCTCTATAACTTCAAAGGATTTGATACCCTTTTCTGGCCTCCTCTGGTAACAGGCACATGTGGTATATAGACATACGTCAAGGAGAAACACCTATACACACAAAAATACATAAATAGAGAAGAGTTTCAGATAAAGAACAGATGAACAGGGGGATGATGAAGATACAGATAGATACCTGCTTTCTTGGCTGAGCTACCAGGAAGCTTTCTTTCCCTGCTTTCCCTTCCCTTCTTCTCTCCTTGTGATCCTTCTACCATTCCTCGCTTCATCATTCCTCCCTTTCCCTTTTCACCTTTCACTGTGTACAGGTTAAGTCTCTGGCTGAATCCATCGATGAAGCTCTGAACTGCCACCCATCAGGGCCTATGTCTGAGGAACCAGGGTCAGCCCAGCTGGAGAAGAGGGAATCAAAGGAACACCAAGAGGACAGCTCAGCCACATCCTTCAGTGACCTTCCCCTCTACTTGGATGACCCAGTTCCTCCTCCATCACCTGAGCGACTACCCAGCACAGAGCCCCCACCCCAGGCCCGCCCTGAGTTCTGGGCACCAGCTCCCCTCCCACCAGTTCCTCCACCGATGCCACCAGGGACCCGGGAAGATGGTAGCCGTGAGGAAGGCACTCGCAGGGGTCCTGGGTGCTTGGAGTGCCGGGATTTCCGGCTCCGGGCTGCGCACCTTCCCCTCCTTACCATTGAGCCTCCCAGTGACAGTTCTGTAGACCTGAGTGACCGCTCAGATCGCGGCTCTGTCCACCGCCAGCTGGTGTATGAGGCTGATGGCTGCAGCCCCCATGGGACCCTGAAGCACAAGGGGCCGCCAGGCAGGGCCCCAATCCCACACCGCCACTACCCTGCCCCTGAGGGTCCAGCTCCAGCCCCACCAGGGCCCCTGCCACCAGCCCCCAATAGTGGCACTGGGCCTAGTGGTGTGGCTGGAGGTCGGAGGTTGGGGAAATGTGAGGCAGCAGGTGAGAACTCTGATGGTGGAGACAATGAGAGCCTTGAGAGCTCCAGCAACTCCAATGAGACCATCAACTGCAGCTCTGGCTCCTCTTCTCGGGATAGCCTGAGGGAACCTCCAGCCACTGGCCTGTGCAAGCAGACATACCAGAGAGAAACAAGGCACAGCTGGGACTCACCAGCCTTCAACAATGATGTGGTACAGAGGCGGCATTACAGAATTGGCCTCAACCTTTTCAATAAGTATGTGCTCTCAGTTCTAGCCTCCTTACCTCTTCCCACCCTGCATGGACACCTTGTTTTAGGACCTAGCTCCAAGCAGTGACCTTGGTTCTGCCATCCTGTCATTTGGTGAAATGGTATTTCTCCCCAGATGGCCAGGGATGGGGACTAGTTGAAGGGTGGCAGAAAGTGGATGCAATGGTTCATGCTTGGAAAACTTAGCACTCAGTAGACTTTAGTTAAAGGGATTGTCACAAGTTAGAAGACAGTCTGGGCTCTGTTGTGAGCACCAGGCCAGCCTAGGCTACAGAGTAAGACCCTGCCTCAAAAGACAATCAAACTAAAGAACAAAGGAGAAAACACAGGGTTTCAGAATAGAGAGGCCCCTCAATGTGCCTGAGTTCAGTGTGTATGCTCTTGAGCAAGATGACAAGATGTTCCCGCAAAATGGCTTCCAGGGTGTTATCGTCTCTATAACCCCTTCTCAGGGAGGAGGCAATTTAGAATAGAAAAACCCAGAAACTACGACCCCAAATATGCCTTTGTTCAGTCATTGTCTAGCCTTAGGTAACTTATGTTTCTTTTTTGGGCTTCAGTTTTGTTTTTTGGGTTTTTTTTTTTTTTTGTTTTTGTTTTTTTTTTCCTTCATCAGTCTGTTAGTAGAGTTGTGTATTTGGCAGCAGGCTGGTGTGACTAATGGTGACTAAGCTCTTTCTAGGTGCCTGGTCCTGTGCCAGGTGCTTAGGAATGGGGGTGAGAGTGTGCCATTTGATTAGAAAATAATTAGAAAACATAAGATGTAATTGGAAAATATTAGATATAAGGGAAGGATTTGATGTAATGCCTCACATCTTTATAGTTTGTTAAACACTGCCACCTATATTTAATTTCCATAATAACTCAGCAAGGCTGGTGGTAATGTTCTTATTGTAGAGATAAGGAACTAAGACACAGAGATGTCAAAGAGGCTGGTCAAAGCCATACAGTTTGAAAGTGATTGCTTTGAAACTCCTAGGACATCCAAACCCAAACTTCCAAATTCTAGTTTTATGGGCGTCCTCAGGCATTCAAAGTTCTACACATGGTATAATTCCAACCCAGATTGACTGCACTCTTTGAAAACATTGGCGGCACCTCATCTGAAGAAACAGTTACAGAGGGTGGGTAGGATGTAGGACATGGAACACATTAACCACTTCTTCCTGTTGTGAGTGTCCTAAGAAGGAGTCTTGGTCTAGAACTCAGCCTTTTCCTCAAGACTATGATTGTTGCTGAATTATCTTGGCAGAGAGTAGGCTCTCATTTCAATACTTATTTTCTCTCACCTGTGGTATGCCTCCAGTAAAAGAGGAAATTAGTGTGAGGATGCCTTGGAATTTTGAAACTCTGTGCAATGGGCAAGTAGTTTCTTCTTGTGCTGTGGTTTTTTTTATCTGTACCCTGAAGGAATTGGATCACATTAGAGATCTTCGGCTCTCTGAAGCCTTGGTTAGTTGGGCCCCAAATCAGTTCTAGAAATGGACCAGGCACAGTTCTAGAAGAACAACTATGTCACCTACTTCTTCTCTTTCTGCAGGAAGCCGGAGAAGGGTATCCAGTATTTGATCGAGCGAGGTTTCCTGTCAGACACTCCTGTGGGGGTGGCTCACTTCATCCTGGAGCGGAAAGGCCTGAGCCGGCAGATGATAGGGGAATTCCTGGGGAACCGGCAGAAGCAGTTCAACAGAGATGTGTTGGAGTGAGGACCCCAACATGGGGCAGGCGGGCTAGGGATTCCTGGAAAAGGAAGGCAGGAGGGAGGAAGGGGGCAGTCGTCATTTTTGCTCAGATATACTTTTCAAAACAAGATGAAAAGATTTCCTTGTTCCCCTAACCCTCTGCTCCTAAAGGTCTTATCTCTCTTGACCCTATTCCTCAAGTCTCCTAAGAGTGGTTCTCCGCAGGGCATGCTCATCTAATAGTTTGCTTTGGGCCTCAGTCTCCCATCACTGAAATGAATAATGGAAAGCACTCTTAGTGAGCATGTGCCTTCAGTTTTCTTACTTCAGCCTCAAACCTTCTGTTCTCAGGTGTTATAGGTCCAAAGGCTTGGAAGCATGCCATTGCAAGTGTTGGGCTGCTTGTGTGGAGTGGGTCGGTCAGTGGTTTGTGTAGAGAAATGAAGAGGCCGACACCCACCCTGCTTCTTTACTTTTCAGCTGTGTGGTGGATGAAATGGACTTCTCCTCTATGGATTTGGATGATGCACTCAGGAAGTTCCAATCCCATATTCGTGTTCAGGGTGAGGCTCAGAAAGTGGAGCGACTCATTGAAGCCTTCAGGTGTGCCTGCTTCCCACTCCTGAAGCCACCCTGTTCTCCTTTGGGGCCCTATTTCCACAAGGCGCTTTCTTTGAGCATTTTAATTTTCTCACCATGAAACAGAAATGAAGGTCAGGTGTGGTGAGGGAAGAGGCAGGAGGATCTCTGAGTTGCAGGCCAGTCTGGTCTACATAGTGAGTTCCAGGACAGCCAGTGCTCCATTGAGAGACCCTGTGTCAAAGAAACAAAACAAAACTAACCAAACAAACAAAAATGCAGAAATGATAAATCCCACCTTGAGAGGCATTTTTAAGGTTCAAAGGTAGTGAATATAAAGTATCTAGCTCTAGCAGTTGAGATGCAGGCATATTAATAAGTGACAACATCAGTAGTAAATGGTGACATTCATGGATCTGGATGTGTAAATCAGTGATAGATCATTTGCCTGTTGCATGACTAGGAGTCTTTGGTTTCTGTGCCCAGTACTTAAAAAAAAAAAAAAAAAGGCTACCATTATATGAGATGGATATTTCTATCGCTATTTCCATTTTGTAGATGACAAATCTGAAGTTCAGGGAAATTAGAGTAATTTAGCTGAACCAAGGTTTGAACTTGAGTGTATCTAATGTCATGATATCTATGCTCAGCTGTAAATGCTTTGAAGATCAAACGAGTGGGGTCTAAGTCATGCTCCACCCCTTGGGAGCATTTATAGGAGAGATGGAGGAATTGCTGAGAAAGACTTGCTTTGCGGCCAGATAATCTGTTTGCATCCCAGCCTTAACATTTACCAGCTCTATTGCCTGGGCAAGTTACCTCACCACTCTGAGCCTTCGTTACATCCTGTGTAAAATAGGACTGCTTGGGAGTTGGTTGGAGGTGTGGTTCAGTGGTAGAGCATATGCTTAGCATGCTCACAGCCCAAGGTTCAATCCCCACCACTGCATACCCAAAGAAATAGGAAAATAGCAGTCTTGCAGTAGTATGATCTGCATGAGACAGTGTACATAAGTCTCCTGAAAAAGCTCCAAGGAGGTATTTATGACTTTTTCATGGTAGTATCAGGGAAACTGAAGAGCGAAGACTCCAAATATTAAGGGAGTGTTTCTTGAAGCAAAGGGTTTATGATAGAAACCTGGGAAAATGGTGGGTAGGTGGAGATTGCTGGCACCTGAGTCTAGACTTGACCCTTGTTGTCTCACAGCCAGCGGTACTGTGTCTGTAACCCTGCCCTTGTACGCCAATTCCGGAACCCAGACACCATCTTCATCCTTGCTTTTGCCATCATCCTCCTCAATACCGACATGTACAGCCCCAGTGTCAAGGCTGAACGCAAGATGAAACTGGATGACTTCATTAAGAACCTGAGAGGTGACCAGAATTTCCCGTCTATTTTTCTTGCCTATCATCAGAGAAAAGAAATGAGGGTGGGGATAGGACTGGAGTGAGAGAGATCCCAGATGTCCTTATAAATTAGCCTTCAGTGCTGTCACTTTTATCCCATGGCTGGATGTCTCCAGGGCGTTCACTTGTTAATTCACTCAAATAGTTATTTGCCAGGCTGTGTGGGTAGCTCAGTAGCGGAGTGCTTACCTACCATGTGCAAGGCTCTGAGTTTGAGTTCCAGAACGGCAAAGCAAAACCAGTTGTTTATCCATGTATTCACTCTCGGCTCTCAGACCAGCTATTTACTAAGTATTGACTCAAGTTGAGACTCTGTCTCAAAAAAAAAAAAAAAAAAAAAAAAAAAAAAGCAAAAACTCCTGGCTCTTTATCTATTTTACTCAGTTACTCCTTCATCCATTTCTTATAATGGCTCTCTTTGTGTTTTCTATTTGCAGCCATAAAGATTCATTTGATACCTTTCCCTCCATTCGTTTATTCATTCAACCAACCAGTCAGCCAGTTGACACTTACTGAATGTTAAATGTGTACCAAGTAAAATGAGAACCAGGGACAATGGAGGGGAGTCACTATAGTCTCTGTTCTTAGAACTCGTCCAGCTTGAGGGAAAGATTGGCATGTATGTAGTGCCTAGATAATCACACTAAGACAGAAAGTGAGCAGTAATGTCAAAGAGGCCAAAAGACAACCAGAACACTTGTATTTTAAGGTGAGCCTTGAAGATGACAGACTAAAAATAGAGGAGGGCTTACCTAGCAGAAAGAACAACAGGGGCCCAGACGGACAAAACTGTGAAGTTGTTTAGAGTACAGCTAAGATGGTATAGATAGATAGATGAACACTTGGGAAAGTCAGATGGATCCTCTATCTGAGTTCCTCCAATGCCAGACACATGATGCCACTTTGATCTTTTCTTTTGGTTTTATTGTAATGATGTCAAGCACTAGATCTCAACCAAAGAGCAGCCTACTAAAATGGCACAGATATTATGATTATTTCAAAAGAAAAGAAAGAAGGGAAATGGAGATGGGGAGAACAAGACAAAGTTGCCGACCGTCATAATTTATGTAGTTGAAAGCTTTAAGCTGTCTGGCAACTAAGGGGGAAAAGGCAGTGGGGAGAAGAATGCACTTTTAGCACTAGTGCAAGGAAGAAGTATGGTATTTCCAAAGGAGAAGTCACTTTTACCTAGCAGAGGCCTTAAAGAGAAGGGTGAGAGGGTTTCATTCAGCAAACAATCAAGAGTGAAGAAAGATGGCAGACTTAGGAAGAGGAAGAAGTTAGATTGGAGGGCACCCAGAGCTTTTCCCCATAATCTTGCTATTACTTATTCATCCATATACATATGCTCACCATATATACAGTCAGTCCTCCATATCTGTGCATTCTTCATCAGTGAATTCAACCAACTGTAAACATCTGGGAAAACACCTTGTGTCTGTCCTAAACATTACAAACTTTTTTCTTGTCATTATCTCTAAATAATACAGTAAACCGATGTTTGCATAGCAATAACATTGCAGTGGATATTGTAAGTAATATACAGATTATTTAAAGTAGCAAGAGAATGGATATAGGTTATATGAAAAGCCACCACATTTTATAAGACCAACACCTCAACACTTGGCAACTGTTTTTAACTGTCCTATTTTATATATGAGATATATAAATATGAGATTTGGGTATTGCTGGAAGATCTTGGAATCTTGGAACCAATCTCTTATGGATATGGAGGGGTGAGAGAGAGAGAATATATTTCTTCCAGTTATTGAATAAATAAGCAAACAAACAAATGAAAGTAATACCTGTTTATTTTAGGAATGTGGGGGCATGAGGCTGTATTTCAGCAACACACTGTACTTAATATTCGTGAAACCCCTGGGTTTAATGTTCAGCACTGCCAAAAATTATTTTTCCTTACATTTATACATTTATTTGTTTATCTATTGGTGTGTGTGTGTGTGTGTGTGTGTGTGTGTGTGTGTGTGTGTGTGTGATGTGTGAGTATACACAGCCCATGGTGTTCATGTGGTAGTCAGAGGGCGGCTTGCAGGAGTTGGTTCTCTTCTTCTACTATGTAGGTTGTGGGGATGGAACTGAAACCATCAGACTTAGCAGCAGGCACCCTTACCTGCTCAGTCATCTTTCTGGCCCTCATGTAGTTTATTATCTTACTCTTTTCACTTAACTTGCTACAAGGATTTTCTCACATTATTGAAATGTTTTGGTAAACATCAAGTTTATAGAAAACCATCCTTTACTTAACCACTTCTCTGTTGTTAGAAATTAAGCTGTTTCAGAATTTCTCCACAAATAGCGCCAAGTGAACATTCTTTGACATCAAGCTCACATGTATTTTTTAAATAATTCCTTAGGATAGATTCTTTGGAAAGGAATTGATGGGTTTGCATATTTAGGCTCCTGCCAGATTAGTTTCTGAAAATATTACATCAGTATACATGCCAAGTCCCTCAGATTTGTTTTTACTAACTCTGGATAGTAAAGTAATATTCCCAGTTAAGAGAGCAAAAGATAGCCTAGTGTGGTGGCACACTTCTTTAATCATAGCATTTAGGAAAAGAAAGTAAGAAACAAAGGAACAAAGAAAGAAACAAAGAAAAAGAGAAAAAGTGGTGGGGGTAGCTGGAGTGATGGCTCAGCAGTTAAAAGCACTGGCTGCTCTCCCAGAGGACCCATATGGTGGCCCACAACTGTCTGTAACTACAGTTCCAGGGGATCCAGTACCATCCTCTGACCTCTGGAGACAGCAGGCCAACATGGTACACAAACATATGTGCAGACAAAACACTCACATGCATAAAAATAGATAGGTAGGTAGATAGATAGATAGATAGATCTTAAAACAAAACAAGAAAACATAGAAGGTAAAACGTTGGACCCGATTGTCTTAATTACAATGTGTTAGAAGTTGTTTAGACAAAATCCCTACCCTGGCTAAAAAACCAATTGGCTGTTTTGTTGAAAGACACCTTCCCTGTCCCATTCATAACTAAAAGGCCAAGAATACCCGCTGTTTTGTTGTTTTTGTTAAGGTCCATGCTGGGTGTGGGATGTTATGGAGATCCTCCCCTACTGCCTACTCTTCATATTGACATGACTATTCCTGTGTTGCACTTTTTGTGTAGGGGTTGACAATGGTGAAGACATCCCCCGAGACCTCCTGGTAGGCATCTACCAGCGCATCCAAGGTCGTGAACTGCGGACCAATGATGACCATGTGTCCCAGGTGCAGGCTGTGGAGCGCATGATTGTTGGCAAGAAACCGGTGAGTGCCTGGGGAGCGGACACTATTGTGTGGTAAGTCACTCTCCCTTGCCCCAATCCCAGATTCTCCTTACTTGTAAAATGAAGTGGAAGATATTATATTCTTTAGGGATCATGGGAGATTCTCCATGTAAATGTATATAGTATATTGCAAAGATTGAAGTAGGTGCTGTATAAATATTTTCTTCTCATCTGTGGTTTTGTCTGTCCATCTCAAGTAAAGAAATTAAAGCTAATATTTGCTAAGAAACAGATATATTTTTGGCTAACAGACTTTATGGATGCCTTGCCCCTGATCCCAGAATTTTACTGGAATCCAGACACATAGATGTGAATTAGACATAGTTTCTGTTTTTAGGGGCACTCAGAGATAAGTGAGATTCCAAGGCAAAGACACAAATAATACTTCTGCTTCGTGGTCTGATTTAGAGGAACAGAAATCAGGGAGAGGCCATTTAAAAATGCCCAAGGGAAGTCAGAAAGATTTCTTGGAAAATAACTTTGGAATTGTGATTTGAGAGGCAAAATACAGCCATGCAGAGCTGGGCAGGAAAGGCATTTTAGACAAAAGGTGCTAGCAAGACAAAGTGGCAGAAAAGCTTAAAGGACTAAATTGTTTATATTCTTTGTGTCATGGTGACAGAATTGTATCAGGTGTACATTTTGCCTTGTTAAGGTACTAGAGGCCTGATCCTGATGGGATGGCCTTGCTGACACCTATTTTTCAAATCTATCCAGGTCCTGTCTCTTCCTCATCGTCGACTGGTTTGCTGCTGCCAGCTCTATGAGGTGCCAGATCCAAACCGCCCCCAGAGGCTGGGGCTGCATCAGCGGGAGGTTTTCCTCTTCAATGACCTCCTTGTGGTATGGGCATTGGGCAGAAGGAAATGGGAGGGATGTAGTCAGCACAGCGTCTGGCTCTAGTGCAAACCATGGTATGTGGAGTGTGAATGGTACAGTGCTCCAGCATGCCATCAGCATGGTCTCCAGTAAGGCATAGCCCTTCTCTGCCCCTCCTTTTGCTTCATTAGGATGTAGTGACAGCCACACAAGGGCAGACAATGTGAGGATCAGGAGGAAATGATAGACCTATAATCTGGGAAGTGGTAGGAAATACCCCTGCCCACTGAAGTAGCACAGAGGGTTGTGAATCAGTGGCCCCAAGAACCTTACACTTGTCTTGATGTTGGAAGCGATTCAACAAAGCATACACATCTTTTAGTGATGGGATTTGTTGGATGCTGTGGATCAGAAGGGATTTTCATGATTTCCTGGGTAAGAACCACTCTTCAAGATGGCTTAGCTCTGACTGCTACAATTGTTGTGGGTTTTCTTTTTTTGGTGGGTTTGTTTTCATTTTGTTTTGTTTTTCTTTTTTCTTTTCTTTTCTTTTTTTAGACAGGGTTTCTCTGTATAGCTTTGTATTTCAGGCTGGTCTCAAACTCACAGAGATCCTCCTGTCTCTGCTCCCCAGTGCCGGGATTAAAGGCATGTGCCACTACCACCCGGCTTTGTTTTGTTTTTCTAATGCAGGGTCTCACTATATATCTCTGGCTATCCTGGAATGCACTCTGTAGATCAGGCTAGACTCAAACTTACATAAATCCACCTGCCTCTGCCTCTGGAATGCTAGAATTAAAGGGGTACACTGCCATCTGTCCCCTGATAACGTTCCCCTCCTCCTCGACATTCTCCACTGCTTGTTGGGATTACAGAGAACAACTAATTCACCTCTGTTCTGAGACAGTACTCCAGGCATTTGAGAACAACAATCCTGTTCCTTCCTTGGTCTTCTGTCCTTCACATTAGGGTTTCTCAGACTTGGCACTGTTAATATTTTTTGACAGACAATTCCCTCTTGCAGGAACCCATCTTGTGCATTGTAGTATTTTAGTGCCACTCTGGGATACCTACTAAAAGCCAACAGCAATCCTTCAACCAAAAAAAAAAAAAAAAAAAAAGTGTTCTCCAGAGAAAAGCAAAAAAGAGAAGGAGGGGTGGGAGAGGGAGAGAACATCTTCTTCAGGGAAGAAAAGGTGGAGGGAAAAAGCAGTATCTTCTTAGGCCGTTGTTCTGTGTCCTGTGGAAGCAGGGGTCAAAATCCTCTCCAGTTGAAAATCACCACTTGAAGCAAAATGCTTCAGCATCCTCTCCAAAGCTCAGTTGCTTGCTTCATGAAATAGTGCTAACCCTTATCTCCTAGAGCTGTCAAGAAGATGAACTAAGAAGTCAGTGCCTGGCATTACAGTTCAGTAGTAGAATGCAAAGATCTGGGTTCCATTCCCAGCACTACAAAAGGGGGAAGAGATAATCACACCTTAAACCAGATGGGCCTGGCCCACACAGGTGCTGAGTCACTGTTAACATACCCTTCCTTCACTGCCACCCCTCTGTGTGTAGCTCTATGCTAGCTACTGAGTGAGTACATGGAGATAAACCAGACTCAGTCCTTGTTCTCAGGGACTTACAATCCAGAGGGCCTAAAATGTGTTTTTGCAATGTGGAGTGGTGATAAACCCCTGTTATCTAAGCACTTGGGAGGTGGAGGCAAAAGGAACAGGTCAGACTGGGCTGTGAGATGGAGGCCTTTTCCCAACCACCGCACCAAAAAGTGTTTGGCAGCAATGTGCCAATGTAAAATCAAACATTTGTTTTAAGAGTCATTTGTAGAAGATGAGGCTGTAGTTTAGCGGTAGAGTATTTGTCTGGTCTGGGATTTTATCCCCAGCATATCAAATAAATGAAATAAAATAGACACTTGCAGATTGTCTGAGCTTATGCTAGTGTAGAATCCAGAATGCCCAAATACTTGATAAAGACGTTGGATTGTTAACAGGTTGTTAATCCTGTTGGTAGGGGCAGAAGTTGCTCTTATAAGTTAGCTCTGGATGGTGGAGGTTGGGGGAGGTGAGAGAACCTAGAAACTACACCCCCTGCCCTCCGGGCCAGCAGGCACGGATCACATATTCAGAACTGCTATAGAGTCTGACAAGGGAAAAGGTATAGAATCGGCACCCTGGAGCTCAGAACAGAAGTCTATGTGAACTATTAGGATCAGCATTCTTTTAGTTCCTTTAAAAGTCACAGATGCAGCCGGGTGTTGGTGGCACACGCCTTTAATCCCAGCACTTGGGAGGCAGAGGCAGGTGAATCTCTGTGAGTTCAAGGCCAGCCTGGTCTACCAAGCTAGGACCAGGACAGGCTCCAAAACAATACAGTGAAACCCTGTCTCGAAAAACCAAAAAAAATAAAAAATAAAAATCACAGATGCTTGTGTATGCTCATGATGTCACAAACTTGCACTTTTCTCCACCTCTCCGTTCCTCAAGTTTCAGTTCTCCCTTTTGGGTATATGTGTTCATGTGCATATGTCTGTTCCTGGGAATAGGTGGGGAAGGTGGTTACTAGAAATGGGTATCACTTGGAAATTCCCCACCCTAAACCCTGCCTCTTATCTTTTTCCCACCCTTGTTTGCCAAAGGTCACCAAAATTTTCCAGAAGAAGAAGATCTTGGTGACATACAGCTTCCGTCAGTCCTTTCCCCTGGTGGAAATGCACATGCAGCTCTTCCAGAATTCATGTGAGTCCCCTCTTGAACCCTAGCATGTATCCCAGAGTGTATCAGAGCCCATGCTCATCCTGCATCTACACTGGCTTCTAGCCTTTGAACTCCTGTACGATTGGGTTAAAGTCTCCAAAGTATCTACTTGTCCAAGGATGAAAGGAAGTCTGGAGTGGAGTATGATTTGGGTGTGGCCCCTGGAGAACATGAAACATCAATGTTTGATGTGTTCCTTAGTGAACAGATGTGGCAGTCACACTGTGCTTTTAACTGACAAGAGTATGATTGGTTACCATTCAAGAGAACAGAGTCATTGTGAGAGGCATGAGGACAAAGGGAAAGGTTTCTAGAAAGCAGTTCAGAATTCTGTTTGCCTTTACATCCTGGAGCGTGGGATAAGGTTGCCAGGGCTACCAGGAGTTTGGGGCAAAGGGAAACCACTAAAGATGCTTGAGCACAGAAGGGGCATTTCAGAACTGGCTGTTACTGAAATAATTTCCAATTTCCAGGGTTGACAGGGTGATGTATAGGACAGTATTTGAGAGGCAGGCACAGAAAAGTTATTTGAGCCCAGGAGTTTGAGACTAGCCAAATTAGGATGATTCTGTCTCAGAGCTGCTTGGCAGCAGTGGGGAGTGGGTTGTATCATTTCTCAGTTTCTTGTCTTAGCCACTTTGCCTCAAACCTGACAGAAATACCCAGCTTCTGGGCCCTTTGCATGTGGGTGACAGTTGTGTATCTTGTTTTGTTTGTGGGGTTCCTGGCAGTGGGACCAGGATCTATCCCTGGTACATGAGCTAGCCTTTTGGAGCCCATTCCCTATGGTAGGATGCCATACTCAGCCTTGGTACACACGGGAGAGGCCTGGTCCTGCCTCAACTTAATGTGCCAGGCCTTATTGACTCCTCATGGGAGGCCTTACCTTTTCTAAGGAGTGGATTGGGGGTGGGTTGGGGGGACAGGTGGAGAGGAGGGAGGGGGGAACTGTTGTTGGTATGTAAAATAAGAAAATAAATAAAATTAATTAAAAGAAAGAAATACTCAGCTTCTCCTGTCCCCTCTCATTGCTGCAGATTATCAGTTTGGAATCAAGTTATTGTCTGCGGTACCAGGAGGGGAACGAAAAGTCCTCATCATCTTCAATGCTCCTAGCCTCCAAGATAGGCTGCGCTTTACCTCTGACCTACGGGAGTCTATTGCTGAAGTTCAGGAGATGGAGAAGTACCGTGTGGAATGTGAGTACTACAGCCATGACTGTAGCTATGCCTGTCACAATACAATGTCCCACAGACACCAAGAATCCTATCTTCTGAGTTAAGCGCCAGCTTGCCCAACCTTCCTATCCTTCATTCTTGGAACCCTTCAGCTTCTGCCTGTACGCTTTCAGAGACAAGAGGGCCATTACTTCCTCACCTCAGATTATTATTCCAGTCATTGAGAGTCTATGCTGTGGCCTTCACACCCACCCTCTAATCATGAGCCTACTCTTCCTTCTATTGCATGGTATCAGGGAGAAGACTCAGGGCATAGGAGATAGGACTGTAGCTTCATACTTCTTGTCTGCTATTTGTTATCTGGGCAAACTTGGGTGAGTTCTGTGGCCCTCTGAACCCTTCGTTCAAATGAAACAGGGATAAAAGAAACCTTCACGGAGTTTGACAAGGAGCCAGACACAGTGGTTGCACACCTGTAATCTCAGTACTGTGTAAATTAGGGCAGGAAGATTTCAAGTTCCCAAGCCAGCCATGGCTATGTAGCAAGTCTCTCACAAAGAGAAGGGGGAGAGGAGAGAAGTTGAAGATGAAGGATAGGAAGAGAGAAGAGACCAGTGCATCCATGGTGTCCAACAATACTATTCCCTATCTTCTCTCCTCAGTATCAGCTTCTGAGCTGAGGCCCAGCTCAATAACCAGGGCCTACACCAAGTGTTTTCTATATAGATGATGGAAAACAGCAATTATATCTCATTCTTCCTGATGCTGTCCAGGTGTTCTCTTCTCTAAGCTAAGCAGTCACAGGAAGAAGGCAGAGAAATAAAAGCAGTAGTCAGTTCCTTGATAGATCTTCAGGAATGCAGACTGTCAGTTTAGTAGAGTCCTGGAGCCCCTGGGGGAATGTAAGGCAAGAGATAAGCCATATCAAGATAAGGAGAGGCCCACTAGACCAGTTTCTCTGACCTCATTGGAGGTATGGGGGCCAGGAGAGCAGGATAGACATGCTTCTAGAATGTTTGCTTTACCCATTTCAACTGTCTGACCCTGAGCAAACTCTTGACTTCTCAAGTTCTCAGGTTCCTTTTCTGCAATGTAGTGTTCATAATGTGGAATGAGAGGGATCAAGTGTGTGCTGTCCCCAGCATCCTGTCTGGCACATAATAGAGGGTTTGAGTTCCATTAATTTCCTGCCCTTGCTGTTCCAAGAGCTCCTCTGCTATGAAGCGAGGCATCTGAAAACTGAGTGAACTTTGAAAGGACTATCTTTCACCATAGGCTAGAAGGGCCTTCCCATCCTAACTGTGAGCCATCTGTTACAAAGCTGTTGTTTAAAGGGCAGGGATAAGCCAGGCAGTGGTGGTGGACACCTTTAATCCCAGCACTCAGGAGGCAGAGGCAGGTGGATCTCCATGAGTTTGAGGCCAGCCTGGTCTACAGAATTGAGTTCCAGGACAGGCTCCAAAGCTACACAGAGAAACCCTGTCTCAAAAAAAAAAAAAAAAAAAAAAAAAAAAAAGTTAGGAAGGAAGGAAAGAAGGAAGGAAGGGGTATTTAGGGAGGCCTGTCTACAAAAGGGTAAAGAAAGGGGAGCAGGAAGAGTAGGCATCTATACTAATAGGGAGGAAAGAAAAAGAAGGGGTAGGTGGCATAGTGTAGGCTGGGCACCCAAGGAGCTTTGAAGATAGAGTTGCAGTTTAGGGGGTAAAGTACTACTAGAAGGGCAGGAGTGGGGCAGGAAGCTTGGGGAACAGGAGGGAGGAAAACTGAGAAGGCTGTTAGTCAATCAGGTGAGTTCTTAGTGTTATTCCTGACCTTTTCCCATTTTCTCCACTGCTACCCAGCGGAGCTGGAGAAGCAGAAAGGTATGATGCGGCCTAATGCCTCACAGCCTGGAGGAGCCAAGGACTCAGTGAATGGGACTCTGGCCCGCAGTAGTCTGGAGGACACTTATGGGGCAGGCGATGGGCTCAAGCGGGGTGCACTCAGTAGTTCCCTGCGAGACCTCTCTGATGCAGGTAAGTGCTCTGGGCCCCTGCCCTGACTGGGGAGATGCGGGACCAGGTATCCTCTTTGCTTCCTGTCACTGGCTGTTAGCCTTCCTCTAACACACACACACACACACACACTCACTCACTCACTCACTCACTCACTCTTCATTCAGAGCGCCCTGGGCACTTTGTCACAGGAGGCCTGGTAGCCAGGTCAGAACAGGTGGGGCCCAGGGTTTCCGCCAGGGAGTATAAAGTGGGGCCACAGACGCAGCCCCTCTCCTCTTTTCCCTCTTCTGTCTCTCCTTTACTGCCTCTCCTCCATATTTTCCTCCTCTCTTTCCTCCTTCTCAACCTCTCCTCCCTACCTCCCCCTCTTCAATGGGGGAGAGGGGTAATGGGGTGTCTGTCCCTGGGAGGGACCTAGACCTGGTGCCCAGCTCTGGAGCCCAGCAGGGTGGGGAGGGAGGGTTGCTGCTCTGACGCTGGGCTCCTTGCTTGTGGGTGCAGGGAAGCGGGGGCGGCGTAACAGCGTGGGATCGCTGGACAGCACCATCGAAGTAAGTGTCCGCTCCTGCCCTACTCATTTTCTGCATGAGCCCTGCCCTGGCCATGGAGCCCCAGAGGAGGAGGGGACCTGTTGCCTACCCCTCTTCCGTGCTGGGAACCATATGGCTGCCTCTCCTAGCCAAGCACTTTCTCCATCTGTCCTCAACTCTGTCTGTCCTCACTCTGCCTGTCTCTCAGTCTGTCTTCCACTCTCCCATGTCCCTTCTTAACCCCAGAACCAACTCCAAATAGGGATGCCCTTGGACTTGGGCCTCAAGAAACGTTAACCTCCAAATCCTGCTCTTTGACCCTGAGTGAGTCACTCTGCTTGTCTAGGCCTAATATTTTCTTGGCCTGAGAAATGGTCATGGAGAAGGAGGTTCTACTGATTCTTCCTCTGCCCTCTGAGGTTCAACTGAGGTAGTGGACGTGGCAACAGAGCTGGGGGGCAGAGCTGGCCACAAATACAGGACTGCTGTTTGGTTTTTGCTGTTACTTTGGGATCCCTGTTGCTCTAGCTTCAGGGACAGGGGAGGAGTTTAGGGTTGGGGGTTTAGGATATTTAGACTGGCCTGACTTCCCCCCCTCCCCCTTTCAGGGGTCTGTTATTAGCAGTCCACGCCCTCACCAGAGGATGCCACCTCCGCCCCCACCCCCGCCGCCAGAGGAGTACAAGAGCCAGAGGCCAGTTTCGAACTCCTCATCTTTCCTGGGCTCCCTATTTGGAAGCAAGAGAGGCAAAGGGCCCTTCCAGATGCCACCACCGCCAACAGGCCAGGCCTCTGCCTCGTCTTCATCTGCTTCCTCCACCCACCACCACCATCACCACCACCACCATGGTCACAGCCATGGTGGCATGGGGGTGCTACCTGACGGGCAGTCCAAGCTCCAGGCCCTGCATGCCCAGTATTGCCAAGGACCGGGCCCTGCCCCGCCACCCTACCTCCCACCCCAGCAACCCCCTCTGCCTCCACCCCCTCAGCAACCTCCACCCTTGCCCCAGCTGGGCTCCATTCCACCGCCACCTGCCTCAGCCCCACCTGTGGGGCCACATCGACATTTCCATGCCCATGGCCCAGTTCCAGGACCCCAGCATTATACCTTGGGCCGGCCAGGCAGAGCCCCAAGACGAGGGGCTGGAGGACACCCTCAGTTTGCTCCACATGGCCGCCACCCCTTGCACCAGCCCACATCCCCGTTACCCCTGTACAGCCCTGCTCCACAGCACCCTCCTGCCCATAAACAAGGCCCCAAGCACTTCATCTTCAGTCACCACCCACAGATGATGCCAGCAGCAGGTGCAGCTGGGGGCCCTGGGTCCCGGCCACCAGGGGGATCCTATTCCCACCCTCACCACCCCCAGTCACCACTGTCACCACACTCACCCATCCCACCTCACCCCTCCTACCCACCCCTGCCCCCACCCTCACCTCACACCCCACATTCACCCCTACCACCCACCTCCCCCCATGGCCCACTGCACGCCTCTGGGCCACCTGGCACGGCTAATCCACCCAGTGCAAACCCCAAGGCCAAGCCAAGCCGGATCAGCACTGTGGTCTGAGGAATGGGATGAGTGTACTTGGGAACAGGATAGTCTGGGGAAATCCACGGGAGAGGGACTTTGCCCCTCTCTTCTTCCTCAGTTTTTTTTCTAAATATATATACACTCAGCAGTGTCCTTTTTTTTTCCCACTTCCTCTACATCTCCAGACCCTTCTTCCAACCCCTAGCCTTTGTCATGGGGTTTCCTTCCGATTGGAGGGCCCTTGCCACTTGCAGCCTGTACTTAGGGCACTACAGTGCTGGGAAGTGGTAAGGGCCTCTCCACAGTCCTTGTCCTCCTTTCCCGTCTCCCTCTTCTCTTCCTTGTCCCTGGAGGTCTAGTTGGTGGCCTCCGACCTCTGGGCAAATGTGAGTTTCCTTGCAAGCTGGTGGAGAAGGCAGGCTTCTGGAGCTGTGGGGGTGAAGGCTTCCCTGGAGCTCCTCTGGCTGTGTGGGGCTGGGAGAGAGCTCTGTAGAGCTGTGGCCAAACCTCAGGGCCTAGCCACACACCTCCATGCATCTTTCTGCCTGCTGGAGGACACAGACCGTCAGTGCACTCTGTGGGTGGAACCCCGCTTGTGCTGGCCCCCACTGAGGGCATTGCTTCCTCTCTTGAGCCAGTCTGTGTGTGCCCTCGCTCCTAATAGGCCCCAGCCCAGACCTCTTTGGCTTCAGGAACTTGCCTTGCCCTGCAATGTTCTTATCCTGATCAAAGTCCGGACAGTTTTTTTTTTTTTTTTTTTTTTTTTTTTGGAGGTGGCGGGGGGCTTAGGTCTGGGATGAGAAGGGTACTGCCCTCCCTCACCCATATTGCATGCCCCCCATTCCTTCTACTTTTCCCACCTATTTCTGAAGACAACGCACTTTACAGATATCACCCACACATATCTTACTGGGGCAGGGCACCCAGCATCAGCCCTGGGGAAAGACTCCCAGAGGATCACCCTGAGCCCAAGATGTCCTTCCTGAGGCAGAGATTGAAGCCATCAGAGCTGGGGCTGTGAGCCAGAATGCCCAAGCCCCTCTTGTTCATCAAAATCTCCACTGCCTCGCCAGCCCTTTCTCAGCCCTGTTTATTTATTATAAATATATTTTTTACAAGTCCCAACTCCTCTTCTTGCCCTACACATCCAGCTCCTTTCACAGTCCCTGCCTTCCTCTCCCATGTCCAATATGGGCTGCAGTACAAACAGACAGATGGACCCTCTATGTCAAAGGGTCCCCGGGGCTTGGGGTTATGGGAGGGTGTTGGTGGGAGGGACTGTATGGAGAGGAGCGGGGGTTCAGGCATTGTCTTTTTCCCCACCTTGTATATAAGAATGTATATTTGATGCCTCATAAAAGACCTTGTGCTCACCTCTGGCCTCTGCCTCCTACTTATGCCCCCTTCCCTGTGGAGCCCATGGAGAGAGAGGCAGTAGTCCAGGGAGGTGATATGCTAATGGTAATTCAGACAACTGGGTGGGCAAGATGCTTTGGTTGGGTGGGAGGGCAGATGAGGATGTGTTTCCTGTCTCATTTCATATGTTGTCTGCCTGACAGTGGCAAGAGTGTGGGCTTCGGAGTTGGTCCAGGACACACCCTGAGGGTTTCACTGAGGTACAAGAGTTTCAGGGAATGATCCTTAGTCACTTCACTTTACCACCTGGGATGACCTCACATTGTTGTGCTATCGAACTTGGATGTCACAACCTCCAAATCAGGTTCAGCCACTTGTCTTCAGTAAGCAAATTAAAAGAGCCAAGTTAAAAGTGGAAAGCAGAATGAAGAAGAGATTTATTCAATGTGACCATATTGGAAGACAAACAAAGAGGTCTAGAGAAACCCCCAAGTCTGTCTTCAGGGTCCTGAAGGTAGGTCGAAGTTTTAAATAGAGGGCCAAGGATAGACAAATGGGAGTAGTGCAGGTCAAGATGTGGTCCAAACCACCCTTCTTTGTCTGGGCTTCAGTCTCATCCTGTAAGATGCTTATAACTAGGTAAAATCTCTGTGCTGGAGACAAATTCTCCTTCCTGGGGAAGGCATGAGATTCCTAGGGAAATTTCCCTTTCTTTGGAGCCCATTGTTTCAGTAGTCTGGTAGACTGAGAGACACAACTGCCTCTTTAAAAATTCAGGCTGGAGAGATGGCTCGGAGATTAAGAACATTTCCTGTCATTGCAAAGGACTGGCGATGGCTCAGAGATTAAGAGTATTTCCTGCCCCAGAGGTGGTGTTACCCACCTTTAATGCCAGCACACGGGAAGCAGAGGCAGGCACGTCTCTGTGAGTTGAGGTCAGCCTGGTCTACAGAGTGAGTTCCAGGACAGCCAGGACTGTTACACAGAGAAACCATGTCTCAAAAAAAAAAAAAAAAAAAAACATATTTTCAATTATGTATTATGTGTGTATCCATATGCAAGTGAGTGTGTTGGGTCCCCCAGAGTCTCAGAGTTATAGATAGTTGTGAGCCACCATTTGGGTGCTGGGAATCAAACTCCAGTCCTTTGCAAGAATAGGAAATGTTTTGTTTTGTTTTGTTTTGTTTTCTTCCTGGTAAAGCATGCTGGGAGGCCATCCAAAGAAGATAGATAGCAGGAGCAGCAGCTAGAGCCATGGAAGCATTTGGTGCCTTCCCATGGATTGGACCTGAGTGTTTGAAGAGCCCAGATATGGAGTCCACACAGCATGTTTTGGTTTCTTCCTTGGTGAACTAAGCTAGGCTCTCCTTGTCCTCTCCCCATTTTTTTTTCTATCTTCAGCTAGAGGTTGGCTGTATCTTGGCAATGGTTAGTCTTTAGCACTCAGATATGGACACATACTTCTTTAGCAATTCACCTAACCCCTCAGAGCCTGGTTTTTGACCTCTAGAATGGAGTCAAAAGTCTTTCAGGACAGTTGTTAACTGATGCATGTGAAATACCTACCTCCTGCCAAACTTACAGTCAGCTGTTCTCAGTCATTTTCAGAAATCAGTGCAAAAGTTTCGAGTTCTTCACAGGCTGTCCTAGCCAAGATCTCTGAAGTCTCCCCCTCCTCCCTCCCTCTCTCTCTCCCTCTCCTCTCTCTCTCTCTCTCTCTCTCTCTCTCTCTCTCTCTCTCTCACACACACACACACACACACAGTTAATTGATGAATGAAATTTTTTAATTTTTAAAATTTATTCTTATTTTATGTGCATTGGTGTTTTGCCTGCATGTAACTCTGTTTAAGGGTGTTGGATCCTGGAGTTACAGACGGTTTTAAGGTGCCATGTGGGTGCTGGGAATTGAACTCAGGTCTTCTGAAAGAGCAGTTAGTGCTCTTAACCACTGAGCCATCTCTCCAGCCTGATGAATGGAATTTTTAAAATTAAAAAATAAATTCAGAATTCCAAAGTAGTAGTAGTACAGAATAAACATTCTCATTCCACAAGGATGGAATGAAAATATAGAAGGGAGGGCCAGGACCAAAGCAAGGCTGAAGACCCAGTCAGATGAACCAAACATTCTGTAGCTTCATGTCTGGTGTATAGGTCATGTGGTATCATGATGTAACGTTCAAAGGGTCTGGAAAGCCCTGCCCCTGTGGCCCTTCTATTGTAGCCCCTTCCTTGGGCTGGCCTTGTTGGCTGACTGAAGCTTTTCTCAGCAGATGCTCCAATTTCCCTAGCACCACTAGTTTCCTGGGATTTTGCAACTTCCATAGACTTTTCAACTTCACCCTCACAGCTTTGCCTGTTGCCCTCTCAAGGACTGCATGTTAGGGGTCCTGGCATCTCTTGAAATTTGGGTAGAAACCAGATGCAATGGCACCTAACACAGCACTTGTGCGAGGTATAGCAGGAAGATTAGGAGTTCAAGGGCAACCTGAGTTACATAGCAAGTTTGAGATACACTTAACACCCTGTCTTAGAAAGCCCCAAACTAAACCAAGCCCAAACTCATCATTACACTATGCGGGACAGCATCTTGTTACATAGCTCAGGTTCACCTCAAGCTCAAAATCCTCCTTATTTAGCCTTCTAAGTGCCAGGATTAGTGACAGAGCCACTTTAAAAAAAATATTTTATGTGCATTTGTGTAAAGGTGTCAGATCCCTGGAACTGGAGGTCTAGACAGTTGTGAGCTGCCATGTGAGTGCTGAAAATTGAACTCCTGCCCCCTGGAAGAGCAGCCAGTGCTTTTAACCACTGAGTCATCTCTCCGCGTTTTTTTTTTTTTTTTAATCACATGAATCCTTAAATAAAAAAATTTAGTACAATTATTTATCTTTCCAAATGTGTGTGTACCACATTGAGCTGCATGTGTTGAGGTCAGAGGACAACTTGTGGGAGTTGGTTCTTTCCTTCCATCATGTGAGCCCTGGCAGAATCAAACTGAGGTTGCCAGGTTTAATGGGAATTGCTTTTACCGAGCCATCTCTCTGGCCCTGAATTTTTTTTAAACATATTTATTTATTTATTATTTGTGTGTAGGCATGTTTGTGCCACACTCTGTATGTAGAGCTCAAAGGATAGAAGTCAGTTCTGTCCTTCTACCACGTGAGCCCTGGGGATCAAAATCAAGTCCTTAGGCTTGGCAGGAAATGCTATGACACCATCTCACCTGCCTTGAACCTTTTTTTTAAAAGTTTTTTTTTTTTTTTACATGTATGAGTATTTTGCCTGAATGTATGTATGTGCACTGTGTGCATGCCTGGTGCATTCCAAAGCTAGAAGAGGGCACCAGATCCCCCTGGAATTGTGGAGTTGGGGATGATTGTGAACTGCCATGTGGGTGTTGAAACCAGAACCCAGATCTCCGCAAGAACAGCAAGTGTTCTCAACTGCTGAGCCATCTCTCCAACCCCCACCCAGCCTTGAATCTTAATATTACCTTAAATACTTATCTAAGCAGGGCAAATGTTAGGAAAAACGTTTGACCAGAAATCTGCAACTTCTGCAACACTGGCAAGTTGTTAAATCTTTCTAGAACATGATTCCTCTTCCACAGAACAGAAACTTGACTTACATCTTTCCCAAGGCTGTTGCCAGATGTGTTGGCTCATGTCTGTAATCCCAATGAGGTAGGAGGATCTTTCTGAGTTTGAGGCCAGCCTGGTTTGTGTAGTGAGTTCCAGGCCAGCTAGGGCTACATAGTCAGAACCAGTCTCAAAAACAAAACAAAACCCCCAAACAACAAATAAAAAATAGGAAAATGTTAGCTTGGCATAAGGAATATTCTTTTGTTTTGAGACAGGCCCTTGAAGCTCAGGCTGGACTGGAACTTGTTATGTAGTTCAGGTTGGCTTGAAAAGTCAGTTCTTCTGCCTTGATTTAGGATTGTAGGCAGGAGCCACCACACTCCAACAACAGTGTGAACTGCAGTGAGCTTTACTTTGTAACTGCATGGTGACTCTACAAAACAAACAAACAAAACAACAACTACCAAATAACTGAGGGGCTACCATGTACCAGGTACTATAGGACAATTCTACAAGGCAGGCATTTTCATCCTCATTTCACTTTCAGCTAGGACTAGGCAATAGCTGACTTAGAGAAATGAGAAGGCAGGTCTGTTCAACTGCAGGGTGTGACCTTCTCGCTGTGTACCCTCCTTCTGCTAGAACAGGCTAAGCTCATTCCTGAAGTAGAATCACTTAGTTTGTCTCTGTATGTGATTGTGAACAGTTAACTTGAGGAGGAATAACACTCTTCCTCCACTTCAAACACATTCAAGCCATGGTAGATGCTTTATAGTCTACAAGAAATGTTTGCAAAGAGTTTACATTATTTTCAGTCAATATAAGCTGTCTGTTATAAAATGCATTCATTTTTCTCTTGTTTACTCAAAATTTATTGCTTGCTATGCAAGGTACTGAGTGTCCCTTAGATTAATTAAGTCTGATTGGAGAAGACAAATTTAATTGGCAGGTGCACAGGTACTCAAGAAGTGGACACACACCTGATGGAATAATTTAGATGAACCCCAAGTACAGAAATATGTCAACCCCCCAAGTCCTTTTGTGTGTGTGTTGCTATGGGTTGGATTCAGGGCTTGCTAGACAAATGTTTACCAGAGCTACATCTCCAGCTCTGAAGTACTGGTTTGATAGTTGCCACTGATGAACCTATGGAGAAACAGCTTAAGGAACCTGCATACAGTAAATGTACATGTAGTAGGTACAAAAATGCATATTACAACAGCTATCCACAATAATTACAAGATATGTATATATATATATGTATGTATATATATATATATGTATGTAAATGTTTGAAAAGCAGTACACTACAGGCTCACAAATTTGCAAACAGGTGTTTTACACAGAAGTCACTGGTGAAATGCACTGTTGCTTAAACATTTCAATAGTTAAAATATAAAAATGGGTCGGGGAGATGGTTCAGTGGTTAAGAGCACTTGTTATTCTTTCAGAGGATCTGCATTCCGTTTCCAGCACCCACATGGTGGTTCTCAGTCATCCATAACTCCAATTCCAGGCACACTTGTGGTGCATATACATGGAATAAACAAAAATGTAAACATCCAGGTTATTTTTTTTGGTAGCAGTGGTTGCCACAAAAGTATACACACACTCAGTGTTTATGCAGTTACAATACATACAGAAAAGCTGAAAGCATTCATTAAAATGCTGATGGCCAATGATGCTGGGTAAACAATATATTTTTACTCTAAGTGGGACTAAAGCGTCTAAAAATCCACATTCTCTAGGGAGTGGGGAAGTTTCTTGCTTTCCTTTAAAAATAAAATAAAACAACAACAAAAACCCCAGAGGAGTAAGTCTGGTTAGTCTTCCCCCAGCTGCAGGAACACAGTGTGGGGGGGGGGTAAGCGGGAGGGGGTGGAGATTCCTCGAAATCGCCGCCTTCCCTGGTTCACACAGAAAAGACCTGGGAGAAGAAGCAAAGGACATTGGGGAGGAGCTGAAAACCTGCTTGGGATCTAGGGTGTGTGCGTGCGCGTGCGCGAGTGTGTGAGAGCGCGCACGGGCGCGCACCAGCTCGGGCCCACTACCTAGGGACACTAGCTCCTCTTCCGGTTTGTTTAGAGAGTGCGCATGCGCATCACTGGCCTTTAAACGTGCACCGTTGGTCCATCCGGTAAAAGGATCCGGCAAACAAATTACAAACTTGTTCTTCCGCCAGTGATATGAACTATTTCCTCTCAGTCTTGTAAATACTTTTAACTAACCACCACCAAGTAAGGGGCATATACCACCCGATTTATCTTATTAACTACGGAATGAAGGCTTCCTAGGGTTTATTCTTACTCAAAGTAAACAAAACTCGGAGAGACTCCTCGCGGAAGGATCTGGTTTGTTGTGGTGAGGTGCAGAGGTGGGGGGGAGGAGACGCTGACAAACCAAGATGGCGGTGGCGGCGATGAAACCTGCCGCGACTGGGACTTAACTGTAGTAGCGAAGGCTGCAATAGTTGGGAGGCAGCGGTAGGGTGTGGAAGAAACGGAGCAGAATTAAGGTCCGGTAATAGAAGCCTCAGCCTGAGACTTTTAGAGCACGGCACCCGCCCCCCAGGCCGTTGACGGGCGGTGGCCGTCCTGCTTAGGGCCTAGACTCCGAGAAGTGCCTCGGTTCCAGACAGCGGCGGCGCCATGAGTCCTTAAGGGCGGTCTGAGCCCTCCCGATCTCTGGCCCAGCCCTCGGGCCCACCATGGAGCTGGGGTCCGACGATTTCCTACCGCCGCCGGAGTGCCCGGTGTTCGAGCCTAGCTGGGCCGAGTTCCGAGACCCTCTTGGCTACATCGCGAAAATCAGACCCATCGCCGAGAAGTCCGGCATTTGCAAGATCCGTCCACCTGCGGTAAGGCCGGGAGCTGATGGTCGCTAGCGGCGAGCTTGTGGGTGGATCCGGGTAGCCGGTGGTGAAGGCGCGGGCGGAGGGCAGCAGGTGTGGGACGATGGATTGGCTGGGATCTTGGGGATGCCTCGTGAATCGGAGAAAGGGCGCTGGGGTCTGGGGTTCTTTCGTTGTGTGGCATGCAAGTGATCTTCGGGTTTGAGCCCACTCCCCTCTGCTCATGAGAATTGTTCTTGGTACAATACGCAGATGCTTAGTGGGCTGGGGAAGAGTTTAAGGAAGGCCGGAAGAATACATCTCTTAATTACTTTGTTTCAGCTATATCAAGGCTGTTATACAAAGTAACGACTATTGTTTTCTTTAAGGCAGACTGTGGTGTACTGTGTGCTGTAGTAGAAAAGTTACATCTTTAAAGGGAGACAGACATGAATTTAAAACTATTTAGAAGGTTAGCGTGTGTATGACCTTGGGCATGTAAGGTAATCTCTGAGCCTGTGAATTGGGTGCTGGGAGTAATTAGATTAACCTAGGTAACATAGTACACTCTGCTAAGTGGCAATTACTGTGACTCTGAAGGTGCTTGATGTGGTCTTTGGTTTGCTCTTATGTGTGTTGACTCATATTTACTCACACCCTGTTAGGCCACTTCATCTATGATAATATCCTGACTGATGGATCAGTCAGGAAATCATTCTCACAGTGGGTTCTCTTTTTGGCTTCTCAGATGAGTTTGGGAAATTGTTCCGTTTTTTAGTCATAACTTTCCTGCCCATGGTCTCCACAGACGTCCTATAGAGAAATCTAGACCAGTTCACGTGGTATGCCCGTTTCCGAAGATTTCTACTTTACCTCTGGCCCAGAATGTAGGTGATCCTATAAGATAAGCCTTTCTTTGGTTCTCAGAAACAGGGTGGAGCGATCGATGGAAGTCTCCCTTGGATCTCACATGTTAGCAAAAAGGACCTTATCTTTGGTACTAGTCCTGACTAGACCAGAAGTTTCCCAAAGGCTAGGAGAGGCTACTGCCTCTCTGACACTGGAGGAGAAATGATGATCAATGTTTAGTGACCACATGGGATTCGGTAGGCTGGATTGAGATTGCCTGCAACCATGTATTTGTGAGGAGGTGATTCAGGATCCCGAGGAGAGCGCCACAGTGCTCCTTATCCAACTTACTGTTTTTGGTGCCCTTCCATGGACTCATTTTAGATGGATCCTTTAGGCCCTAGAGTCTAGAAAGTGTTGGGTAAGCTAATTTTAATTTCTTTGTTGTTGGAGCTTAGCCACAGGTGTCTGAAGATGCTTTTCTGTGGTAGTAACAGGCCAGGAGGTCAGCAGAAAGGTCAGACTCCTGGATTGCCTAAAGGAACATTCCTTGAAGTAGTCAGGAGAGGCGTATCTGACATGGAGATAATTGAAGTCTGAATTTCCTTTTTTCTCCCTTGGGCTTTTGGGAAGGTTGGCCATATATATCTAGGTACTATTAGGGGGACCAGGATGGGAAGGAATGACAGGTTCATGGTGTGTGTGACCACAGGGGACTGTCCCTATGGTAGGCTTCTTTTCCCTGCTCCAATAGCATGCTTCTTTCCAGCCCAAGAGAACTGTTTTTATTGTTTTTGATGATTTTGTGTGCCCAACCCCCCCCCCCCCCTCCAAACCACCTTTAGGCCCTAAAGCATCTGGCTTTCTTCTGTTTGGAACTTGAATTTCTCACCCAAGTAATGTTTGGGCCCAGGATGCAAACCTGTGTGTGACTAGGTATTGGAGTTTGTTTTAGAGGGGTGGTTTGGGGTTTGAATTTTCAGAGCATATGACTGCTACACTTGGCATAGATGGATGGGCAATGTGGGAGCATCACAACTTCTTGAATTAGATAGCCATCCTGTTTGTCACCATATTCTAAATGCCATTATTCTGAGCATTGTACTGGTATGGGACTGTAGATGAGAGGTTTACTGGACCTTCCCCATCTGTTGTACCTATAGCTCCTGCTTTAGGATTTCATTTCTGCATTCTGCTGTCAGATGCTTGGTTGAACAGGAAAAAGGGGTGCTGGAGTTTTGGGTTTGAGCACCTTTATGTCTGGGTTATCTGCTGATTGGGAGTGTTGTAGTCTGGTGGAAGGTAAGAAGGTATGGGGAGCTCCACTGGGCTTAAAAGCCATACCATTTTAGCCTAATTTGTTTTTTCTTTCCTGCTTTACTTGACCTTGAGGTGCTTTCTATTTACTACTGTGGATTGGGGAAGAACATGTGTACTTGCAAATATGAATCCTCGGGCTCCTTTTCTAAGAGAGAGAGAGAGAAAGAGAGAGAGAGAGAGAGAGAACATGTATGCAAAAGAGCTCAAAAGCCTTCTCTTTTCCCATTCCTTTACCTTCTTTTCATATGTATGTACCTGTGTATGAATGCTGGTAGCTTGGTGTGCAAAGAACCAGTGATCTCTGTTGCTAAGTAGCATGTAATTTCTTCCCTGTGTCTTACTTCCCTCATGAAGACATTGATCTAGGTTATTATAGGGTTTTTTTTTTTTTTTGTTTATTTGTTTTGTTTTTCTGTGTAGCCTTGGCTGTCTTGGAACTAGCTCTGTAGACCAGGCTGGCCTCGAACTCACAGAAGTTCATCTGCCTCTGCTTCCCATGTGCTGGGATTGAAGGTGTGCACCACCAACACCTAGCATTCTAGGGTCTTTTTTTTTTTTTTTTTTTTTTTTTTTTAACTACTTCCCATACAACAGAGTTCCAGGGAAAAGAGGACTGTCTGGGGAACTATTCATGAGGCTATTGGGAAGGGGAATCTTCATAGGTAGGACAGAGAAAGCTCCAACTTGGCATGGTAAAGCTTTCCTTGCTTTCATTAATTTTTCTTGGCTTCCCCTCTGTAAATCCTTGCATTCTTTGCCACAACTGTTGGGCTTCCCACTCCCAGACTTCCTTCCCTGCCAAGTATATGTGAGAGGACCCACAGGAAGCCTTTCAGACCTGGTGAGTGAGTAAGAGATGCAGATTCATGTTCCTTGGTCTTCCCTGCAGTATCTTCTGTGAGTCTTTGAGTCAGAGAACAGATATTGACAGCCTTAACTGTTAATCCCTGCCAGAAGCAGAGTTGAGCTATCCTGCATGAGTATTCACTAGTGGGATCAGACTTAGAGATCAAATGTCCTGTGAGGAAACCAGGGCCAGAATTCATGTGCCCACCTTACAGATAAGATAACAGATTCAGAAAGAGAAGAAGGTCTCATAGCTAGTAACTAATAGCGATACAACATGAACCCAGTTCTTTTGACTATAGGTCCTTTGTGGTTTGCCAGGAGCCTGGACTATGTGTCTTGCCTAGAGAAGGGTGATGATGTGGGGATATGGATGGAGGGTTTGTGGTTAACTTATTTGAGTTTTTTATACTTCTCAAAATCCTAGCACTTTACTGTTGAGAAAAACATAGAAGTATACCAGGGCATGTACATGAGGCCTTGCATATGGTCCTGAGGGCCTCTTATGAACTGTTAGAAGTCCTGGGGTAAGTTGGGAATGGGTCCATTTGGATGTTTGCCAGGTTGATAGTATAAGGTGTCTAGAAGTTTTAGGAAGTATTAGTGGAACACTGAGCTGCTTTAGGTGCCCTCTGACCTTGCATTAAAGTGGGATAACGCAAGTTCCTTTCCCCTTTCTATTCTCCTAGGATTGGCAGCCACCCTTTGCTGTGGAAGTGGACAACTTCAGATTTACTCCTCGAATCCAGAGGTTGAATGAGCTGGAGGTGAGTTTGGTGGCTGGTGGTGGGGTTTGGAGAGAGTTAAGTGTGCCCAGGACATAAAAGAAGCTTTGAAACTCGAGGTGTAAGGGTAAGGACAAATCACTTTTTTTTTTAATTTGGCTTTTCAATACAAGGTTTCTCTGTGTAGCCCTGGATGTCCTCGAACTCACTATGTAGACCAGGCTGGTCTTGAATTCAGAGAAATTCACCTGCTTCTGTGTCATGTTCTTTTCCCACAAAACTTTTCTACTTAGGAATTTTCCCTGTCAATGCCTACCCACCTGGGTCAACAAAATGTAGCTGTATGTGGCTGGCTGAAATCTCTTCCTTCCTTGACCAGCTCAGTGGGGCCTCATATATCTAATTTATCCATTGCTTTGTGCTTCCTACCTTCCTTCTTCGATACTTGGTAGAGTGGATGGTGGGGTTGAAGAACAAAATCAACACAAGAACTGGTCTGGTTAGAGGCTAGAATGGTTAGAGACATGGACAGGGGTCAGGCAGGTAGACTTTTCCCTCTCCCTTTTCTTCTGAACAGGAAGTCTGGGCCCCTAGAACAGGTATTATTTTTCACTGGAGCTTGAGAATGCTCTGGGATGATGAGAGTGGGTGTCCTGAAGCTGGAACTTTAGGTAAAGTCCTGGAATTTTTCATAGAAGATACAAGTTAGGTGCATGTTCCTTTCCTACTCCTCCCCCATTAATATGTATCATTGAACCTTTTAAAATATTCTAGGGGAGTATTGGGATACCAATAACCTAAATTTTCTTGTTTTTGAGACCAGAATTCTTCATCATTGACAGTATTGACAATTTGGATCAGGTTTATTTATTCATTTATTTATTTTAGTTATGGGGTAGTTGTGTATGGGTGAATGTGGAGCACAAAATTATTCCCTATTAAGAACTACTGCTCTAGCTGGGCATTGATGGTGCATGTCTTTGATCCCGGCACTTGGGAGGCAGAGGCAGGCAGATCTCTGTGAGTTCGAGGCCAGCCTGGTCTACAGAGCTAGTCCCAGGACAGGCTCCAAAGCTCTAAAGCAATACAGAGAAACCCTGTCTCAAAACAAAACAAAACAAACAACAAAAAAAAAACACTACTGCTCTAAACTCAGTCTAGATATTATTCCAGTCAGAATTAGAGTAATTGTTGTAATATGAGTTCCTTGGAGAAATAAATCTGACCAAGTCTGTGGCTGGTACATCTGTGGCCAGGTATTACCTAGCACTGAACAAAGGCCGGTCTTCTAGAGAGTTCATGCTAATTAATGAGGGGAAGGAGGAGCAGGGATGAAGCCAAATTTGGAAAAGTAAGGGTTCATATAGAAGGTGTTCTTAGCCCCTTAAGGATTCTCACTGCCAAGGAACTTTAGTTCATTTCTTACCGTTGTTAGACCTTACTTCTTTTCTACCTAGGACTCAAAGAACTGACTAGAAAAGTGCATCTGTCTCAAATGATGATGTTACAGACTTAGGACCTTTGGGAACCTTTGGGCCAGAGAGATTTTAGGCAAGCTTAGGAAGCTTTGTTTCTAGGATCTTTCATCCATAACAGGTCTTGAATTAGTCAGGTAATGTTTATGCCATCTTAATTCTTCAGGCCATTCTCATAATTCAGCTACTACAAAACAATTTTTGTGGTACAAAAGGAGATGAATGTACTCTTTTGGAGCCCTATGTAGAACCTAGCTATAATTCTGAAATTTCCAGAGGGCTTTCACTACTCTTAATTAAGCCTGTGTCTCTGGGGTAAGTGGACCATTTTAGTTTTCTAAGACAGTGTCTTGTGTAACCCAGGCAGGTCTCAAATCTGCTATGTAATGGAGGCCAGACTTGATCTCATCTTCCTGCCTCTACCTTTCAAGTGCTGGGATTACAGGAGTGATCTACCACACCTAGCAATTATTTTCTAATAAAAGCATATGGGGATGCAGTGAGTAGTGCTCATTTGCTTAAATCCAGCAAATCAGTAGTAGCAGAAAGAAAGCTAAGCTTAGAGCTATTTGATATTTAGAGCTATTTGATATTTAGTTCTTAGTACTTGTTATGTGACTTCTGGCCCCATTTCTTCATCTGTACAAGAGATAATAATACACAAACAACCATGTCAGGGGAGTGAGAGAGAATATGTATAAAGACTATTATGACCTTCTGCAAGATGAGAGAACAGGGGTGCCACACGCTGTCTAGAGTCCAGAGCTTATTTCACTGGAAGTCAGAAGGTGGGACACTGTGGAGTAGGGGCATGGGTGGGATGGGTGGTGGTAGGAGGTGGCCAGTGTCTTTGAATCATTTCTTTTTTAGGCCCAGACAAGGGTGAAACTGAACTATTTGGACCAGATTGCCAAATTCTGGGAGATCCAGGGCTCATCTCTAAAGATTCCCAATGTAGAGCGGCGGATCTTGGACCTCTATAGCCTCAGCAAAGTAAGAACAGGTTTTTTTCAAATATTCCCCAATCCTACCTCAGTAAACCTGTGCTATTCTAGGACCCCTTTTGGTTTGGATATTTTGTCTCTGAGCTATAATGGAAGGGGTAGACTGGTAGCACACCAACATGCTTTCCCACCTCTTGCAGCAGTTTGAGATTGGGAGAAGAGCTCTTAATGAAGTGAGAGCCTGCAGTTGTCTTCCTTACCCTTTCTGTAGGCTTGCTTCTGCATGTTCACACACCTAGTGCAATATGTCCCTTCTTGATCTTCCTTTCAGATTGTGGTGGAAGAAGGTGGTTATGAAACTATCTGCAAGGACCGTCGATGGGCCCGTGTGGCCCAACGCCTCAACTACCCACCTGGAAAAAACATAGGTTCCCTGCTACGCTCTCACTATGAACGCATTGTTTATCCCTATGAAATGTACCAGTCTGGAGCCAACCTTGTGGTAAGGATGCCAGACTGTGGTGGAGTAACAAAGTCTTTATTCCCAGGCACATATTGACACACTTTTTTGTTTGATTTAAAAGACTATTATTTATATTTGGCATGGGGTCTTGATATGTGGCAGGCTAGCCTAGAATTTACCATGTAGCTATTACACTTCCACTTACGATGTACCTCAGACTGAATTTAAAACTCCTTTTTGGTGACTACTAATAAGTAGGATAGTTCAACTGCCATGCCCTTGTTGTCTTAGATTCTTTTTTATTTTCTTTTGAAACAGGGTCCTTTTATAGCCTGAGCTGGTCTCAAACTTTGTAGGCAAGAACAAGTTTGAACTCTTGATCTTCCTGCTTCCACTGAGATTACAGGCATAACCCACCATGCTGAGTTTAAGCAGTACTGGGGATCAAACTCTGGCTTTGTCCCCACATCCCTACCTTGAACGTTATAAATTACATTTATGATGTGTGTCTGCATGCATGTAGAGGTCAGAGGATAATTTTCAGTACTTCATTCTCTTCTACCATGTGATTCCTTGGGATTGAACTAAGGTTCTCAGGCTTGACAGCAGGTACCCACTGAACCATCTCGCTGGTCTCTTGGCCTTGAACTCTTAATTGACTTTTTCTCAAGTGCTAAGATTACCAGTGTGTACCACCACAAGCTACTACTCTTAACTTTTCTTTTTTAAGATTTAGTTTTTATTTGTACACTGTTGTTTTGCTTGCATGCCAAAAGAGGGCATCAGATCTCATTATTGTTGTCTATGAGCCACCATGTCATTGCTGGGAATTGAACTCAGGACTTCTGAAAGATCACCCAGTACCTCTCTGAGCCACCTTTCCAGCTCCAGCCATCTCTCCAGACCCCATACTACTACTTTTAGTAGGACTGGTTCCATGGGCTACATACTGGGAAACTAGACATTACCCTTTCCTAGTGATTCTTTTTTGTTTTTGTTTTTTTATAGTGTCTATTGTCAAGGTCCTATATCTAGTTAGTTATCTTTAAGAACCCCTGAATTCAGTCCGAACTAAAAAAGACGAAAAAGTCTTATCAATTGCAGGAAGATGTCTCATTAGGTTAAGGTGCTTGCTTCCAAGCCTGGTGACCTCAGTTCCACCTGGAATGCATGCTCTGACCCTCACATAGTCACTGTGGCGTGAATGCCACACACATAACATAGATACACATAAACAAGTAAATGTTAAAAAGAAAAGGAGAAGGAATTCCCAAAGTATGTAAGGTGTTAGTGATAAAGACCTGTTGAACTGGGGGCTATTGGTGTTGGTCAGGGATATAGGCCACAGGGGTATAGGCCACAACTTTGGCTATTGTATGAAGGTGAAAGGAAGGTCTTATGTTGAGGGTTGAAATTCCATGTCCTGATCATTACTCTTTACTTATCCCTAGCAGTGTAACACACGTCCATTTGATAATGAGGAGAAAGACAAGGAATATAAACCCCACAGCATCCCCCTCCGACAGTCTGTGCAGCCCTCTAAGTTCAACAGTTATGGACGACGGGCAAAAAGATTACAGCCTGATGTGAGTACTTTTCTTCTTGCCACTTATGGGGCTTTGGGGTAGAAAGCATGCCGCTTGCTGACTGAAGCTGTACACTATTACACTTTTCTTTTGTGCTCTTAACCATTAGCATGCTTCTCTCTGGCTTCATTATCGATCATTTCACTACCCCAGTTGAGTTGGAGATCTGTTTGTACTATATATATATATATATATATATATATATATATATATTTATATATATATTTATTTATTTATATTTTAAGATTTATTTATTTATTATATATACAGGGTTCTGTCTGCTTATATCCCTGCAGACCAGAAGAGGGCACCAGATCTCATTACAGATGGTTGTGAGCCACCATGTGGTTGCTGGGAATTGAACTCAGGATCTCTGGAAGAGCAGCCAGTGCTCTTAAACTCTGAGACATCTCTCCAGCTCTGTACTATACTTTTTATGCCTGCCCTGTGTACCTGATTTGTTCCTTTCTTCTGCTCATAAAGTAGAAGTCATCTTTTTTGTTTGTTTAATAGTTATTATATATAGGGTATTCTGCCTGCAGGCCAGAAGAGGGCACCAGATCTCATTACAGATAGTTGTGAGCCACCATGTAGTTGCTGGGAATTGAAATTAGGACCTGTGGAAGAGCAGCCGGTGCTCTTAATCACTGAGCCATCTCTCTAGCCCAGAAGTCATAAGTCAACTTATTTCTATACTCTACCTTCAGTCAGAGAAGATTATATACCATACCTTTTTCTTTTTTTTTTTTGGCATGGGACAACAGAAAACAATATATACACTATGTGCTCATTGAGGGATATTAATTTAGCAGGCCATATTAATGTCAAATGGTGTTTTCTTTTTTTTGGTGGGGGTGAGACAGGGTTTCACCTTGTGGCTTTGACTGGCCCAGAACTTGTTATGTAGACCAGGAGGTCCTCAAACTCTCAGAGATCTACGTGCCTCTGCCTTCCAAGTGCTGGGTTAAAGGCATGTACCTG
This sequence comes from Phodopus roborovskii, assembly GCF_943737965.1. Lineage (NCBI taxonomy): Eukaryota > Metazoa > Chordata > Mammalia > Rodentia > Cricetidae > Phodopus > Phodopus roborovskii. Next base: position 789,050 of record NW_026125804.1, read on the forward strand.
CTATACCCAGCAATAATGTTACTCCTTATTTACTCATTTCCTCACTCATTTATTTATTTAGATTTTTAAAAATATTTTTAATTGAAATTGACTTAATTGCATCATTTTTTCCTTCCCCTTCCTCCATCTCCTTCTAGTTATCCTTCTTTAAAGCCTGTCCCCTCTCAAATTGATAGCCTCTTTTTCTTTGATTATATTTTTGTGAATATACATGCATATACACAACAAATATACATATAAATATATGATTTCAAAACTGATCACTTGGCATTGGGCGACCAAATAAAGGGGCTTATCTCTGGGAGAAGCTAATTCTTCTAGCAATCAGTATTTGCCTGTAGTTCTTTGTCTAGGGATGGGACACCATGAAATTTCTCACCCCTTCCATGTTAACATGTCCATTGATATTGTCATTGTTCTGGTCTTGCTTATTTAGTCTTTTCTGTTTTGTTTTTTTGACACAGAGTTTCTCTGTAGCCCAGGGTGTCATGGAGCTCACTCTGTAGACCAGGCTGGCTTTGAACTCAGAGATCCTCCTGTCTCTGCCTCCCAAGTGCTGGGATTAAAGGCATGTACCACCACGCCTGGCTTTTGCAGCCATTTTTAGGAGAGACTTTTTGCAGCAGACTTCTTGGTGGTCTGGCTCTTAGAATCTTTCCATCCCTCTTTGAGCCATAGATGCAAGAGCTGTGGTACAGATTTATCCACTGGAGTCAGGCTCCCCACAATCCATTGATCTCTCTTCATTGTGTCTAGTTGTGGTTTTCTGTGATGGTTTCCATTTGCTGTAAAGAGAGGCTTACTGGATAAGGGATGAGTAGCTTCTTTGAATTACTACACTTATTTGGAAAAGGTGGTCGAGTACCACTCTACTTCTTAAAATATGTTATCCCCAAGTTATAAGATAGAAGTTAATATTTTTATTTTATAGTTGGCAAAACTGGGATTCTGCCTTTAATTTCTTTTCAGTTTTCAGTTTTCTTATAAAGTCTTTAAATTTTTTTTTCTCTTTTTATAGTTTTAAAACATTTTATGTGCATGGATGTTTACCTGCATGTATGTGTATTCACCATATGTGTACCTGGTCTTCATGGGTTTTAGAAGAGGGTGTTGGATCCCCTGGCACTAGAGTTACAGGTGATTGTGAACTGCCATATGGGTGCTGGGAATTGAACCTGAGTCTCTGGAAGAGTAGCCAGTGTTCTTAACCACTGAGCCATCTCTTCAGCCCCTAGATTTCTTTTTAAATTATGTATATGCACATATATTTCTGTGGACAAGTATGAGTTTGAGTTCAATTGCCACAGAGGCCAGAGGGAAGAGTCTGATTCTTGGGAGCTGGAGTTACAGGTGATTAATTGTGAGCTGCCTGCATGGGTGCTCTTAATCATTCAACCATCTCTCTAGCTTCTAAAATTTTTATATTTATTTCTTTGAAAATTTCATGTATGTGTACAGTGTATCTTGATCATACACACCTCTTGGTCTCCTCCAGGATACTTTCATCACATCTCCCAACTTCATGTCTTCCTTTTATACTTTTTAATTAATTAATTAATGGTTTTAAAAATCCACCAAGTTCAAACTTGTGTTGACACGAGGGACCTACCAGTCACCTCTCTACTTTCCCTGGCAGCTGTCAACTACTAATAGCTCCTTGGCTGGATATAGGACCTCATGAATCCCCAAATGTTTTTCATTCTTGTTATTAGATTTGGTGTGTTTCTGTGTGTATGTATGTATTTGTACATGTGCATATCTGTGTATTTCTGCTTTGGCAAACGTGCTAGAGGACAGTTTACTGGAGTTCTACCACCTGGGCCCCAGAGATTTAGCGCTTGGGTTGTCAAACTTGATGGCAAGCAAGCAACTTAACCTGCTGACTCATCTTTCTGAACCATTAAGAAAAGACTTAGGGCTCATTCCTAGTAAAAAGAAACTCTGGCCCATCTGTGCATGAGTTCTTGCCACAAACATAGTGGTATGTGTGTGTGTATATAGACATATAGATAATAGTCTGAGCTTTCAGGGTTGGGCAACCTGCTCCAGATTGTAGTCTTGACTCATTTCCTGTTTTCTTTGTAGCCGGAACCCACAGAGGAAGATATTGAGAAAAATCCAGAACTGAAGAAGTTACAGATATATGGGGCAGGCCCCAAAATGATGGGGCTGGGCCTTATGGCTAAGGATAAGACTCTGAGAAAAAAAGGTAAGGCCTAAGATACTGGGGATGGCTTCATATGGAGGCAGGAGGCAGGACTGTAAATGTCTCAGATTTAAATTTGGAATCACTTTTCTCTCCTACAGATAAAGAAGGCCTTGAGTGCCCCCCCACTGTGGTAGTAAAGGAGGAATTAGGTGGGGATGTGAAGATGGAATCAGCCTCGCCCAAGACCTTCCTAGAAGGCAAGGAGGAACTGAGTCACAGCCCTGAGCCCTGCACCAAGATGACCATGAGGCTGCGAAGGAACCACAACAATGCCCAGTTTGTAAGGACCCAGCCCTGACTTCCTAGAGCTCTGCTTCTCATTCCTTCAGTGAGCATTTCTCCAGCATGGCACTGGACTGACTAGGTTGCATTAAGTAGGAAAGTGGATCTAGAGAGCCCTGCCTGCAGGTAGCTTCTTAATCGGGGAAAATAAGGCCAGCTAATTTGGAACAAAGAACAAGAATGAGTAAACAACTGCTGTCCACATAAAGTGCTAGAAGAGTCCAGAGAAGACTCATGTTGTCCAGTGTTTGGGGATAAAGGCTTCAATCCTCATTATCTTCATTATCATGCATGGTCCAATTCCTGCTGGTCTCTAACCTCATTGTCTAGCACTGCCTACCTTCTCTGCTATAGCTATTCTGAACTACCTTTCTTTCTTTCTTTCTTTCTTCAAGAGACAAGCTTTTATTTCTTTTGTAATCCTGTATTCCTTGCACATACGGTTTCTTCTGCCTCAAAGAATTTCTCTTTATGCTCTGCTCCAGTTGCCAAGCACAAGCTTCCCTTTACGTTTCAGTTAGCTTCAAATGTCCCCATCAGGGGGACTGGAGAGATGGCTTAGAGGTTAAGAGCACTGGCTGCCCTTTTAGGGGTCCCAAGTTCAATTCCCAGCAGCCACATGGTGGCTCACAACCATTTGTAGTGAGATCTGGTGCCCTCTTCTGGCAAGTAGGCATATATGTAGACAGAATACTGTTTACATAATAATCTTAAAAAAAAAAAAAAAGGTCTCCTTCCTGGAAGTCCTCCCTCATCTCTTAGTATTTTGAGTGCTGCTTCCTTTCTCTAGGTTCCTACAGTATTTCTTATTGGCTGCTATGGCAGTTTTCTATTTTTATGAGCACTCTAGAGTACTGTGCCCTTTGAAGGCAGATGCCAGATCTTCTTCATCTCTGTGCCATGGGATGCAATGTTCCTTATTATTAAAGTGGGAAGATTGAAGACTAGTAAAACTGATCTTGCTGGGCGTTGGTGATGCACACCTTGAGTCCCAGCACTCAGGGGCAGGCAGATCTCTCTAAGTTCAAGGTCAGCCTTTTCTACAGAGTTAGTTTCAGGACAGCCAAAGATACACAAAGAGGTCCTGTCTTAAAAAACAATAAATGAAAGAAGAAAAAAAAAAAAAAAAGAAAAAGAAAAGAAAGAAATCCTATCTTGAAAAATAAAGAGAAAAGGAAAAAGATTGCTCTCATGTCTACTTGCCTTAGGGAGCTAGTACATGCATGCAGCTGAACCCCAGGTCTTGAATGATTAGCTTATATGGAGCCATGAACAACCAAGCCAGCAAACACCTCTGGTTTCCAATGGAGAACTCTTTGGAATCTGGAATAGGATATTGTCTGGGAAGGGCCTGGTGTTTAATGACTTCCTAGGGCTTATATGATAACCCTTTGCTTCTCTCTGGCAGATTGAGTCATATGTGTGCCGAATGTGTTCCCGAGGAGATGAAGATGACAAACTTTTGCTGTGTGATGGTTGTGATGACAATTATCACATCTTTTGCCTGCTCCCTCCTTTGCCTGAGATCCCAAAAGGTGTCTGGAGGTGTCCAAAGTGTGTCATGGCGGTAAGGCCTCCTCAGTCCCAGTCCACATGGGATATCTTGCTTTCCTTTGTATAGTCTAAGGGGAGCCTCCCACCTAAGCTGTAGTATTATGTTTTGGGACTTCAGAGTAAGTCTAGGCTTTGCAGAGCCTTATTGAAAGAAGAAGAGAAAATGTAATTTATACTCCTGTACTGTGGGAACTCCAGATTACCTATGGGGTATTATGATTAGATGGACTGTGTGGTGATGAACTATGTGTATTGACTTGTAAGCTGATGTTAAAACTGATGTTAAAAACCCTGAGTTGTAGTAATTGACAAGATAGTAAATGTGGGTGTTTTTGTTTTTGTTTTTTTTTTTTTTTTGCTTGTTTGGTTTATTGTTTGTTTTGTTGAGGTAGTGTCTCACTGTATAGCACAACTGGAGGCCTCTAACTCACATCAGTCAATCAGTCTTCCTTCCTCAGCCTTCCAGAGCCTGGGATTATGGGTGTGAGGTACCATGCCCACATTAAAGGAAAATTCAGACTAGTGATTAGGGAAGATGTCAAGAATGAGCTTTAAGTGATAGGGTTAACTATCTATGATAGACCCTATAGCTATTCATTGAACCTAGGGCTTTGAGCATGCTAAGGAAGTACTTTTTTATTTTTATTTTGAACTCACTTTGTGGCCCAGACAGGCCTTAAACTTGTAGAAACTGGAATTAGGGGCTTGCACCACCACCTTGGGACTAAGTCGTTAATACATGAACGTTGCGGGAGGACACTTCATATCCAAACCCTAACAATGAGCAGAGGTGTGATAGAAATGCTTATGTGGCATGAGTAGATGTGCTAAGTTGAGATGCTAAGAAGGAAAAGGTAGAGCTATAAAGTAAGGAAGGCTATTCTCCTTCCCTACTCGTATCCCATGTTTCCCTTCCACTTGAGATGATTCTCTCTTTGCCTCTGTTTTTATGACTTGTTCTCTCTCCTTTGGGTTTTAGGAGTGTAAGCGGCCCCCTGAAGCCTTTGGCTTTGAGCAAGCTACCCGGGAATATACACTGCAGAGCTTTGGGGAGATGGCTGACTCCTTTAAAGCTGACTACTTCAACATGCCTGTGCACGTAGGTGATGGAGGGCTGGGGTAGTTCTGGGGCTACTTTTATGGGCACTGGTACTGTACCTCCCCTGACTTAATGTGGACAGGATAAAATGAGCTCGGATCATCTACCTTCTTTGTTCCCCCAGATGGTACCCACAGAACTTGTAGAGAAGGAGTTCTGGCGGCTGGTGAATAGCATTGAGGAAGATGTGACTGTTGAGTATGGGGCTGACATCCATTCCAAAGAATTTGGCAGTGGTTTCCCTGTCAGTGACAGTAAGCGACACCTAACCCCAGAGGAGGAGGTGAGTGGGTGATTATCATGGTTGTATATGTCAACTTTATGAACTTGGGCAAGTCATTTAGTGTCTGAAAGAACTGTGTCTTTTGGATAATTATGCCTGCCTCAAGTAGTTGCTTTGAGATTTAGGTGAAGTGCTATATATAAAGAACACAGGCGAGGTAGTATCTGAAGTGTGTATGTATAAGATGCTTTTCCTCTCTCTGAGCCCTATTTCCTAATTTGTAATATGGGGGTATACCTGCCATGCAAATTTGTTATAAGAATTAAGTGAAAAGTAAATGAAGTGACCTAAGGAGTGCTTGGCTGTTTCATATGTCTTTAGTAAGTAGGATTTGTGTACACAGGTAGAATTGAGAGTCCAGGCTTAAACTGAGGGGAGAATGTATTTGGATTCAGGGATTTTGTCTTGTTGTTGTTTGTTTGTTTTCTTTTTTTTTCCTTTTATTTATTTATCTATCTATTTATTTATTTTTGGCTTGTTAGGTTTTAATTTAAACTTAAAAAATTGGTGCATAAAAATAAGCCAGGTAGTGGTGGCACACACCTTTAATGCCAGCACTCAGGCAGAGGCAGATGGATCTCTGTGAGTTTGAGAGCAAGGTACACAGAGAAACCCTGCCTTGAAGATCCAAAAAGACCCTAATATTTATCCAGGCATGGTGGGTGGTATACGCCTTTAATCCCAGTACTTGGGAGGCAGACTAAGCCTGGTCTACAGAGTGAGTTCCAGGATAGCCCAAGATACACAGAGAAACTCTGTTTAAAATAAATAAATAAATAGATAGATAGATAAATAAATAAATAAATAAATTGTGTGTGTGTGTGTGTGTGTGTGTGTGTGTGTGTGTGTGTGTGTGTGTATGGGTTGGAGAGATGGTTCAGTAGTTAACAGCACTTGTTGCTTTTACGAAAGACCCAAATTTGATCCCAATGTCCACAACTGCCTATAACTAGAGCTCTAGGAGACCCAGTATTCTTTTCTGGCCTCCATGGGTACTTAGGGGGCACATATGCATACACTTACTTAAAAATAAGATTTAATCTTTTTTTGATTAGTCTTTACATTTTTATTTTATATACATAAGTATTTTACCTGTATCTGATCTTGGAGTTACAGTTGTTAGCTGCCATGTGGATGCTGGGAATTAATCCCAGATCCTTTGGAAGAACAGTCAGTGCTCTTAACTGCTGAGCCATCTCTCCAGCCCCAGTAAAAATTAATCCTGATGGGTGGAGTGGTATTGGCACACACATTTAACCCCAGCATTTAGGAGGCAGAGGCAGGTGGATCTCTATGAGTTCAAGGCCAATGTTTCTAAAACATGTATACATTGTGTAATCAGTAAATATTTTCTAAAACATTTTATCATAAAAAACATTTAAAATCCTTTCATAAAGTTTTTTGAAATATATAGCATATAATTATTGTTTCTAGTTATCCAACTGTGCATTAACATACTAGAATTTTCTGCTTCTAATTTTAACTTAGTATTCATTAATCTTTCTGTGTATCTCTCCCTTGTACTCCACTGTTTTTAGGAACCAGCTTTTTACTGTTAATATCTAAGCAATCAATTTTTTTTTTAATATTCCACATTGCCTTCCTGTGCCTGGCTTATTTTGCTTAATGTAGTGATCACCAGTTCCATCTATGCTGCCACAAATAACAAGATTTCATCCTTTTTAATGGCTGAATAGTATTCCTGTGTGTGTGTGTGTGTGTGTGTGTATGTATGTATTTGTATATTTCATTTTTTTGGTTGATAGGCAACTTAGGCTGGTTTCCTTTTCTTGGCTGTTTTGTAAATAAACAAATAATAAAAAGCAAACTCCATGTTACAGTAAAACATGGTAGTACAGATAGCTTTGCAACATACTGATTTTGTTTCTCTTGGTTATATAACCTGTAGTGGAATTGCTACATTATATGATATTGGGTTTTTTTTTTTTTTTTTTTTTTTTTCTGTTTTTGTTTTTCAATTTTTATTGTGTATGCCAGATCTCATTACAGGTGGTTGTGAGCCACCATGTGGTTGCTGGGAATTGAATTCAGGACCCCTGGAAGAGCAGCCAGTGCTCTTAAACATGGAGCCATCTCTTCAGCCCCCATTATATAATAGTTTTATTTTCAGCATGGTTTTGAAGAACTTCCATACTGTTTTTTCAGCATGGCTATACTGATTTATTTATGTATTTTTCAAGGTTTATTTATTATATATATATAGCATTCTGCCTGCATGTATGCCTGCATGCCAGAAGAGGGCACCAGATTTCATTACAGGTGATTGCTGGGAATTGAATTCAGATCCTTTGGAAGACCAGCTAGTGTTCTTAATCACTGAGCCATTTCTCCAGCCCCCCTGATTTACATTTTTACTACAATACTCAGGCCTTCCCTTTATTCCATATCACTGCTAGTGTTGTTGTTTATCATTTCGCTATACTGGAGATTGAACACAGGGCTTTTGTGCATGCTAGGCAAGTATTCTACCACCTGTTTTTCATCCCTTGTCTATTTGTCTTTTTTTTTTTTACTTACTAAAACTTTATTATAAAATAGTTATAAATAAAAGTAATCACACAGAACTGTGATTATGATAAGAGTCATTTTTACCAAAGTCAGGTAATATCTCATTGTGGGCTTGGCTTATGTTTCTGTGATGATTAATGATGGAGCATTTTTCATATAGTTTCTTGTTGCTTTTATGTCATTTTAACAATTATTGAATCTTTCCATTGTTGATAACCGTTTATATCTACCTATTATCTGTTTTAAAATCAGGTTATCTGCTCCCCCCTCCCATGGTTTATATTCTGTTAGGCAAATAGTTATTGTTATTGTTTTTTTTTTTTTGTTTGCTTGTTTGTTTAGCTTTTTTCACTTTTTTTTTTTTTTTAATGTGGGGAGAGGTCATAGGATCTTGCTATGTAGCCCTGGTCTGGTTCTCAGCATCAGCTCCTGTTAAACTTGTGGCAGTCTGTCTCTTTCTTCTTAGCCTTCTGAGTGCTGGGATTATAAGCATGTGTCTCTATACCTACCTTGCCTTTGTTTCCGTTGCTATACATAGGCTGTTTAGTTTGTTGCAATGGCATTTATCTTTTTATTGTTGTTTCTTGTGCTTCTGAACTTTTGTATAAGAAAGTGTTGCCCATTTCAATGTCCTGTAGCATTTTCCACATTTTGTTTTGTAGATTCATAGTTTTAAGTCGTAGATTGAAGTTTTAACCTGTTTAGAGTTAAAATGAGATGGGGGCCTAATTTTTTATCCAGCATCATTTATTAGAAAGTGTTCTTTTGTTTTATTTGTTTATTTATTGTGTTGTTTTGTAGAGATTAGGCTTCATTATATCTCCCTGGCTGGCTTAGAACTCACTGTGTAGACCAGACTGGCCTTGAATTTACAGAGGTCTGTCTTCCTCTGCCTCCTGAGTGCTAGGATTAAAGGCATGTACTGTCATGCCCAGTTTCATTTTATTTTTTGACATGGTATTTCAGTGTAGCCCAGGATAGCCTCTAATTTGTGGCCCTCTTGTTTCAACCTCCCAATTGCTAGCATTAATAGGTATATGTCACATCATATCTCTAGGACTTTTGTTGAAAACATTTGGCAGAGCAGGCCTTATGGTAGATATATATCCATAAGCTTCCTGAAGTTAAAGTGATTTCGGTTGAAATTTTGCATGTGTGCATTTGGGGGGAAGAAGTGTAGAAGACTCATACATTGTTAGGTATGATGCCAAATGGTATACAAAAGCAAAAAAAAAAAAAACTTAAAATTTAAGTTCTTGTTGAGTGTGATCACTCACTCTCAGCCCTTAAAAGGCTCAGGCAGTATTGTAACTTTGTTGGTTTGGGCTACAGATTGAGATCCCGTTGTAAATTTAAAAAATGGGGCTGAGGAGATGGCTTAGTTGGTAAAGTGAGTGCTGTGTAAGCATGAGGACCCAGGTTTGGATCTCTAGTAACCACATAAAAAAGCCAGGTATGATAGCTTGTCACTATTACTCTAGTGCTGAGGGAAGGTAGACAGAGACAGGGAGGTAAGCAGAATCATTTTAGCCAATTGGTGAACTCTGGGATCAGAGAGAGATCCTGTCTCAAAAACTAACATGGATAATAATAGAGAAAGATACCTGATGTTGACCTCTGGCCTCCATGTCACACATATGTACCCACAAAAACATACAATACACTGTACGTACACACACACACACACACACACACAGTAAATAAAACAAAATAAAAATTCTGCTCTTGGTAATTTAGGCCTGTAATCCCAGCTACTCAGGAGATTGAGGCAAGAGGATCATAAGCTCAAGGCCTATCTCAAAATAAAAATAGAAAAGACTCAGGCTAAAGTGGTAGAACAGTGCCTTGAATATGTGAAGCTCAAGGTTCAGTCCTTAGTAGCGGGGGGGGGGGGGGGGGGGAATCTCTGTTCCTCATCCTTCTGTACAAATGCTTGATCTGACAGGAGTACGCTACAAGTGGTTGGAACCTGAACGTGATGCCTGTATTAGAGCAGTCTGTATTGTGCCACATCAATGCAGATATATCTGGCATGAAGGTACCCTGGCTCTATGTGGGCATGGTGTTCTCAGCCTTCTGCTGGCATATTGAGGATCACTGGAGTTACTCCATTAACTACCTCCACTGGTGAGTGGGACCATGGTGAGCTGGGGAGGCAGTCCAGTGGGCTCTCTACATAACTTTATATGACCATTCTGTATGTATCCCCTTTTAACTTGAGCAGGGGTGAGCCAAAAACCTGGTATGGGGTCCCATCGCTTGCAGCAGAACACTTGGAAGAAGTGATGAAGAAGCTGACACCTGAGCTTTTTGATAGTCAGCCTGATCTTCTTCACCAACTTGTTACCCTCATGAATCCTAACACCCTCATGTCCCATGGTGTGCCGGTGAGTACCCAGAAACAGAAGCAAGGGGTAGGAATGATGCACTGATGACTTTTGTGGTAGTATTTGTAGTCTTCACTTGGGGTTTATCATTGCTTTTTCTTATTTCTGTTCTTCCTTGACTAGGCTGTAGGTCTGATTGCTCTGAGATCCGTGGTTATCATGGTTGATTAAACATACAATGTGATAGAGTTCTCTGGGCCATGTGTTTGAGGGAAGTACCTTAGGGATGCCTTATTTTCATATCTAGGTTCCAGCTAGTGGAAAAGGGAAATGGAGGAAGGACGGGGCTAGAAAGTCTTGCTTTTCTTTTTAATTTTATTCATTTTTATGTGTGTATGTGTGTCTTTGAGTGTCTGTATATGTACCACATGCATGCAGTTCCCATGGAGGCCAGAGAATGGTGTTAAATCCCCTAGAACAGAAGTTATACATGGTTATTATGAGTCACTATGTGAATGTTGAGAACCAAACTCAGATCCTCTGCAAGAGCAGCAAGTGCTCTTACCCACTGTGCTATCTTTCCAAAACAAGAAAGAAAAAAGAATACTGGGAAATGGGATCTTATTCTGGATGATCAAATACTACCTACAGATTGGAGGTCATGTTTTTAATGAAAAAAGGTATTCTGTTTTTCTGCTCATAAAGTAGAAGTCATTTAAAAAAAAAAAAAAAAGATTGATTGATTTATTATGTATACAGTGCTCTGCCTACATGTATGCCTGCAGGCCAGAAGAGGGCACCAGATTTCATTACAGATGGTTGTGAGCCACCATGTGGTTACTGAGACTTTAACCCAGGACCTCTGGAAGAGCAGCCAGTGCTCTTAACCACTGAGCTGTCTCTCCAGCCCCACAGTATTTTTCTTGTTGATGGCTTACCAGCTTCTTTAACCAGTTGCTGCTTTGCTGCTGCCTTTGTCTTGCCCTTCTTATAGACTGTGTAATTCTCAGTACCTCTAGGCTCTTTAGATTGGCAGTATACATTTCAATTCAAATCACCTGTGAGTTTCATGTTCCTACTTGGCAGGCTACAGTTTAGTAAGCTATGTTTATGTCTGTGTCATGTCATGTTGTGTGTGTTGCACCTGTCCCCCACTATGCTCCCTTTGGGATAGGTCATTTCTTTTAAAGAAGTACACCTCCTTTCCAAAAAATGGCAAATAGGTCATTCCCTAGTCCCTCTATCCTAAACATTTGTTATATTTCTGTGGGTTTTTTTTTTTTTTTTTATAATCTCTTGTCTGTTATATATGCTCTAGAACTGCAGTGTCCAGTTTGATAGTTGTTAACCACGTGTAGCCACTGACCATTTCAAATGTGTCTAGTCCCAGATGAAATGTACTGAGTATAAAATGGATATTGGAATTCAAGACATAGTAAAGTATCTCATGAATACTTTTCTATAACACCTACACAATGTGATGATGACACATGATAAATGATGATAAATAAAAAAATAAAGTTATTTTACTTTTTTTTTAACGTTTTTAATGTGGTTACTAAAGAATTTTCACGTGGCCAGGCTTCTTGTTATGTACCCTATAATCTGAGCTGTTTGAGAAGCTAAGTCAAGAGGAGCCTAAGTTCAAGGCCTGCAGCTTGGTGGAACATTGTCTAGTATTCACAAGGCCCTGGCTCCAGTACTCAGTACCAGGAAAGGAAGAACATTTTTTTCTAAGCACCTTTGTGCCTAGTATACTTCTCTTGGACAGTGCTGCTCTAGTATGGTTTTATGACTGCCATTGTCATTTTTAAAAACAGCTTTATTGCTGTTTACATTCTGTAAAATTCACCTAATTTAGTTTTATAATCTAGGTGTCCTTACAGAGGTTTGCTGTCCTCACTGTAGTCAATTTTAAAAAACATTTTGCCACCCCAGAAAAACACTTTATACTCATGTACAGTCTCTCTCCAGTCTAACCTGTAGGACTAGGCATCCATGCAATTTATTTTCTGCTTCTAGATTTGTCTATCTTGCTAGTTCATACAAGTAGAATACTGTTTGATCTTTTATGGGAGGCTTCTCTCAGTGGGTTTTCAAGGTTCATCCATGTTGCAGCATGTATCTGAACTTCATTCTTGTTATGGCCCAATAATATTCATTTCACTCTTTGGGTTTAAATTTTTGTTGTTGTTATTTATTCATACTGCTCAGTTTTTGGGTCAGTGAAATGGCTTAATGGATCTTAACCACCCAGCCTAGAGACCTGAATTTAATTTCCAGGACCCACATGATGGAAGAAAAGAACCATATTACTCCTTTTCAGTAGCTGTAGAATAGAATGACTCAGCTGGGCATTGGTGGTGCATGCCTTTAATTCCAGCACCCGAGAGGCAGAGGCAGGTGGATCTCTGTGAGTTCGAAGCCAGCCTGGTCTACAGAATGAGTTCCATGACAGGCTCCAAAATAATACAGAGAAACCCTGTCTCGAATAACTTAAAAAAAAAAAAAAAGAAAGAAAGAAAGAAAAGAAAATAGAATGACTGTTTCTTGTTGATTTTGTTGTTCAGAGACTACTGCAGTATGTAATAGCTTGGGCTAACCTTAAACTTGTTAGGTAGTTCAGGCTGTCCTCAAACTTGAGATTCTCCTGCTTCAGCCTTCTAGATGCTGGGATTGTAGGCAGGTACCACCACATCTAGATAGATTTTTTTTTTTTTTTTTTTTTTTTTTTTTTTTAATCATCACATAGGAAACAATAAAGTAACACTGGCAAAATGGGCTTAAGAGGAAATCAGGAGCATTATTTTCCTAGGTCTGCTGTCTAGAGCTTCTCTGGAACTTGGCTTTTCCATCCATGGGAATAGATTATTCAACAAATACTGCTGAAGTTCTTTCTGTGTACAAGGACACTGGTCACCACCCTGATGGGCAATAAAGAATTCCTGCCTTGGGTGTGTACCCATGAGTGGAAGACAACAGTAAACAATTAAAATAAATCGAGAGACATCATAGAACACCAGACTGGGCCATTTAGTACTGGAGTATCTGGACCAGGTTTGTAAAAGTATATATATGGTTAATTTGTTTCCTTAACCAAGAAGTTTCACAATTGTAAAGATGAACAGTCAGTGCCCAATGTTCAGTCCTTGGTAAGATACTAAGAATTTCTTGCCCGATTCCTGGCTTCTTTATCCATGTGATCAAGGAGTTTATTCCAGAGGAATTTTGGCAAGGCATGCCGTGGTCACCGTTTATTTATTTGCAAAACATTTCTGGAGTGTTGGAGAGATGGGCCAGCAGTTAAGAGCACTGGCTGCTCTTCCAGAGGACACGGGTTCAATTCCCAGCCTTGGCATGGCAGCTCACTGAGTGTCTGTAATTCCAGTTCCAGGGGCTCTGATGCAAATGCATATAAAATAAAGTTAAAAAACAAAACAAAACAAAAAAAAAAAAATTCTGGTAATTGCTGATGGAAGCCATAGCAGTAACAAAAGCAAGAAATGTTTCAAAACTCACTGCTTTAAGAAGAAGAAAATGATAGTGATACACTATTAATGGGATGATTTATATTAGATGTTGATCTGCCTCAAATTATTCTGGAATATGTATTAGCAGGCTAATGAGATGTATATATAGCTCAGAGGTCATTGCCTTAATTGCTAGCACCAAGTAAATAAATAATAACAAACAAAAGAAAGAAAGTACCTTTCTGCAAGAATTTGGTTCTTATCCTGGCACTTAATCCTTTTACTCCATGTTGGCTAGCATTGGATGTTCATCTTTAAACATTTTGTGAAACTTCTTGGTTATAGAAACAAATTAAGCAGCTGGTGATGGTGGCTCACAACTTTAATCCCAGTACTCAGGAGGCAGAGGCTGGTGGATCTCTGTGAGTTCAAGGCCAGCCAGGAAGGAATGGAGGGAGGAAGAGAAAGAAAGAGATCAAACATATAAATGGTTACTTCCACTCCTTATTGAAGCCCAATAAAATGACAAAAAAGGATTTTAAAAGATAAATCATAGAGGTGGAAAAAACAGGAGACAGTGGTAACATTCTTTTTTTTTAAATTGACATCTTAAAAATACTTTGTGTGCGTGTGTGCAGGAAAAACTCATACACAAAGTATGAGTATTTTTTTACTACAGACAGAAAGTGTGAGTATTTTTTAGGGGGGAAGGGGAATTTGAGAATCTGAGTAGTGTAAGGGAAAAAAAAAAAAAAAAAAAAAAAAACCCTCTAGAATTTCCCAAAGTAAATGGTTTAGCCAGATCATTCATCCTTCATTGAAGCTTACAAGTTGATAATTGCCACCTATGTACTTTCTTGGCGCTTCCATTCAGCATTTTTTGGTCTCTTAAAAATAAGCAGGCAACCGAAAATTATCTAGTAATCAAAATGAAACAAAAACCCTAGGGGAAAAAAAAAATAACCAAATAGTAAGAAAGCAACTTGGAGAAATAGGCTAGGCAGGAAGGGGTAAACGTTAAAAGGAAAACAGAATACCTTCAAATATCTTTTTTTTTTTTTTTTGGTGGTTTTAGTTATCCATGGTCAATTGTAGTTCAAAAATATTTAGTAAGAAATTCCAGAAATGAACAATTGTTTTAAAATGACATGCTATTCTGAATACAGTGATAAGATCTCATGTTACTATGCACACGAGAAAGATAAGTCTGCTTGAAGCTGGATATGTTGACACACACCTATAGTTCCAGCACTGGAGTGGCTGAAGTAGGATTGTGAGTTCAAGGCTAGCCTAGGTTACATATGTAGTAATCACCCCATATCCAAAAGCAAAACACCCCAAAAACAAAGCTGAGAGACTTACAGAAAGGTAAAAAATGTATAGGAAAGGGTGTTTGGCCTTCTACCAAAAAAGTTAAGGCTCAAATTAGTTTATGTATAGAAAACTAAGCCAATTGAGAAAGTGGGTGCTGTCCTCTGGAGTTGGACTTATTGGCAGTTACGAGCCACCAGTATGGGTGTTGGGAATCCAACTCAGTCCCTCTGCAAGAACATTCTTAACTGTTGAGCCATCTTTCTAGCCAGACAATGCTACTTTTTGTTGTTGTTTTAAGGCAGGGATTAAACTCACATGCCACTATGCCTGGCTGACAATGCTACTTTTAATATAGTTCAGATCCATATTATTATTTTTGTTGTTGTTGTTGTTATCATCATCATCATTATTTTGAGACAGGGTTTCTTTGTGTAGCCCTGGCTGTCCTGGTATTGGGATTAAAGGCGTGTGCCACCACTGCCCGGTTCAGATCCATATTATTTAGAATGGTTAAGGCTAATATTCAAATAACAGAAGAGATGAATATGGACCCAGGAAAAGAAAGAATAACATCACTTGCTGTTTTTGTGACTGGTATCATAGAAGTATTTGATAATAAAACAAATGAATATTAATGTAAAATCATCATCATCTTAGTACAAAGTGATACTTACAATTTTATTAAACTAGTAACAAAAAAGTTGAAGTGATTTGATGCATGTTTCCTGTCTCTTGTGACTTCAATTACTTTTCAGAACAGAGGCGTGGGATTCTGTTGTCATACTCATTTCCTTGAAGCTTTCCTTTGTCTCCTTTAGGACCCTGCTTTAGGTCAGATTGCTGGCAACTAGAAAGCCTTGATTTATCTCAGTGGTCTTAGTCTCTTTTACCTCCCTTAGGTTGTTCGAACAAACCAGTGTGCAGGAGAATTTGTCATCACTTTTCCTCGTGCTTACCACAGTGGATTCAACCAAGGCTATAACTTCGCTGAGGCAGTCAACTTCTGCACTGCTGACTGGGTGAGTCTGGAGTGTGGTGGTCGGTAAGAGAAGCAGAAAGTTTGTGGGGAAGCAAAGATACCACTTCCTTCAGGCTTGAACAAGTTCAATTTTGAACCTGTCCACAGCTGCCTGCTGGGCGCCAGTGCATTGAGCACTACCGCCGGCTACGAAGATACTGTGTCTTTTCTCATGAGGAGCTTATTTGCAAGATGGCTGCCTGTCCAGAGAAGCTGGATCTAAACCTAGCAGCAGCTGTACACAAAGAAATGTTCATTATGGTACAGGAGGAGCGGCGTCTACGAAAAGCTCTACTGGAAAAGGTGAGTGGTGGTGCTTTTGATCCAGGCATCCTAACCTGGTAAAGGTTGGGGAAGACCAGAGTAACTGCCAGGGATAGATGTAGCTTTTATTCTTGGAGTGTAGTGAAAAGAGGTAGGTATACCAGAATTGAAAACCCGCATTCTGTTGTCAGTGCTTCAGTGCCTGGCAACCTTATACAGGTCAGTTTACCTGAGGGTAAGCTTCCTCATCTGAAAAATGGAATTCTGTTTGTCTTTTCAGGTACAGATATTGGTGTTCAATAATTGTAGGCTATGATAATAGCAGCTATTACCCTTATGCAAATGACCCACTAAAGTGACAGGCATACGAAACCCCTGTTGCTGATCATTTTGGTCATTTCATCAAGTTACTTGAAATGTGATAATCTCACTTTCCCACCCTGTAAAATGGCAATAAATTCTTAAGCTTGATTTTGTTTGTTTTCAAGACAGACTTTCTCTGCTAATATCCCTGGCTGTTCTATAACTTGCTCTGTAAACCAGGTTGTACTCTAACCCAGAGATTTGCCTGCCTCTGCCTCCCAAATGCTGGGATCAAAGGCATGGGCCACCACACCCAGCTTAAGCTTGTGTTTGTAATTGTGGTTGTAAAGCTTGAGTGAGTTGATATTTGTAAAAGAATCTATTATTAACCTTGCATTGTAGTAGCTGCTAATGTTAGTAGTATTATTAGTTAATGCATGAAGAAAATGAAGTATAGGATATTTCTTAGAAAATTCTATTTCATTTACTTACTGAGATGGGATATTTTTTGATCCTTCTTCACAATTTCCTTAGTCCTGAGATTCATAGGTATACTCCACTATACCTAGCTGTTTTCTTGAATTTCTTTTTTAAGATATTTTGCTGTTGTTGTTATAATTTATTTACAACTGAGTGTAATGGTGCACACCTTTAATTCCAGCATTCCAGAGGCATAAGCAGGCCAATCTCTATGAATAGTGAGTTTCAGGCCAGCCAAGGCTACATAGTAAGATCCTGTCTCAAAAGGGGGGGAGAGTTCTATTTATTTTTTATGTGTATGGGTATTTTGCCTGCACATATGTGAGTGCACTATGTGGTATGCAAGATGGGTATTAGATCCCCAGGAATTGAAGTTACAGACTGTTATGAGCTGTCGTGTGGGTTGGAACTGAACCCAGGCTCTCTGCAACACTTAAGTACTCTTAACTGCCGAGCCATTTCTCCAGCACCCCCAGCTATTTTCTTAATTTCCAATATTCCATCAACTTGGGTAGAATAATGTTGTCTTATAGAAAGTGATCCTACATCAATAGATTTTCCCTAAGCATGGCTATTGCTATACCTGCCTGTTTAGGGAACTGCTGTAGTGAGTATCCTCCATGAGATGGTGTAGGAGGTTTAGTATTATAGCTTAGTGACAAGAGTGTTACTTAGATGTGCAAGGTATTGGTTTCATCCCCAGCATTGCAAAAGAAAGAAAAGATTACAAAGGAATGCTGGTTTTAAGGGAACCTGAGAGACTTGTTCTTTGGGGTGATGCATTTTTAGTTTGAAGTTCATATACAGGCTGACTGTGGTAGTACATGCCTATAATCTAAGCGTTTAGCAAGCAGGGAGAATAGGATTGCCCTAAGTTTCTGGCCAGCCCAGGTTACATAGCAAGGCTTGTCTTAAAACATGCTCACATAGATACACACTTATAACTTTGCTGTGAGTGTTAGCTATAGTAATGTTAAAAGTCTGGGGCTTCTCATTTGTTGTATTAGTTGGTAAATCTCTTGGCTTTATCATGTACTTACCCTATGTTATTAAATGATGGCCCCATGCTGTACAACAGTATGAGAAGAAACAAAATCAAGATTGGAAGAAAAGACAATTACCTTCACATTTGGATAGAATTTTGTACATTTGGCACTTAGCTCAGAGATCGGTTTTGGAAACCCTAATCTTGATAGCTTTAAGATATGATGTGTATTTAGTATTTTTATGGAGATGACTTAGTATGTACACATGTCTGTGATTTGAAGCAACAAATCTAAGGGCTTCACCCTTCCAACATTCCTTAGCTTTCTATTCAGAATTGTCTACAGTCAAATTCTCACTTTGACAAGCTTCTGGCTTTCTCTGTTATCCTTTAGTAAAATGACATGTGCTTATGAGATGCATATTCTTACCTAAAAACTGAAACTAATATTTGTTGAGTATTTCTTAATTCATAGTGTTAATGTATTAAGTCCTTAATTGAAATATTTAGAATGATAGAGCAAGGATGATAGTTACTGCTGACAAGAGAAGCAAACGGAAAGATTTAAAAATTTTTGTGATCACAGCCCCATTAGTAGCAGTTTGTTTTTAAAGATGGTTTGTAAGACAGAACTATTGGAGCCAACATTTCTTGGTAAATTTCCTAAAGTTGCTCGTAATTGTTGTCTTTCAGTGACTGCAACCTATTTGCATATTTGGCTTTTCTTCATTTTAGGCAAGGATTGTTTTTTTTTTTTTCTTTGAATAAAAACCAAAACAAGCTATGCAGTTATGTTTCTATAAGGTCTATTGGTGCACAGTGTTTCCATTTGCTAAGCAGTAGAGTCTGGAACATACTGGAACAGTTGAATGACTGAAGCCAGCATTGTTTCCTAGGACAGACCTTGTATTTCCACCTCTCTGCTGCTTAGGTCCACATTGTTTATCTGTCACTTACAGCTCCTTTGTTCTCATTCTAATTTTTTTTGTTTATTTTTGTTTTAAGTGTTTTGTGTTTTCTTTCTTTTTTCTTTCTTTTCTTTTTCTTTCTTTCTTTTTTTTTTTTTTTTTTTTTTTTTTGCTTGTTTGTTTGTTTTTGTTATTTGAGACAGGGTTTCTCTGTATTGCTTTGGAGCCTGTCTTGGAATTAGCTCCATAGACCAGGCTGGCCTTGAACTCACAGAGATCCTCCTGCTTCTGCCTCCTGGATGCTGGAATTAAAGGTGTGCTCCACCAATGACGGACTATGTTTTGTGTTTTCATATCGGGTGGGTTCATGTGCAGTGGTGAGCCTGTGGAGGTCAGAGGACAACTTTTGGGAATCTATTTTCCCCTTCTCTCTAAAAACATGGGTTCTGGATTGAACTCAAATTACCAGACTTGTGCAACAAGTGCCTTTACCTGCTGAGTCATTTCGCTTGTCCTTGGTTTTGTGAGACAACAGCTAGCTGGCACTGAATTCACAGTAATCCTTCTGCCTTAGCCTTCTGAATGCTAAATTACAAGCCACAATGACTGCCTCCTAATCTGAATCTTACCCAGATTTTTCTCTTTATAATTTTTCTTCCTGAAGTCCACCTTGATCTGATCAATTGTGATCCATCAGGACCCCTGCTTTGAGATTGTGGACTTGACAGGGGGCAGATGTGATGTGAAGTTTGACCTTCCTATCTCCATGACAGTCATCATGGATTTAAGTTCTTCTGTGATGGCTGAGATGGAGGTTTCTGCCACCCTGTCTGGTTCTGAATAATGTATGGGTTGAATGCCCCCAGGGTATCACCGAGGCTGAGCGAGAGGCTTTTGAGCTGCTTCCAGATGATGAACGTCAGTGCATAAAGTGCAAGACCACATGTTTCCTATCTGCCCTGGCTTGCTATGACTGTCCAGATGGCCTTGTCTGCCTTTCTCACATCAATGACCTCTGCAAGTGCTCCAGTAGCCGGCAGTACCTTCGGTAAGTGTAGGGCCTACCTGAAGAAAGTAGGAGAGTGCAAACTTGGGCTAAAATGTGCTTTTTCTGGTCCTTTTCCAGGTATCGATACACCTTGGATGAGCTCCCTGCCATGCTGCATAAACTGAAAGTTCGAGCTGAGTCCTTTGACACCTGGGCTAACAAAGTACGAGTGGCTCTGGAGGTGGAAGATGGGCGCAAGCGCAGTGAGTAATTGCAGGATAGGATGGTGAGGGTGGGGTTGGAGGGACTCTACAGCCAAGTTTTCTTCTCTTTTTTTTCTGTATTCCTGGATTTTTCCCTCTGCATTTACTCTTTGCTTTACTTCCCTCTGCTTACTCCTTGTTGCTCTCATTCTTCCTCCAGGCCTTGAAGAACTTAGAGCACTAGAATCTGAGGCCCGTGAGCGAAGGTTTCCTAACAGTGAGCTGCTACAGCGATTGAAGAACTGCCTAAGTGAGGCAGAGGCTTGTGTGTCCCGGGCTCTGGGACTGGTCAGTGGCCAGGAAGCTGGGTATGTTGGTGTGAGGTGTTGCAGCACTGATAGCTTGTTGCTACTAAAAAGTATGTCACAACGGGCGGGTTCTAAATACAGTTGGGTCCATGAAACATTAGCAGGAAATTGCAAAGTGGAAGATGGCCTGGGAAGTACTGCAAAGTGCAAGGAAGACAGGCAGCTTTTCATGGAGGAGAGCCTTAGCCATAAGAAAACTTAGAAATGTTTATTTTATCAGTGTCTAGAAGATTTGAGAGGTAGGTTGAGGGATTTTATGGGCAGGGTAGACTGTGGAAAGTTTAAGGACTACAATAGAACACATACAAGGAAACCTGAACATAGTTGCAGTAGAGAGTGGATTATAAAGTATAAGGGCTGGCAGTGTAACTAAATGTTTACCTAGTATATGAGGCTCTGGGTTCTATCTCTGACTCCATGTTGATCAGTGGTGAATGTAAAATCTGGCTTATAAGCTAGTTTTTAAGCTCCATCACCTCCAACTGTTTCCCTCTCTCCTATCCCTTCAACCTATGAATATCTTAGATTTAAAAACTCTACTTGTAGCCTGGGCAAGTGTGGGAACATTGAGGTATAAGATCAAAGTAGAACAAATATGATGAGGAATGGTTTTGGCACAAATGGAAGGAGGGACCTGGGTTTGAATCTGAAATCTCACACATGAAACTCCATAGCCCCGACAGGGTGGCTGGTCTACAGATGACCCTGGCAGAGCTACGGGCTTTTCTGAGCCAGATGAACAACCTGCCTTGTGCCATGCACCAGATTGGGGATGTCAAGGTGAGGAGAGGTGGGCTTAGGTAAGACAGAGTGCATGTGTGAGAAAATAGTGGGAAGTATGAGCAAGGTTATAGATTTGGGACTTGGGCAGGTAGCAGGGATATGAGTACAAGATGCTGAATGAAGAGAGAGTTTGCTTAAGGAAGTAAAAGAGGAGGTTATAAGGGTGTTTGTTGGGCTTGAAACAATGAATGAAGTTTATAAAAACAAAAAAATGGAGAAGACAGAGGACCCCAGAATGAGCATGAGGGTTTATATAGCACAGTACTTCTTAGGGTAGAGGATCTCTAAGTGCTTTGAGAACAGATAAAGTAAAAGTACAAATTTTTGTTAATCATGTATAAAACTGCCTAGGAATGTGCATTTTAATACATTCCCCAGGGCATCATTATGAACAGTCAAGTGTTCAGAGAACTATTGTTTTAGAATTCAGTCCATGGTAGATTTCCTTTTCTCAGAAGGTTGAGTTGGGAGGTGCTGGAGCGAGTATGTGGTGGGACCTCTTAAGTGGCCTCAGCTGAAGGATTTGTTCTTCATCCTGTATTTTGGTAGGGTATTCTGGAACAGGTGGAAGCCTACCAGTCTGAGGCCCGTGAGGCCCTGGTCTCCCAGCCCTCCAGTCCAGGGCTGCTTCAGTCCCTGTTGGAGAGAGGGCAGCAGCTTGGGGTGGAGGTACCTGAAGCCCAGCAGCTCCAGCGTCAGGTGGAACAGGCACGGTGGCTGGATGAGGTAAAACGCACGCTGGCTCCCTCTGCCCGAAGGGGTACCTTGGCCATCATGCGGGGACTGTTGGTTGCGGGCGCCAGTGTAGCCCCTAGCCCTGCTGTGGATAAGGCCCAGGCAGAGCTTCAGGAGCTGCTGACCATCGCTGAACGCTGGGAAGAGAAAGCCCACCTCTGCTTGGAGGCCAGGTAAGTCCGGCCCTTCCCCTCCCTGCCATTCTTTACCTTCAAAATTTAGTGGAGAATAGCTGTGGGTGGCCTTGGGCATCACACCTATCCCTGTATAAGTAGTATATTGAGCTTCTCTGCTCTTTTGTTCTTGTCTCATTCTTTTTTTTTTTTTTTTTTTTTTTTTTTTTCTTTTTAAGTCTGTATACATAGAGGCAGAGGTAGGCTGATGGAAAAGCAGAGAACAGTATGTGTGGGTGTGTACATGTATCTTGTTCAAAAGCACAGGGAACAAATGAATGGGTGGATATAGGTAAAAAGATGACACACACATGGGTGTCTGACAGACTTCAGCCACAGAATACACAGTGGTTAGTATGTGAGCTTCTAGTAAGCTGACAGTGGCAAACATAGGTGCAAGCGCTATGGTAGAGGATATAATGGGTGCATGCAATCTGAGGAAAGCAGAGCCTGGCAACCATCTTTACCAACACAAAATCACAGAAGTATAACAAGAGGGAATAACAAGAGCCTAGCTAGCTGTGTATAGCTACTGCTCAGGCTGGGCTCTGATCCATAGGCTATGCCAAACCAGCCTGCTCCCCCCAGCCCCTTCTTTTGTTGTTGCTTTTAGGCAGAAGCACCCACCAGCCACACTTGAGGCCATAATCCATGAAGCAGAAAACATCCCTGTTCACCTGCCCAATATCCAGTCTCTCAAGGAGGCTCTGGCTAAGGCCCGGGCGTGGATTGCTGATGTGGATGAGATCCAAGTAAGAACCTCTCCATCCATCCACACCTAGACCTTCTATGTAGCTGGAAGAGATCATATACAGGGTTGTCCTGTGTTTGCATAGCTAGAGAGAGGAGTGAGGTAGCAGATATTTGAGGAGGCGAAATGTGTTTATAGAGCAGTGTTCTTAAGATAGGGACTTAGGAGGCTGACCAGAAGGAAGTGGGGTTCTGGTCAGGGTAAGGATGGTAGAACATGAGAATGGAAACGGTCAGGTAGTAGAGAGAAAAGGAAGACCACAAAAGCATATTTGATCCGCTATCCCTGAAGACTGATGGCTGCTCTGACAGAGCCAATCAGTAGATGCAGGTGTCATGCATGGTAGAAGGTATTTCACATATCAAATGTTTCTGCTCAGTCCAGACATGGAGAATTAGTGGATAATTGCAAATTCATCTTGCTTTTCTCTCTCGCCTGTGCTTAGAATGGTGACCACTACCCCTGCTTGGATGACTTGGAGGGCCTGGTAGCTGTGGGTCGGGACCTCCCTGTGGGGCTAGAGGAACTGAGACAGCTAGAGCTACAGGTACTGACAGCACACTCCTGGAGAGAGAAGGCCTCCAAGACCTTCCTCAAGAAGAACTCCTGCTACACATTATTGGAGGTGAGGCCTAGTATTTTACCTACATCCTCTTTTTGCCTGGACTGGCTGTTTTGAGGTAGTTTATATAAGAATAAGAGTTTTTGAGGGGGTATGGGAGAGGGGAGGAGAAGATATGGGAGGTAGGGAAGCCTGGTCATTTGCCTCTGTCTGCCTGCCTCAGGTGCTCTGCCCGTGTGCAGACGCCGGCTCAGACAGCACCAAACGCAGCCGGTGGATGGAGAAGGAGCTGGGGTTGTACAAATCTGACACAGAGCTGTTGGGGCTGTCTGCGCAGGACCTCAGGGACCCAGGCTCTGTGGTAAGAAGCTTAGATACAGATGGGTTAAGAGCCTGGTGATGATTGTCTGAACTTTGTGACCATGGGCAGACCACTTGCTCCTTGAGCTCAGTTTTCCTGGTTTGGGAGTGGGGTATTAAGGCCAGAAAATGAAGGAATCAGTTTGTTTCCATTCTTCCCCTTTCTTGGGCACGGCAGATCGTGGCCTTCAAAGAGGGGGAGCAGAAGGAGAAGGAAGGGATCCTGCAGCTTCGTCGCACCAACTCAGCCAAGCCAAGTCCACTGGCATCATTGAGCACAGCCTCCTCTACAGCCTCTATCTGCGTGTGTGGGCAAGTGCCAGCTGGGGTGGGAGCTCTGCAGTGTGACCTGTGTCAGGACTGGTTCCATGGGCGGTGTGTGACAGTGCCCCGCCTCCTCGGCTCCCAGAGGCCCAGTCTTACCTCATCCCCACTGCTGGCCTGGTGGGAATGGGACACCAAATTCTTGTGTCCTCTGTGTATGCGCTCAAGGCGCCCACGCTTGGAAACCATCCTGGCGCTGCTGGTAGCCCTACAGAGACTGCCTGTTCGGCTGCCTGAGGGTGAGGCTCTACAGTGTCTCACAGAGAGAGCCATTAGCTGGCAAGGCCGTGCCAGACAGGTTTTGGCCTCCGAGGAAGTGACTGCTCTGTTGGGACAGCTGGCTGAACTCCGCCAAAGGCTACAGGCTGAATCTAAGCCTGAGGAATCCCTTGCTTACTCTTCAGATGCTGGAGAGGGCGCTGGCAACATGCCTAAGGTGAGCTTCTTAGCCCAGCTCTTAATCTCAAATTTCTGTCCCCTAGCCTGTACATAGGCTCCAGCTCTCTCCCTGTGCTCCAGTTTTAACTCCTTTGGCCCTGCCTTTTTGTTCCATCCTTTATCTATCCACATTCCTAGACCCTGCTCTCTCTCTGGTACCCCATGTCCGCCCTTCCTCCAGAAGGTAGTCTTTCAGGTTTGGCGTGGGTGAAGGAAGATTAGGGCCTGGCTCTTCAGTTCAGTTACCCCCTGCCTTTTCCTGATCTTGATATTTGATAGGTCCAGGGGCTGTTGGAGAATGGGGACAGTGTGACCAGTCCTGAAAAGGTAGCCACAGAGGAGGGCTCAGGTAAGAGAGGTAGGTCTAGCTGTAGTGTGAGTGGGATGTTGAATGGATATTACCAGTGTGGCCCCTGATGTCCTCAGCTCTGTTATAGTGGTATAGGATAAGACCAAGGACAGCCTCTAATCCAGCCTATCCCCACAACTTCCAGATCTGGAACTACTATCCTCACTATTACCACAATTGACTGGCCCTGTGTTGGAACTTCCTGAGGCAACCCGAATCCCACTGGAGGAACTTATGATGGAAGGGGATCTGCTTGAGGTGACCCTAGATGAGAATCATAGCATTTGGCAGCTGCTGCAGGCTGGGCAGCCTCCCGACTTGGAGAGGGTCCACACACTATTGGAGGTAAGGAGAGGAGTCAATGACATGACCAGGTCAGGCCAAGTAGGCGGGGAACTCTAAGGCCCTGACTATTTGCCTGTTCTTGTGTTTTGGGAGGGGGAGGGTAGATAGGATGGTATTATGTAGCCCTGACTGGCCTGGTAACTTTATATATATAGTCTGGGCTGGCCTTGAACTCATGGTGGTCTTCCTGCCTTAGCCTTGCAAGTGCTGAGATTACAATCATGTGACACCAGGCCTCACTTTAAAAACTTGTCTTTTTTTTTTTTTTGCCTTTCTTGTTCACAGCTGGAGAAGGCAGAGCGCCATGGGAATCGGACACGAGGCCGAGCCCTAGAGAGGAGGCGGCGGAGGAAGGTGGATCGGGGTGGAGAGGTTGATGATCCAGCCCGAGAGGAGCTAGAGCCAAAGAGGGTACGGAGCTCAGAACCAGAAGCTGAAGAAGTCCAGGAGGAAGAGGAGCTGGAGGAGGAGACTGGGGGTGAGGTCCCTCCTGTACCCTTCCCCTCCAATGGCAGTCCTAGCACCCAGGAGGACCAGGATGGCTTAGAACCAGTGTTAGAGGCTGGTTCAGACACCTCAGCCCCTTTCTCTACTCTGACTTCCCGGCTGTTGATGTCCTGCCCACAGCAGCCATCTCGGCAACAATTGTGACAGTGGCTGAGCCTAGCACAGACCCCAACAAAGATCCTTCCTTGGCCTCAAGGATCCTTTCTGACCATCAAGCCTGCTTCTTGGAGGTGGGTGGGTAGGTGGAGAGTCTTCCCCCCTCACCACCATCCCCAAGACCGTGACTTTTATATTCTGACTCCAAGGTATTGTTCAGACCTCAGCTCCTGGGGGCCGGCCCCTGGAGTCCTGCGTCCCTGGTAACCTCTAACCAGCATTCCCAGACACCAGAGGCAGATAGACAGGTGGGCAGGGGATCAAATGGGGCTAGGCCAGCACCATTCCAGAGACAAATCCAGGGCACATACAAACTGGGGAACCTTTCCCTTCTCTCCAGTTCCGGCCCTGGGTCAGGCCATGCTACACTAACCCCCCCCCCCCGCGCACATTTTTGCCTCCCGCTTCCTTTTTACTTCCCTTCTCCCCCCCCCCCCATCTTTTCCCTTCCCCTTACTGTCCCACCCAGGAGGAGGAAACTTCACATAGCTTCCTCACTTTTTTATTTTAAATGAATTCTATTGGGGTTGAATAGGGCTGCCTATGGTCTGAAGGCTTTTGGTGCTTGTCCACACACCCACCTCAACCCTTCCTGCCCATCCTCCCCTGTCTCCTCCTCCTGGGTTCATGCTGTAATAAAAGAAGATTGTTGGTGTGTAATTAATTTGTTCAAAAGGAGAAAAAAGCAAAACAAACTTTGTTCCAACTAAAGCCTATTTTAATTTTATTTTATTATTTTCCTCATTAGAAATAAAACCCTTAGGAATGTTTTTTGGAAACATGTTTCTGAAGTGCATTTCTCTTCAAAAGGAGAGCAGAACCTTCCTCGCCTGTTAATGGAACAGCTCTAGTGCTAGCAGTAGTGCCAGGGCCAAGTCTAGGGAGTTAGGACTCTGAATCTGAACTTACCAGCTTCTCTCTAACCTTGGAAAAGATATCTTGTTCCTCCCCCTAAGCCATTTCCCTGTCTTCAGACTGGTGGGCACTGGTCCCTTTTGGGATTTTGCACAACAGCTTTCCCTAGCTTTGTGCTCTTATTTTCCTATTCTCTGGGGGACTTTTTCTTCATGGCTTTATTGAAGTATAGTTTCCATGCTATAAAGTTGAGCTGTTTTAAATATGTAATTTGATGAGTTAGACCATCCTTAATGTTTCTCTGTTAGTTTCTTTCTGCCCCAATGAATGTGTGGTTAATTTGTAATTTCTGTGTTACTGTTAAATTGCTCTATTGAGATGAAATTTGGGTACCATACAATTCATCCAATTCAGTATAAAATTCAGTGACTTTTAGTATATTTTAGTCATTGAATAAACCTTCAGTGCAAAAAAAAAAAAAAAAATTAGAATGTTTTTATGATCCTTAGAAGAAACCCCACATTCCCCTAGGTGTTCCCTCCCCACTCCCATTTGTCTCTTCTGGACATTTTATATAAATGAAATTATACAATATATGATCTTTTTGTGTCTGACTTCTTTGACTTGGCATAGTAGCTTCAAGCCTACTAATAGTCCTACAGTAGTTAGATTTTTCACCCTTCTGAACCTGAAAGAGCTGTCTTCCTGAAGTGTGTTTATACATGATTTTTGTGGGTATCTGTATGCATTTTACCCCCAGATGAGACCCACGAAGTTGCATCATATTTATAAAGGGACCATAACCCTCCAAAGACCAAGAAGCATTCTTTGTGGTTCTGAGTGTTCTATGTTGAGAGTTTACCTAGGGAATAGAGGAGGAAGCAAAAGCTTGGAGGCACTGCCTCACTAGCTAGCTTCCAGGCATCTCTCACTTGTCCAAGGTTTTTCCTCTTAAGGTTGTATAAGGTGTTAGAGGCTAAAGTCAAGTCTTGATCCCAAGCTCAGGAACGCAGGGCACCAGCACTCTTACTTTGTTTGCCCTTCCTAGTTTATGTATTTAGATGGACCATTTTGCTCCATTTCTCCCCTTTCCAGGATTTCTGATTGCTAAAAATCTAGGAGATGTCTCACCCTCTTTTGGTGGCTCTCTGGTGGGAGCATGGCTTAGACCTGCCTCGTCCACTCTTTTAGTCTATGTTGAAAAGTAAACACCAGTGAACAATAAATACCCCTGCCCTGGGTCCATTTTGAAAATAAGTTGTGATCAAAGGGAAAAGATTGTCCTTTGCCCACCCATTGGAATTAATCATGGTTTCCAGTGGGAGTTGAAGGTAGCAGAAGAGACACTTGGGAAAAGCACCCAAAGGAGCTGGGTCTTGACATTTCACTGCCATTCTACTCCAAGTAGCCAGATACTAGAAACAGCAGCCAAAAGAAGAAAAGATGGTGCCTACAACCCACAGCTAGTGAACTGATCAGGCCAAGGTGTAGGGGTCCTTTTGTGGTATGGATCTATTGCTTACCAATTTTCAGACAGCCTTTCTCAGCTTGGCACTTCCTGCCTTATATACTTTCTGCCCCTTTCGTAGTGTACATGTAGCCATCATCAATGCAAAACTGTCTTAGTTAGGGTTTCTGTTGCTGTGGCGAAGCAGCTTGGGGAAGAAAGGGTTTATTTATTTCATCTTACAGCTTGTAGTCCATCATCCAGGGAAGTAGGCAGAAACCAACACAGAAGCCATAGAGGAGTGCTACTTACTGGCTTGTTTATCATAGCTTGCTCATTCTGCTTTCATATAGCACCCAGGACCACCAGCCCAGGGATGGCACAACCCACAGTGAGCTGGGTCCTCCAGTATCAGTCATCAATCAAGGAAATGCACCATGGGCTTGCCTAAAGACCAATCTGATGGGGGCGTTTTTCTCAATTGTTTCCCTCCTCCCTCAAGAAAGCACCAAATGAGCGGGAAATTTTTACCTCAGAGTCATTTAGTTTACAGATAACCACCTTGCTGCTACATCCTACCAGATAGTTCTACTCCTGTCAGGATAGCACCTGAGTATGCAGGGAATGGAAAGAGGTACTGCTTCTACTGCAGACAGAATTCCTTTCTCCCTTTCCTGCCTCTTCTCCCTCCCTTTCCCCTCTTCTCCTCTCCTCCCCTCTCTTTGAGACAGGTCTCTCTCTGTGTAGTCCTGACTATCCTGGAACTCGCCCTCTAGACCAGGCTGCCCTCAAACTCAGAGATCTACCTGCCTCTGTCTCCTGAATGCTGGGATTAAAGTTGTGTGCCACCACATCTAGCATCTAAATTCTTCTCTTGTCCCAACTGTCCATTTCTTCCTGCCTCTGACTTTTTAGTGCCTCCACTGTGCCTTAAATTATGGCCAAAACACTAGGTCTAATGAGTCTCTCCCCTCCAACCTGAAACTTCCTATATTGAGAGTTCCTTGAGGAAAAAAGCAAGAACCAGACCTGAGTCTTCTGAGACTTCAAGGCTGGAGGTGGGGTGGTAGTTTTGCATAGTCAGTTCAGAAAGGGACAGCTACAAGCAACAGTTACAACCCTACACTCCATGCGAATTCTGTTTCTTCTGTATGAAGTCCACTGGTTCAGGATGACCTCTGGAAGTGGGGCCTGGGTCTGGGCCATGGTCATCAGAGCCCTGAAGGAGAAACATTAATCATGTGTCCTAGAAGACCAGAAATTACAGTGGCAAGAGAAGCAAAGCAGAGAGTCCTTGCCCCTGGGCACTTAAATCCTGGGTGTCATGCTCCATGTAAGATACTTGGCAAAGTTCTTAGTGAGCACAGAAGGAATAGACACCTAGGAAATAGGTTGGGCCAGGCAAAACCCAGTGGGGTTGTGATTCATTCATCCTTTTTTCTTTCTTTCTTTCTTTTTTTTTTTTTTTGTCTTTAACCCTCTTTAGTATTTTGAGGCAGGGTTTCACTGTGTTAGCAGTGTTGGGTGTCCTGGAACTTGCTCAAACTCACAGAACTCTACCTGCCTCTGCCTTCCAAGTAATTCTTAATCTATGAATTTAAAGCTCTATTCTTCACATCACAAGGGCTCTAAGTAATTGGTATACCACCAGAATATTGTTCATAGTGGAAATTTACTGTTAATAAACTGGGAACTCAGCAATGTTGGCTTGATAAATAAAAGCCCATATGGCTAAGGTTCTGAGTAAGCATTCCCATGCCTCTCTGTGCTAGGTATGTATTGCTGTAAGACCGTAGCTTGGCCAAACCTTTGGAGGTAGGAGCAGGAAGATTCCAAGTTTGAAGCTAGGCTGAGTTGTATTGTGGGACCCTCTCTCAAAAACAAAAAGCCAAAGCTACCACAAAGCAACATTTGGCTCATATATCCTTGGGTTAGAAATCTGGGTACAATTTAGCTGAGTTTATTAGGGTCATTCACAAGTATCAAGGTGACAGCACCTCAGTCATTTCCAGTTTACTTGGGGAAAGATCTAGAAGTTCTGTCATTGGCTGCTGGCAGGATTAAGTTTCCGGCTGGCTGTTGGACAGGGTTCACTTAGTTTCTTGCATGGGGGGGTGGATATTTTCACAGGACAGCTCACATCGTGACGTCTTGCTTCATGAGATCAATTAAGATGGGCAGGAGACAGAAAGGAGTCTTTATAATCTAATCGCAGAAATGACATTCCATTGGTTTTTGCAATTGACAATATTCATTAGGAGGGAGAAGAGGGGAAGGTCTAGACTATATTCAGAAGGAAGGAATTAAGACTAAATGCTAGAGGGTGTCATTCATTGAGGGGTCATCTTAGAGCAGAATCACCATGGTTCATTCTCTGGTACTTATCCATATCTCTTCCATATATAAAATATATTCATTCCTTAAGTCACATCCCATTACAGCATCCCCCCCTAAGGTACTTAATATGAGTGAATTGCTTTGGTCATAATCCCTACATACAACTCAAGTGCTGTTTTTCTCTGGGTAGAACTGTGGGACTTAGAAATAAACAAGTTCCTCATCCCTAACACTTCCTAATATGTAGTGGTGAGAAAGGCATATGCAGGCATTCCATATCAAAAAAGGAAAGGATGTGTGTATACCTGTGGCTGTTGGAAGCAGGAGCTACTGGTCTGTAACAAGTCAAATCCAGCAGGGCAAATGAAGTTCCTTGATTTGATTCCAAGACCTGGAGATGATTTTTCATCCTCTAGGCTTTGCTTTCTGGGCTCTTGGTCCCACCTGGGCTTCCTTTTTTATGAGAAGTAGTACATGTTTGCAACTGAGAGTTTCTCCTACTCTTTCCAGACAGAATTTTGGAGGACCAGTGGCTTCTTGTAGTGTAATCAGTTACCATTCAAGGCAAAGTGCTTAGAATTCTTTTGGCATGGTGAACATTCAGCAATAACTATAACCAGATTGGCCTTCAGAGCAGCCCTTAGAGCTCATGCCTGCCATCATGGTCACTTTGCTCAGTAACCTGTTGGTAAGGATAAAGGTGACAGGATAGAGATTGGCCACATTCACTGAGTGGAATATCTCTTCTGAGATCTTCCTCAGTAGTGGGGTGCTTGTTTATGTGGTTCCTGAAAAGTCTCATGAGGTGTGTTCATTCCAAAATGGACAGCTGTCCACATGGGCCTTTCCCTCAGATGTCTTTTCAGCATTCCAATCTTGTTCTTTCCAAATCCTTGACTATCAGCAGACAAATCAGCTGACAGCTCTCTATGCTTTTGATCATTTATGTGATGCTATTTTTCCTCCTGAGAGGATTTCCTTCTTGCTTTTCTTCAGTATCAACCTAAAGTGGAGTTGTAACTCTGAAACCTAGCATTTCTAGCACATGCCAGCAGGTCAAGCAGAGCATCTGTAAGCTTGAGTGTTGTAACACTTAGTTGTCTGACCTTGAGGGACCCCCAAGAGGAATTGGATGACCTTTTCTCAGGTGAGAAAAGAATGGCAATGTAGCAGGCGTGGGCTTCCAGAACTGCACATAATTTAGTGGCCCTGGTAGAACAGTTAACACAGATTACTATTTGATGTCATACGCTTAGACGTTCAGTCAAAAAATATTTTCTATTTTTCTTTGCTTCTGAGATCTTGCCACTTGCAGTTTTATTCTCCATTTTTGTTTTGTCTTATAAATATGTTGTATCTTGGGCCGGTGAGATGGCCTGGTGGGTAAAAGTGCTTCTCAGACTGATGATCTGATTTCAATCCCAGGGATCCACGTGGTAAGAGAGAATCAAGTCATGCAAGCTGTCCTGGTCTCCGTGTGTGTGCACACATAAGTAGATATAATAAAGACAGTTTTTAAATGTTGAATCTCTTTATTATTTTCAGTTAATTCCCAGAAATTCTTAGTTTAATCTTTCAACTCATTGCTTATTTTTCAGCCATGCCCCTTGTGTTTGTTTTTTTAAAATATGTTTTTACTTATTCTTTGAGAACTTCATAAATGTATGCAATATACTTTGATTATATCCACTTCCACTACTCCCTCAAACTTCCCCCAATATATCCACCTCTAAGCTTCACATCTTTTTTTTTTAAATTTTATGCTCATGTGTGTGCTTTAGTGTATGTATGTATGTGCACCACATGTGTGCAGGAGCCCTTGGAGGTCAGCCATCTGATCCTCTGGAACTGGAGTTACAGATGGTTGTGAGCCACTGTGTGAGTGCTGAGAATGGAACCCAGGTCCCCTGTAAGAGGAGTAAGTGCTCTTAATTGCTGAGCCATCTCTCAAGCCATGTCTTCAAAAAAAAAAAATTAAAAAAATAAACTTCAATATGATTAGTGCTGCCATTGGGACATGAGCAACCTACAAGTGGCCATACCAAAAAATGACTCTTCCTCCCTTAGCACGATCCTTCTTTATGTCATGTATATCGTGTGCATTTAAATAATGTATTCAGAAACTGGAAAAATCTCCTGGGCTAATAAAATGACTCAGGACAAAACTTCATGTATAATCTGATCCCACTCTAACTGGTAAAGTAAAATGATAGTCTGGGCCAGCAAAGATGAGCACATGTAGGACTTACTTCCCTTAGGCTGCCATCAGTTTTGTTGCTAGGAAACATCATCCTAAACCATTACTACAAATATACACAGATTAATAAATTCTGGTTACTGCATGTCTCTGCTACCTAGTATAGAAACCAAACTCAACCTGTTTCTGGAGGTGATCCTATAGTCTCCACTGAAACCTTCAAAGTATGGCATTGTAGTCTTTATCATCTACATCCTAATCATTCGAAAGTGGAAATGGCCAAGTGAGGGGTTTTTAGGAAGTCAGACACTGGGCAAGCATCCCTAATTGCATGGGACACTGAAATGTCTGAATTTATCCTCAGCAAGGAGAGGAAAATGACTTAATGACTACCAGGCCAGTCTCGACTATGCTTCGTAATGTATGTTTCACACTTCTTGTGAAAGGAATGTTAATATAGTGAGTAAATTGAGTGATTTACTATGATTAATCAACTCCTAAGATTTCTTTTTGTCTTAAACATTTGCGTTTCTCTATGTTGTCCCACAGAAGTTTGGCATCTTAACTTCATTTTACAAACATTGTTACAGACAATTGAACAATTGTAAGCTGTCATATGGGTGCTGGGAAATGAAGCCAAGTCCTCTGCAAGAGCACTAAGTGCTCTTAACTGCTGAGCCATCTCTCCAACCCTATCTTTAAAAAAAAAAAAAAAAAAAAAAAAAAGTTGACTATAATTAGTGCTGCCTGGATGTGGATGAGTGTGGGGCCAACTACTGGAATATGGGCAATGTAAAAGTGGACATACCCCCGAAGGAGAAATGATCCCCCAAGTAGGGCCCTTCTTTTATGCTGTGTATATTGTATATATTTAAATAATGTACCCAGAAAACTGGAAAAACTTGGGCCAATAAAATGACTCATTAACAAACTTGTTGAGTGTAAGTTTTGGATAACCAATAAAGCAACTTTTAGAAATACTCATAGTGCTGGGCATGGTAGCACATACCTTTAATTCCAGCACTCAGGAAGCAGAGGCAGATGTATCTCTCATCCTGGTCTACATAGAAAATTCCAGGATAGCAAGATACACAGTGAGACCCTGTCTCAAAAACAAACAAATGAAACCGCCCCCCAGAAAACAGAGATACTCATAGCTGCTTCAACTAATAAATTATACTTAGCATATATGTGTAATGTATATAGGATTGCTATTGTCTATCTCCATATTGATAAACATCAAAAACATAAAGATAACTCAAGATGGTTACAGAGAACATCTTTATTGACTATAAACAAAATCTTCAGTCAAATCCAGCAACCATGACAAGTAAAATTTACTCTAGAAATGCAATAGTGATTCATCGTAAGAACATGACATTAATAGAACAAGGGGAAAAACATGAGCACTTCAGTTCATACAGAAAACACATTTCAGATGCAGGGAAGATGCACAGCTAATACATTCCAAAAAGTTGCAGGATGCAAGAGTAATACATGCAAATCAGTTTTTATACATTAATGATTCAAAATGAAATTTATAGCAATTCCATTTACAGTAGCATCTGAAAGAATAAAGGAGTACACTTAATTATGGAGAAGATATTGAAAAAATTGTAAGGGCTGGAGAGATGACTCTGGTGAAGAACACTGGCTGCTCTTCCCAGAGGATCCAGTTTCTACACCCACAAGGCAGTTCACAACTGTCTGTAACTCCAGTTCTGGGAGATCTGATGCCCTCTTCTGGCCTCCGAGGGCACCAGGCATACAAGTGCACAGGCATACACACAGGCAGAATACGCATAAAATACTAAGACACATTCTGAAAACTATTTAAAAGTTGCTAACTTATCCACCATCATGGAGCCCTCATCTAGTACCTGTTTGAAACAGAAGCCAAACACCCATAACTAAACACTGAGTCGAACTAGAATCCAGATGCAGACGGAGAGGACAAGACCAGGTTGCAGAAACACATAGAGACAGCTGACCTGAACAAGGAGGAGATAACCGGCCCCCAGAATGATAGCTGGGAAGCCAGCATGGGACTGACTCAGGCCCCCCTGAATATGGGTCTCAGCTAGAAGGACTGAGCAGTCTAAGGGACCTCAGACAGTGGAGCCAGGATGTATCCCTGGTGCACAAAAGGACCTTGCAGACACATCCCCCATGGAGGGATACTGCCTTAACCTAGAGACAGGAGAGAAGTCCTAGTCCCTACTTCAAATGACTTGACAGATTTAGATGTGACCCCAACCGGATGGCATTGCCCTACATGTAGAATTGGGGTGGGGGAATGGGAGGGGAGGGTGGTCAGGGTGCATGTGAGGGGGCAGGGAGGGAGGGAGGGAGGGAGAGGGAACTGGGATCGACATGTAAAATGAAAAATAAAGTTGCTGGGATAAATTAAAAGGGCTAAAGAAATGAAACTCTCATTTATGGATTGGAAGACAATGTTAAGATGTAATACTAGCCAAAGTGAGCCACAAATTGAGTGCAGTCCCTATGACAATTCAAACAGCTTTGTTTAAGAAATAGTGTCTTGATGAGGGGTGGCACTTTGGGGTTAAGGAGAAACCTGGTACCAGGGAAACTTCCAGGAATCCACAATGATGACCCCAGCTAAGACTCCTAGCAAGAGTGGAGAGGTTGCCTGAACTGGCCTTCCCCTGTAATCAGAATGGTGAATACCCCAACTATTATCATAGAGCCTTCATCAAGTAACTGATGAACTCAGATGCAGATATCCACAGCCAAGCACTGGGTCGAGCTCCAGGAGTCCTCCTGAAGAAAGAGGGTACAAATCAGGGGTGTCATGGTAGAGGAACCCACAGAGACAGCTGGCCTAAGCTCATGGGAACACATAGACTCTGGACCAACAGTTATGAAGCCTGTATGGGGCCAACTTAGGCCCTCTGCAAGTGTGTGATGGCTGTATAACTAGGTCTGTTTGTAAGGCTCCTAGCAGTGAGATCAGGACCTATTCCTGGTACTTAGCTGGCTTTTGGGAATCTATTCCCCATGCTGTATTACCTGACCCAGCCTTTATGCAGTGAGGAGGAGCTCCGTCCCACCTCAACTTCATGTCCCATGCTTTTTTTTCAAGTCCATGGGACTTTCTGAATGGAGAGGGAGAAGTGGATGGGAAATGGGGGTAGATAGGAATGGGGAAGGGGCGGAAGGAGAGGAGGAAACTGTGGTTGGTGTGTAAAATAAATGAAAAAATATGTTAATTAAATTTAAAAAGAAATAGAAAACCCAGTTCTCAAATCCCCATGGACTTGCAAAAGATCAGTACAATAAACACCCAAAATAATCTCAAAAAAGTGCAAAAGATGCTGGAGTTTGAACTCATCTAAATTCTCCCAGCCAGTTAGTTTCTGGCAAGGTATACTCACTATACAATAAGGAAGAGAATAGCCTCGCTCACATACAATCCTGGGGATTTCCACATGCAAAATAATGAAATTGGATCCCCTACCTCTCACCATATATCATTTACTAAAAATGGATCAATTATGTAAATTCAAAATATAAAACCAAAATATCTCTTCAGGAGGAAATGTAGTTGGTCATGACCTTAAATTTGGCAATACATTTTTGTTTGTTTTTGTTTTGAACGAGGGTCTCATTATATAGCCTTGACTAGCCTGGTGCTTACTATGTAGACAAGACTGGCCTCAAACTCACAGAGATCTATGAACCTACCTGCCTCTGTCTCCCAAGAGCTGGGATAAAAGTTGTGTGCCACCATGCAATGGATTCTAAAATAGAACCCTAAAATAGAACCCTTGCACTTCATAAGCATTTGTTTGTACAGCAAAGGACATTGTTAAAGAAGTGAAAAGTCAGCCTACAGGATAGTGCACAAGTACGTGCGTGTGTGCGTGCGTGTGTGTGTGTGTGTGTGTGTGTGTGTGTGTGTGTGTGTGTGTGTGATTTTTACGTTTTTTTTTTTGGGGGGGGTAGGGGATTGAGACAGGGTTTCTCTAGCTTTGGAGGCTGTCCTGGAATTCACTCAGTAAACAGGCTGGCTTCAGACTCAGAGATCCACCTACCTGTCTCTGCCTCCCCTGTGCTGGGATTAAAGGTGTGTGCTACCACCACCTGAGCAAGTGTTTTGTTTTTGTTTTTGTTTTAATTTTGGGGAGTGAATGGGGGATGGGATGGGAGGGTTGTTGGGGGGCATGGGAGGATGGAAGGGAGAGGGAACTGGGATTGATATGTAAAATTGGATTGTTTCTAATTTGAACAAAATTAATTAAAACCCGATTTATTTATGCATTAATTATGTATACAGTGTTCTGTCTGCATGTATGCCTACTTGCCAGAAGAGGGCACCAAATCCCACTAGAAATGGTTTGTGAGCCACCACGTGGTTGCTAGGAGTTGAACTCAGGACCTCTAGAAGGGCTGCCAGCAGCTAGTGCTCTTAACCTCTGAGCCATCTCTCCAGCCCTCAAGTTTCATGTTTAATTCTGTGTCTGAGTAGGTGCACTTGGAGACCCGAAGAGACTGCCTGATCCCCCTGGAGCAGGAGTCACAGTCAGCTATGAATCACCCAATGTGGGTGTTGGGAACTGAGCTTCAGTCCTCCACAAGACCACCGAGTCATCTCTTCAGCCCCTCAAATATATTTGTAATCCATATATCTGCTAAGAATTTAGTGTTTAGAGTATGAAATGAATTTATCAGCAAAAATACATTACAATTTTAAAATGAACAAAAAATTTGGGCATAGCAGCATTTGACTAATCCCAGTACTCAGGAAGAAGAAATAATAAGACCTCAAATTAGAGGCCAGGCTGGTCTACATAGGACAAAAGTAAGGGCATGCAGGGCCTGATGGCACACAGAGGCAGGTAGATCTCCGACTTTGAGGCCCGCCTGGTTTACAGAGCAAGTTCTAGGCCAGGAAGGGCTACACAGTAAGACCCTGTCTCAAAAAACAAAATCAAACAAAAAATAAGTAAACACAATAATAAAAAGGAGATGGAGACTGGAAAGATGGCTCAGTGGTTGAGAGCACCGGCTGCTCTTGCACAGGACCTGAGTTCAGTTCTCAGAGTCCACAAGGTGGCTCAGAGCTGTCTGTAAGTTCCAGGGGATCTGATGCCCTCTTCTGACCTCCACTGGCATCCAGCACACACATGAAGCACATACATACATCCAGACAGGCAAAACACTCATACGCATAAATAAATGTGAAAAAAAAAAATAGGGCTGGAGAGGTGGCTCAGCAGTTAAGAATGCTGGCTGTTCTTCCAGAATATCCATGTTCAATCCTCAACACCCACAAAGTGGCTCACAACTGTTTGTACCTCCAGTCCCAGGGAATCTGATACCCTTTTCTAACCTCTGAAGGAAACAGGCATGCACATGATGCACAGCCACACATGTTGGCAAAACACCCATACACAAAGATTTAACAATTTTTTATTTTTTGTCATTTTTAATTAAAACAATCTTAATTTTTAAAAAGACAGACAATTTGAATAAGTATTTCTCCAAAATACCAAGAGGCACATTAAAAGATTCTTAGTCTCTCTGTCTCTGTCTGTCTCTCTCTCTCTCTCACACACACACACACTTTTTCTGAGATGAAGTCTCTATGTGTAGCTCTGATTGCCCTGGAGTTTGCTGTGTATCCCAGGCTGGCCTTAGACTTGCATCTTTCTGGCTCAGTCTTCCAAATGCTGGGATTACAGGCACATTTTTAGTTCTAATATACATTACTCTTATTTTCTGAGACAGGAGTTCAGTATATAGCTCAAGTTGGCCTTGAACATCTGATCTTCTTGCTTCTTCCAAGTGCTAGAATTATGAGCATGTGTTTGTCTTGCCTGGCTATAATAAATTTTAAACCCAGAATATAGTAAGTACTGAAGATGATACAGAGATTGTTGGTGGGAATATAAAATGAGGCAGCCACTGTATAAGACAACAATTCCACTTCCCAGTATGCACTTAAAATAACTGAAAAGGGTGACACAAATAGTTATACACTAATGTTCATTACAGTATTATATACAATAACCAAAGGGTAAAAATGCGTGTATCAACAGGTAAATGTAGAAACAAAATATGTTATGTACAAATACTGGAATATTATTCAGGCATAAAGAAGAATGTGGAATCGAATTCAGGAACATATCATAAGATAGATGCATTATTAATCAGTTGACATCTTGTCACAAGCCATTCTGAACCTTTTCAGCTGTCCTGTTACTACTATTGATGCTGCTACCACTGCTGCTATGGAGACAGCATGTACTTTGCCACTATCATGACTCTACTGCTTCTTCCTTCTACTGTCTCCTCTTCATGCTATTAATTTGACCACTTTCTTAATGATAAAGGTCCAAAAACAACAACCATAACCAAGCAAACAACAACAAACCCACCACTACTTTTAATGTTGCAACCCTAGAGGGACAGCATATGAAGGTTTCTCCCTGATAATTTAAAAAATGAGTCAAACAGTTTGCAACAAGCACAGAGGGTGTATGGCATCTTACTTGAGACTCTAGAGGAGGTGCTCCCTTTCTGGCGTGGGTGAAGATAACTGCTGAAGTTCACCAAGGCTTGTGATAATAAAAAGACCAGCACAAACTATTTGAAAGCTGTTGGACAGAACAGTGTCTTCTGGGGCTGGAGTTGTCTTTGCCTAGCAAGTGGATGTGCTTACAGTGTAGGTAGGTTCCTCTAGGCACCCATGGAGTTTTCAAAGCAAAGAGGCTGAGGTGAGGGTAAATTATATGGCTGCCAAAGAGTTTGGCTGTCTCTTTGCCATAGCCAGGTATAAGGGAAGGAAGGGCCTCTCAAACAGCTTGATCTTGAAAGTGTTAACAATTCACAAAACATTAAACATTAAAGGTATTTACAATGAAGACTTAACAGGACTCAACAACTCCAATAGCATCTAACAGGATTGTTAATATTTTATAATGCTTAAACATGCTTAACACCTCACTTGAGGATTTCGGGGAGAGATGGATCTGTCACAGATAAACTATGAAAACATTCTAAATGGAATAATGGAGATACTAAAGGAAAAAATGTGACTTCGTTTAAGTGATATTATTTGAGCTTGCAAATTCACAAAGACAGAAAGTAGATTAAAATTTGCCTGAGACTCGGAATGTGGTGGGATGATGGCTTGGTACATGCAGTTTCTGTTTGAGGAGTTTCTGTTTGGGGAGATGAAAAGTTTTAGAACTAGATAATAGAGATGGGTGCAAAAATTTTTTAATATAACTATTGCCACATAGTTGTACAATTGAAAATGGTTAAAATGACAAAAACATGCTGGGCTCAATCTAGTATTATCTCTTTCTCCACCCATGTGGCAAATGGATGGAACTAGAAGAAACAATCCTGAGTAAGGTAACCCAGTCACAAATAGACGAACATGGTATGTACTCACTCATATATGGTTTTAGACATAGAGATCACCAGCCTACAATTCACACCACCAGAAAAGCTAGGAAATGAGGAGGATCCTAAAAGAGACATACATGGTCCCCCACAGAAGGGGAAAGGGACAATAGCTCTTGAGCATATTGGGAGTGGGGGAGGCAGTGAGTGGAGAGGGAGTTAGGAGAAGGAGAAGGGAGGTGAAGAGGAGGGGAGAGGAGAACATGAGGGAGAAGGAAGATTGAGTCAGGGGAGGAATAGAGAGCAAGAAAAAAGATACCATAATAGAGGGAGCCATTGTAGGTTTGAAGAGAAAACTGGCACCAGGGAAATGTCCAGAGATCTACAAGGATGAACCCAACTAGCAATCTAAGCAGCAGTGGAGAGGCTGCCTTAAATGCCCTTCCCTGAACAAGGGGGAGCTCATGGCCCCCCAGACTGATAGCTGGGAAACCTGAATTGGACCAACCCAGACCCCCTGAACATGGATCTCAGTTAGAAGGCCTGGGCAGTCTAAGGGACCTCTGATGGTGGAACCAGGATGTATCCCTGATGCACAAAAGGACTTTGGGAGCACATTCCCCATGGGGGGATACTCCCTTAACCTAGAGGCATGAGGGAGGGCCTAGTCCCTACTCCAAATGACCCTACAGATTTAGATGATCCCTCCTGGAGGGCCTCACCCTCCCTGGGGAGTGAATGGGGAATGTGGTGGGGGAGTGGGAGGTGCATGGGAGGATGGGGGGAGAGGGAACTGGGATCAATAAGTAAAAGTTTTAAAAAATTAAAAAAAAAAAAAGAAAGGATACCAAACTTGCTTTGAATTTGAGGTGGGAAGTGCCTGAGATTCAAATGGTGGAGATTACAAGTGAGGTAGGCGGGCAAGTTCTTCTGCCTGTGTATAGGCACTAATCATTGGGTGGCACTCATGAAGGGCATTAACTGGTTTGCCCAGAACCCACATGGCTACTGCTAGGGTACTACATGGGGAGCATAAGGACATGTGCACACACCACACACATCCTTATGCTCCCCCATGTCCCTGTTGTAGTGCAAAGCTCTCTGCTGGTCTTGCAAAAGATACTGGGCTTTGGAGGTCCCCGAGTCCATGGGTGAGCGGAGAAGAAAACAGCAAGAGGGTTGGCTGTCAGGTTGTAGTTGGGGCTCGGCGGTAGAAGGCTTGCCTAAGCTAATGCAAGGCCTTGGGTTTGATCCCCAGCATTGCAACATCCATGTGCCTCTATCACTGGGAAGCTCACAAAATCTGCAGCAGTTCAGGAAAGCTGCTCTGGGAACCATTAGAAGCACAAAAGGACCAGCCCGCTTTGGTGGGAAGTTGGAGGTGAAGGCATTGCTGGATCTTAATGCTGCCTCTTCCTGCCCAGCATCTCTAAGTTTGTTTTTCTCTAATTGAGCTAGAATATGCCTTCTTGCTGCAGATTCTGCCTCATGGTGGTCTGGGATCTGCTGCTTTTGTTGTCTTTTCCCACTGGTTGCAACATAAACAGGCTAAGGAAAAGAGCATTCCATATTCTCCAGATTATGGGTACATGTGGTAAATTATTCACCCTGAGTGCTTATTGTACTTGCTTGCAGATTATAGATT
Organism: Phodopus roborovskii; assembly: GCF_943737965.1. NCBI lineage: Eukaryota > Metazoa > Chordata > Mammalia > Rodentia > Cricetidae > Phodopus > Phodopus roborovskii. Next base: position 830,975 of record NW_026125804.1, read on the forward strand.
TGAGGAAAAAAAGGATCAAAGGAGATTTTTACTCTATAGGGATTTTGTTTAGCTTTGGTGAATAATTCATTAAGGTCACAAGGTACAAGCTTTTAAGTAGTTGGTCACCCCAAGTCTTGCCTGGGAGGATGTGATGGCTAATCTTGATTCACAACTTGACTACATCTGTAATTCACTAAAACCCAAAAAAGAAGGGCACACCTTTGAGGGATTTTTGCTTAATTTGAAGTGGGAAGATCCACTTCTAATCTGGATCAATGAGGTATGAAGATATGCCTTTATTCCAAATCATTTTAGCTGGGAAAACACACCTCTAAAATCTGGGCCATGCCTTCTGGGGAAGCCTCTATCAGAACGTGGCACACACCTTTAATCCCAGCACTTGTGAAACAGAGGCAGGAGGATCTCTTAGTTTGAGAACATCTTGGTCTACAGAGCTGCACAGAGAAATCCTATCTCACTGGCATTAGGAACTCTATTAATAATAAAGTGTCACAGCATTCAGAAGGCTGAGAACCACTTAGTTAGGACAGGTGTTCTGGGTTTAGCCAGTTGTCACTAGATTCAACAGCAAGTCTCCTATTCAGTGTAACCACGGAGTTTAGTTTTATAGAGGAACAAATGCCTTTTGTGTAAATTGTCATGTGATGTTTGAGGTCACTGATAAGTGGGCTCTGGAGATGGCATTCAGCACTACTACTTTAAACCCAACCATATTTGTCTCAAAAATGTCCTCCAAAGACCCCTTTCCTGAGTGAGCCTAGATCCCTGACTCCATGACAGGGAGAAAGAACAGAAAACAGCCAAAGAGTAAAAGGCATTGTGACTATTATTTATCTTATAATATAAAGCTCTCTCTTTATCTGCCATTTATGGTCATTCCAAATCGAAAGCAGTTATGGTAGATGACTGTCTGTACTGTATGTAGACTGTCTTGTGTATAAGGTTTATCTGGGAATTTACCAAGCCCTGTAATCTAACAGTATATACTCTGGTAATATGAATGTAGCTTGGATTCAACTTTCTTTTATTAAGGAGCACTACAAAAGCACATCATGGCTAGGCTTCTTGACTCTTGACTCATTAAAGTTATTCTGTCTCATGAAATGGCTGGATGCCTTCTCCAGAATGGGAAAGACAGCTGTAAAGGTTAGGGAAGTTACAAAGGCCTGAGCAAGCTACATAAGGTATGTTCAATATATTAATGTCACACTTCTGCTTAAATCAGTTGAGTTATTGGTCTACTCTCTGAAACAATTACAAGAACTGGCTTAAAGAACAAAAGTGTATGTTTAATCAAAGTTTATTTAAGTGTTTGGATTTTGCCTAAGCTTTATCTAAATATACAGTAGTTCAAAGTTCCAACTGTTTTAACTGACCTCCTGTATTCAATAGTGATAGTTGGAAGCTATATTAATGTGGTCAGAGGGATTAAAATGGAGAATGTTTTCCCTCTTGTCTTTAAGGTCAACTAGGTCCCAGGGGACTGTGGGGACAGCTCTCAAATTGTTCTGTAACTGTAAGGAATCTACTGTTCTCTTGTTCAAAGAGCAAGAGGTTTCCTCTCAAGTCCAAGTGACCCCAGAGGGCTACACCCTCAATTGGCCTTGACAATAAAAAAGTGATTAATCTTGACCACTTGTGTGGTCTTAAATACCTAAATGCTGCCTAAATATAGGGCATCATGGCTTTGGCTCAGTTAATTAGTGCAGTGCCTATCAGGAAAGACAAGCCCACTATTCTTTCTTTCTTTCTTTCTTTCTTTCTTTCTTTCTTTCTTCCTTTCTTCCTTCCTTCCTTCCTTTCTCTCTTTTTTCTTTCTTCCTTCCTTCTTTCCTTCCCTTCTTTTTCTTTTTCCTTTTTTTTTTCAAGACAGGGTTTCTTTACATAGCATTGGCTGACCTGCAACTCGATTTGTACATCAGGCTGGCCTTGAACTCACAGAGATCTGCCTGCCTCTGCCTCCTGAGTGATGGTGATGCATGCTTTTAATCCTAGTGCTTGGGATTTCAGGACAGCTAGGGTTATCACACAGAGAAACCCTGTCTCAAAAAAAATCAAAAGGGGGGCACACACCATCACCAGCCAGCCCCCATTATTTTTGCTTACAAATCAAATGATGGTTAAATTTCTTTTCTGTCTACCTCTCTGGAAGGGACATAACTGTAATTCTAGCCACTCTAACAGCTGCCAAGGAGCCTGAAAACACATGCTGCATTCAACACTCCTGGGAACAGCCTTGGACCAATAGCTATGAGGGATTTTCCTGGAAATCATTGCCCTACTCAGGCCTATACTATAATGGCCCTTAGCATTCTCGCCTATACTCCATCAGCCCCTCTGCTCCTCCAGATGGTCCTGCAGATGAAGTCTAGGAAGCACAGCCTACCAGAATCTTACCATGGCCCCTTGGGTGGGCCTCAGGAGCCCTCCTCATAAGAATCCCTTCTCTCTTGGACAGATGTCCCACCCTCAGCATGAAAGCAGTTAGAAAGGGCACCCTTCCCTGACAGCATTCAGTGTTGATCTCTGAGAGTGGGACCTGAAGGAGAGTCAGAGGGATATCGATAAGTTAAGGACATAGCCACCTAAAGGAAATGAAAATGAGCCAGCTCTCTGAGATAGCAACTTCTTGTTCCTGAAAGATGCTGTGAAGAGAAATGTCAGGAAAGCATTCTGAGCCTTAGGGTCCCAAAAGGATAAAGCTGGTTCTTTCTTTTCCTCTTCAGCTTGTTCTTTTCTTTCCTGGATGTTCTTTTTAAAATTATTATTAATTCAATTTATTTGTTTATTTTACAATCTGACCACAGTTTCCCCTCCCTTCTGTCCTCCTGTTCCTTCCTCCCACCCCTTCTGCCCCCCATCCACTCCTCCTCTGTTTCTGTTCAGAAAGGGGTAGGCCTTCCAGGTATCAACAAAACGTGGCATATCAAGTTGAGCTAGAACTAAGCTTTTGTCCATTCCAGGGAATAAGGTCACCAATCTTCTAGTGGACTACCAGCATCTCTGTTACAGGAGGGCTGGAAGAGGTATTGTCCCTCTCTTAGAGGATAACTCCATTCGAATCCCTTTCATATATGCATATGTATATATTTTAGGGAACTTCTACAGTAGTAGGTCTCGGTATGGCTTTTCTAAATGTCTTTAATGTTATTAACCCCTCCCTATATACCCTCTTCTATACTTCCCTTCCATCCTACACCCACTTAGCCCTCCCTGTTCTATTATTCCCCCTTCTCCCTTCATATTACCTGCATTCTATCACCCTTTCCTTGAAATAAACATTTGTATTTCTTATTTTAATTTATTATTTTACATGTCGATCCCAGTTCCCTCTCTCTCCCTCCCTCCCTTTTACCCTCTCTGCCCACTCACATGCACTCTAAACACCCTCCCCTCCCATCCCCCCACCCCAATTCCATATGTAGGGCAATGCCATCCAGTTGGGGTCATGTAGATCTGACAGGTCATGTGAAGTAGGGACTAGGGCTTCTCTCCTGTCTCTAGGTTAAGGCAGTTATTGCTCCATGGGGGATGTGTTAGCAAGGTCCTTTTGTGCACCAGGGATACATCCTGGCTCCACTGTCTGAGGTCCCTTAGGCTGCTCAGTCCTTCTGGCTGAGACCCGTATTCAGGGGGGCCTGAGTCAGTCCCATGCTGGCTTCCCAGCTATCAGTCTAGTGGCCGTTAGCTCCTCCTTGTTTAGGTCAGCTGTCTCTATGTGTTTCTGCCGCCTGGTCTTGTCCTCTCCATCTGCATCTGGGTTCTACTTCAACTCAATGTTTATGTATGGGTGTTTGCTCCTGTTTCTAACAGGTATTAGATGAGGGCTCCATGGATAAGTTAGTTCTTGATCTCACTATCCGGGAAGGGCATTTATGGTAGCCTTGCCACGGAAGCTCAAATCGTTAGTTGGCAGCAGTCTTGTAGTTATCTAGACCTCTCTTTGTGTTCAATTTTCTCTTCAAACCAATATTGGCTCCCTCTTTTATGTTCTCTCTCTCTGTCTCTGTTTCTGTCTCTCTCTCTCTCTTTCCTGTCTTCTATTCCTAACCGGGCTCAATCTTCCTAGTCTCACGTGTTTTCCTTCCCCCCCCCTCGTTTTCTCCTACTTCTCTCTCCATTCGCTGTCCTCCCCCACTTCACCTGAGCTCTGGGGGACTTGTCCCTTCCCGGTTCTGTGAGGGACTTTATATGAATCTCTTAGAATACACCTTGTATCCTAGTTCCTCTGGTGGTGTGATTTATAGGCTGGTGATCCTTTGCTCTAGGTCTAAAATCCATATATGAGTGAGTACTTACTGTGTTCCTCTTTCTGTGACTGGGTTACCTCATTCAGGATGGTTTCTTCAAGAGCCAACCACTTGCCTGCGAATTTCAAGATTCCATTATTTTTTTCTGCAGAGTAGTATTCCATTGTGTAGATGTGCCACATCTTCATTATCCATTCTTCAATTGAGGGGCATCTAGGTTGCTTCCAGGTTCTTGCTATTACAAATACACTTGTATTTCTTTTAAAACTTTAGGATTTGGGCTTTGTTGAGATGGTCTTGTTTAGCTCGGGCTGTCCTTAGACCCTGGGCAATGTTTGAGTCTCAGCCCCATGCTGAAATTACAGGCATGAACCACTACGCCCAATTCAGATTTTATTTTTTTATTGTTACATTTCATTTTGTGTGCACTTGTGTGGGTATGCTTGTCATAATGAGCCTGTGGAAGTCAGAGGACAACTTGTGGTGGTTGGTTCTCACCTTCCATCATACAGGTCCTAGGGAATGCACTCATTTTGTCAGCCTTTACCCACTGAGTGATCACCCTGATCTCTGGTTTGTTTTTAGTCTTCTCTCATATATTCCATCCTGACTGCCATTTCCCCTCCCTCTTCTCCTCCAAGCCCCTCCCTCAACCTTCCTTCTTCCCCAGATCTCCTCCTCCATTTCCCTGCGGAAAAGGGTACCCGTCTTCTAGGAATATCAACCAAACATGACATGTCAGGTTGCAATAAGACTAGGCACGTCCCCTCATATCAAGGCTGGGTGGGGTCACTCAGTAGGAGGAAAAGGGTTCCAAAAGTAGGCAAAAGAGCCAGAGACAGCCCCACAAGAAACCCACAGAATCAGCTAACCAGAGTCAATAGGGGCTTACAGAGACTAAATCAACATTGTTTTAAAAAGCAGTTTTATGTTAGGTGTGGTGATGTACACCTGTAATCCCAGAATTTAGGAGGTCAAAGTATGAGAACCATACGTTTGAGGCCAGCCAGAGATCCACAGCAAGAACCTCTCTCAAAAGTTTGAAAACAAAACTGGGCGTTTGTGGCGCACACCTGTAGTCCCAGCACTAGGGAGGCAGAGGCGGGTGGATCTCTTTGAGTTTGAGACCAGCCTGGTCTATAAGAGCTAGTTCCAGGGCAGCCTCCAAAACCACAGGGAAACCCTGTGTCGAAAAACCAAAAAAAAAAAAAAAAAAGTTTGAAAACAAATAAACGAATGAGCAAATAAAGCAGTTTTGAGTTCATAGAAAATTGAGTGTAAACTTTACATAGTACAGAGTTTCCATACATTTACTGTTCACACAAAGGCACAATTTCCACCATTATCTCCATTTCACAATGGTTCATTTTCTTAAAATCCATTTATCTACATGGACATATAAACCAAGTGCATAGTTTGCATTAAAAGTTGGCTCAGCCGAGTTTTGGTGGCGCACACCTTTAGTCCCAGCACTTGGGAGACAGAGGCAGGAGGATCTCTGTGAGTTCAAGACCAGCCTGATCTACATAAAGAGCTCCAGGACAGCCTCCAAAGTAACAGAGAAACTCTATATCAAAAATAAACAAGTAAAAAAAAAAAAAAAGAATTTTGGTCTTGCCAGGCAGAGGCAGAGGCATGAGGATCTCTTGAGTTCGAGGATGACCAAGGCTACACAGAGAAACCCTGTCTCACATTAATATATTCACATTTATAATATCATAGAGTGAGTCCATTGCCCTAAAACTCCTCTGTGTTCCAGCAATCCATCTTTCCTTCCCCCAAATCCTTGGTCAATCCTTTCACCTTGTCATCTTTTTCTTGTCCTCATAGTTCTTTTTGAGAACAACATGATTTAGAATTTGGCATGTAAAAATTAAAAATAAAAAAGAATTTAGTAAGTAATCTGATGCCACTTAGCAATATGCATTTAAAATTGCTCTATGTCTCTTGATGATTAGATAGCCTGCTTTTTTTAAATACAAAAAACTAATACTCTTTTAGATAGATACACCATAATTTCTTCATCCACTTATCTACTGAAGAATGCTTTTCTTGCTTCAAATTTTGGTTATTTTGTGTCGTTGCTACTACACAGTACCTAAAGGCAATTTAACACTTGCTATGTATCCCAGTTTGGCCCCAAAATTGTAATTCTTTCTCCATCTCCTGAGTGCTAGGATTAAAGGTATATGCCATCAAGCCTAAGTTTGAACAATTATGAGTAAGGCTGCTATGAGCATTTTGTGCAGATTTTTCTGTGGATATAACTTTTGAACTCACAAGTTAATTATATTGCTGGAGTGAACAGTTAGAGGCTATTTCTTTAGGGAGCACTTTTCCAAAGTGATGCTGCTATTTTATATTCCTACCAACAATAAATACCCTGAGTTCTGGTTGTGCCATATTGTCAGCATTTGGTGTAAGCATTTTGGATTTCATTATTTCAGTAGGTAATAGTGGTATGTCATTATTATCTTAATTTACATTTCACTGACGGTATGTGTGGTCATGTAGAGTATCTTTAAAGGTTTAGTTTAAACTTTATTATCTAAACGTTGCAAATAATAATGATAGTAACAATAATAATATGATTACACTCTGACAACAACCAGATGCAAAGACTATAGAACTCATTGAAGTTCTATATAGGCAGAGTAGCCATCTGAAATGGAAGCTGAGGAACTTCACACTGGATTTTATACTTTCACTATCAAATATATTTTATGCAGTTATCCACTACCAAATCAAAATAAAATCCTGACAGAACTGGAAGAACAGTTAACTTTCTGTCCTCTTTCATAACTGAAGTCTATTACTTGAATTCAGTCCTTCCTTCTCTCCTAATATGCAATATTTTTTCCTTCTTCTCTAAATATTTTTCATATACTTCTTTAAAAAGGTTTTATTTTTAATTTTATTGTCTGTTTGAAATAGGATCTCACTATTTAGCCCTGGATAGCCTGAGACTTGCTATGTAGACTAGGCTAGCCTCAAACTCAGAGATCTGCCATCTCTGCTTCTCTAATACTGGGTGTGTACCACCATGCCCAGTGACTTATTGTTTATAACTATGTATATATGTGTATGTCTCTGGGTGGGCTTATGAATGCATGAGCAGGTATGTGGAGGTCAGCAGGGGGCCTGAGATCTTCTGGAGCTGGACTTACAGGCAGTTCTGAGCCATCTGAGGTGTGTGTAGGAACCAAACTGAGGTTCTCTGAGATGGCTCAGCGAAGAACGTTGCTGACCATTAAACCTGAGCACTTGAATTCAATTCCAGGGACTCACATGGTGGAAGGAGAGAAGCAATTACTGGAAGATTTCCTCTGACCCTCATTCATGTGCACACACAAATAAAAAATTGTAATAGTAAAATATTTTAATTATTTAAAAAAGTATGTGGGGCTGGACAGATGGCTCAGCAGTTAAGACCAGGAGCTTTTAATGAAAATTTATTTATCAAATCTATGTATCTCTAAATAACACTTTGTTTGTTTTGTTTTATTTTATTTTGTTTGTTTTTTCGAGACAGGGTTTCTCTGTGTAACAGTCCTGGCTGTCCTGGAACTCGCTTTTTAGACCAAGGTTGGCCTTGAACTCACAGAGATTCGACTGCTTCTGCCTCTCAAATGCTGGGATTAAAGTCATGTACCTCCCTTGTTTAGTTTAGGTAGGATGCACAGACCTACTTGGTTACAGAAGGGGCACTGTTGGTGTGATGAAGTGAAGAATCCCAGGGGAGGATAGACAACAAATCTGGTTCAGCATCAAGTTCAGCTCCCTAAAAATGTACAAGAGCTACTTCTTGGGAAATTCAGTGGCAGGCGAGTCTGGGGAAATACAGAGTCTGGGGAAATACATCCATGGCTGAGCCAAGCCAGGCCACCAGCAGGACTGGTATGTGGAACAGAAAGTAGTCTTCTGGTAAGCGGGTAAGTGTGTGGTTGGTGAAGAACAGGCTGCTCTGATTTACTTTGTAGTCTTCCTACTGCCAGCTTTTATCCTTAGGAGAGTCTATGGGTGACTACTGTGAGACAAAGGCCTGTCTGCACTTACTCCTGCTCAGCACTGGAGGGAGGGGTGGGCCGGAGTTGCATATGGTCAAGACTAACTGTGTACCTGGGAATTCTGGATTCAGGCTAACACAGGTTGCTGTCTCCTGTTGGAGGATAGATACTAAGGGCTGAAGAGGTGGCTCAGTGTTAGAGTGCTTGCTTAGCGTTAGAGTTTGATTCTAAGAAACACAAACCAAATAATAATAGGGCTGGTGAGATGGCTCATCAGGTAAAAGCTCTTGCCACACAAGCCTGAGTTTGAAGCCAGTAAGCCATAGGAGAGAACTAAGCCCTGAAAGTTATCCTCTGGCTAAGAAACAAGGAATGCTCAAGGAGAGAACACATGCATCTCCCTGGGAAGGGGAAATAGGACAATTTTGCAGGTAGACTGGGGGCAGGTGGGGATAGGAACAGGAGGGATCGGGAGAAAGAGGTGATGGAGGGAGAGAGTACTGGGAGAGATGACTGGAATTGGAGGATATTGGGGTGTGTGTGTGTAAACCTAGTGCAGTGGAAACTCCCTGGAATCTGTGAAGGTGACCTTAGTGAAGACTCCTAGTAATGGGAGATACGGAACCTGGACCAGCCATCTTCTATAATCAGGCAAGGCTTCCCAGTGGTAGAACTGGGATGTCAACCCAGCCCTAGAACCTTTGATCTACAATTTGTTCTGTCTACAAGATGTGCTGGGGTAATGGTGGCCAACCAATGACTGGTCCAACTTGAGGCCCATGCCATGAGAGGGAGACCATGTCTGACATGATAGCCCTGAAACCTAGAATAGAACCACACACAACTGCCCCCCCAAAGTCAATGAAATGATTCCTAATGATATTCTTATATATTGATTGGTGCCCAGTCTAATCACCATCAGAGAAGCTTCATCCAGCAACTGATGGGAATAGATGCAGAGATTCACAGCCAAACATTAGACAGAGCTCAGGGAACCCCATGGAAGAGGGGGAAGGAAGGACTGTAGAAGCCAGAGGGGTCAGAGGAACATGGCCCACAGAGTCAATTAAGCAGGGCTCTTAAGGGCTTACAGAGACTGAAACAACAATCATGGAGCCTGTATGGGAACATGAGCAAGGTTCTCTGCATTTATATTATGGTTGTGCAACTTGGTCTTCCTGTGGGACTCCTAACAGTGGGAGTGAGGGTGTCTCTGACTCTTTTGCCTGCTCTTGGGATCCGTTTCTTCCTGCTGGGTTGCCTTGTCCAGCCTTGATATGAGGGTTTGTGCTTCAAAGGGATATGCACCCTAATATTTGAGGACAAGATGGAAAGGCTAACTCCATTCCCTGAAAAATTTCTATTCCATGGCTAGTGTCAGGGGTCAAGAAATTCCTTTCCACACATGGGGCTGGGAGAGACTGTAACCTCCAGGATTGTCACAGCCCCAGGGTGCATCTATAGGATGCCTGTCACATAAACTCCAAGGTCTTAGAAATTAGAGGCTGATATAGACAAACTCATGGACAGTCACGTCAGGCAAAGTTTGCCATTAACTTTTTAATAACTACCATATTAGCATGCCAGAGACCACACTTTTTCATATCTGAATTTTAGTATGTATCAAAGCATGCTTTCATAGAAATAACGGTGAAGGGTCATTGTAGCAAGGCAGTTGGCATACTGTACTGTTTTCCAATTATGTATCATTGCACATAATGTGTCCTTTGCCTGAGTTACACGCCCTTCTCCCCCTTATTAACCAACTAGAATACTCCTACTCATTTAAGGTTCAGTCCACATGCCATCTCTTCCAAGAAACCTCCTTGGCATCCTGTGCTGGGCCGAGTTTTCTGTAGCAATTCTTGATCTACTGTGTCCATTACCTGTTACCATACTGTTTACCCTGAAATTAGGGTTATATCTTAATTATGTTTTATCACCTCAGTGTTGTCAGTGTGGAGCATAAGGCCTAAAATGTAGTAAGAGGTCAGTCAAACTTTGTACAACTATTCAGGTAAACCCAGTTTGCTGATGGTTACTGAACTGAATTGGCCTGGAAAGAGTGGTCTCTAGTGACATGCTACATGACTGTGTATATTAGCATTTTGATAAAGTTAGCCTAGTGCCCAAGGAGTCAGGAGTAAAATCAGGACTAAAACTTCATAGCCTACTGCTACCTTGACATAGGGAAGGGGAATCCTTTTAAGCTGAAAATTGCCTTCTGTCGTGTTTACCTGTAGCATGGTACTTACTATGGACCAGACATTATACACTATCCTCTCCTCTCAAGAACCACTGATAAAGTCTGATGGGAATGATCTGCTTGGCCTGAGAACCAAGAAGCAGTTCTTCACAAGGCAAGAGAAGGGAAGATGAGAGCTTTGTTTGCACAAAGTAACAGGAGGGTATGACGATATCCACCTTGTAGGAGCAGGTAGTGTAGATTCAGTCACAAAGAATACAGAGCTTGTTGGGTGCATGCCTTTAATCTTAGCACTTGGGAGGCAGAGATAGGTGGATCTCTGTGAGTTCGAGGCCAGCCTGATCTACAGAGTGATTTTCAGGACAGCCAGGGATGTTACAGAGAAACCCTGTCTTGGGGGAATCCCCCTGCCCAAGGCTTTGCATGATCCTGCCATTTGTGAACTTGCTATTCCGGATAACCTAAGACTTGTCCTCAATGTGCCTTTTTACCCACCACCCTTGTGAGTAATGGCATTTATGCTCCCTAATGTGCCAATAAAGGCCTTTAGCTTACCTTACTTCTTTAAGTATTTCTGTCTATGTTTTTCATATTAAATAGTAAAGTCAGTCATTCATTCACTTTATTCCACAAATATTTTATTGAATGTTCACTGAATATTATTACACATTGTTCTTGACACTAGCAGCACAGCAGTAAACAACATAGAAATTTCTGCTTTGAGGTGCTTACAGTCTATTTGGTAGACACAAACACTAACCACAATAAATAAATATAAAATATATCAAGTAGTGATCAGTGCTTTGTAGAAGACTTAACATAAATGATAAGACACAACATGGATAGTAATAGGGTCATTTTATATATATTGATTAGGAAATACTTCTCTGGGGAGGTAACACTTGAACATAATGGAAATACTTGGTCAAATCATCAAATTATTTGAGAGGAAGGGTGTTCCAGGGAGTACAAACAGCAAATACAAAGGTCCTGAATGGAAGGTCCTTAGCATGCTTGAGGAATAGGAGAAAGGCCAGCACAGCTAGAGAAGAGACTGATAGCAATGAGATCAGGGAGGGGAAGGAGCTAGACTGTGTAGGAACATCTGGGCCATAGAGATGACTCTGACTTTTTTACTGAGGGAACTGGGGGTCATGGGAAATTTTGGAGCAGAATAGAGGCATAATCTGATTTGGATCTCACAAATCATTTCTAAGAAGAATTTTTAATTCTTGTAGAATTACTAAGAATTAGTGCCAGGACTGTTTCACAGAGAAACCCTGTCCTGAAAAACAAAAAGAAAAGAAAAGAAAAAGTAACAGGTGCTACACAATAAAGATGCAATTATCAGTGTGCTATGTAGCTCAGATTTACACAATATTTATAATGTCATACTCATGAAAGAAGAAAGTACCACTTTAACAAAAAATCATACTTAATAAATAGTAGATGTAATCACAAAGATGAACAAACAACAAGAGACTTAATTGGGGCTAGCTAGACAGATTAGAAAGTAAATGAATACGAGCAACTGGATTCTGAGAAAAAAAAAAAAAAAAACCCAGAAGCTAATAATTGAGAAGTTTCCAGAAATTATATAAAAACTATGCTTCTATTAAGCCATGAAACACAGTTCAAAAATAGAATGAATAAAGAAAAATAAATCCAAACATGTTAGAACGAAAGCACAGCACTGCCTGCTCACCCCACTCAGAAACTAAATGAAAGCAAACCACAATTAGACTGACGGTGTGCTTTTTAAAGGCAACAAGGCATACGTCTCACAGCCAAAGAGAACGGATACATGTATTTTAAAGTTGTGCAAACTCTTCTAAGGAGAAAGATAAAGCTTTTTACATACAATAAAGACTGGTGAGTTTAATATCAAGAGATCTGAACTAACAGAATAAACACCGTATTCACAATGAAAGAAGATGGCATTAAGGTGGTCTGAGATGCAAGATGTACACATATAAATCAGAACAAATACTGCCACTCTACATACAATAGTACTGATAATACATAAGTGTGAGATTACAAATAAAACAAAAAAACCAAACCCAAAAGCTAAGGAATAAACTTACATACTTGCAAACAAAATCAAGTGGTCAAGAGAGAAATAACTAAAATTGCTAGTTTCTAAGACTCTCACATTCTTCAAGATACACTGAAAATATTGTTTAAGCTTTGTAAGTTAAACACACATACTAGAATTTCAAGGATAATCAAAAAATAGAAAAATAAATCCTAACAGGAAGAAAAAAACCTAAGAGCAGGTGAGAAACTAAAAAAGCAGGTGAGAAAATTAAATATACAAAAAGTGGTGGAAAACCAAAGTGCGATGGTAGTAACATGTTCAAACATCCTGCAGCAAGTTTAAACTAAACTTGCCAATTTTTTAAAGGCAGAGGTCATCAGATAATTTTTTTTGAGACAGGGTCTCAGTGTATAGCTCTGGCTGGCCTGAAACTCATTACTTAGACCAGGCTGGCCTCAAATGCACAGAGATCCACCTGTCTCAGCCTCCCAAGTGCTGGGATTAAAGGTGCGCATCACCGCACCCAGCCTTAGATTAGATTTTTTTTAAAAAATATCCAGCCATAAGCTGTTTTCAAGAGATATAATTAATTAAAACACAAAGGTGTAAAAAATTCTTAAAAGTAAAAAGATAGAAAATTATGCCACACAAACCCCAACAAGAAGAAAAGCTTGTGCTGTTACATTAATACAAGATAATCTAGCAGAATTCCTCTATTATTAGGAATAGGGAGGAATATTACACATTTTCCAGAAATATAACAATTCTTAATTTACGTTAAAAAAGAAAACTATAAGAAGAAAACAGATAACTCCAGTGTCAGAGTTCATTTTAAAAACTAGTGGTAGATCATAACAAAAACAACCAGTTAAGATAAATACAACTTGAATAAGATAGTTGCTAATAGACACGTTTAGATCACTATATTCTATAATTAGAGAACACACATTATAGAGCACATAGGAAACAATGATCAGTCATGAACTAAGCAATAGAACAAGTCTCAATAAATTGCAGTTATCACATAGACCACATTATCTGAACCTAAGATAGATTTCAATAGTAGAACAAACTTAAAAATCCCCCAAACATGTAGGAACTAAAAACATACTTCTGTATAATTAATTTGTCAGAGAGGTAAGATAATAGATAAGCTGAAGTTACTAGAGCTGAACAACAATGAAATTACTACCATATATGATCATGTAGGAAAGTAGCATTAGCAGGAGACTTGTAGTTTTTAGATATATAAATGAGAAAACAGGAAAGGCTGAGAGCTAGGCTCAGTGCCCCATGCTTATAATCCCTGCACCAGGGAGGCTATCATGAATCTGAGGTTAGCCTGGGCTATAGTGTGAGACCCTGTCTCAAAGAAATACAAACTTCGAAAGCAAGCAAACAGAAACAGGAAAAAGAAAAAGACTGAAAATGAACGAGCTTAATATACAGTTTAAGAAATCAGAAGAATAACAGCAGAATAAATCCAAAAAATGTGGAAGGAAGGAGGTCAAAAAAGATAAGAGCAGAAATTAAAGAAATAGAGAACAAAGACACAATAGAGAGGAGCAACAATGCCAAAAGTTGGTTCTTCGTAAAGACTAATAAAATAGACAGACCTCTGGTGAGATTGATCAAGAAAAAAAGGGAGAAGGCACAGATAACCAGTATTAGCAATGAAAAAGGCGACATTGCTACAGATTATATATAGTAGAGAACTTCAAAATGGAACTTTAGGTCAGTGAATTTGAAAACACAGACAAAATGGAACAATTCCTAAGAAACTGTATCTAAAACTGTATCCAAAAGAGACAAAAATAGTAGTAGTACTATAATCACCGAAGGGACTGAAGCAATATTTAAAACTCTTCTCACTAAAAGAATAAAAATAAGACTAGTTTATTGAGTTTTCCAATGGGGATGTGGGTTAGAGACAGGTGAAGAGATACAGAGCTCTGCAGCCCTAGAGATGTCCGGGTAGGACTCAGGGCAGTGAAAATTACCTCTTTTTTAGTGGAGCCTTCTCTGGAAGGATCCCTAGAGGGTGGCCCTTAGTGAGTTGGGCCCACAAAGCTCTCTGTAATCCCTGCAAGTGGTGAGCACAGATTCAGCACTCAGTGCTAAGCAAGGCCAGTGAGGCTCTCTGCCATCTGCATGGCCTCTTCAGGAACCAGCTTCTGTGTTCTTCTGTTCATTGAGGACAGAGGGCCAGTAGAGCAGTCGGAGGAGTCTGGAGTCTGTGTTGCAGTTTCCAAGAAACACCAAGTTCTAACTGGCTGGGATGGGGTTGGGTGCAGGGAAGCCAAGTTGGGGCTTCTGAAGTGTGTAGCTCTAGGCAGAGACCCTGAAACTCTGTCTTCATGAATATCAGGTACTCCTGATGATCCCTTTTAATGACATCCAAGCTAGCTGCAGGGTGGTGGTTCTAATAATGGTGAAGGTTCTGCAAATAAGAGCTTTATCATTATTTTGAAATAGTTAATACAAAAGAGATGAAATGGATTTGAAATCCCAACAATGTATTTGTCAGTGAAACAAGAGAAAATCTTGCATTATTTTAGCTGTTCACAATTTAAGAACTGGTTTTAAGTATCTTATCACCTGGTATTACAAGTTTCTGTTGTTGGTGAGTGACTGTTAAAAATTTGATAGACACATTATTACAAAGTCTTAGTTAGTATTTGTATATATCCATTTCAAATATACAATGTTATATAAAACATGCTGTGAAAGCACATTTCAAATTTCTCACTTAAAACAGTGAAAAGGGGAGGAGCTGGAGAGATGGCTTAACTGTTATGAATACTTGCTGCTCTTGCAGAGGACCTAGGTTCCATTCCCAGGACCTGCATGACAGCTATAAACTGTAACTCCAGTTCCAGAGGATACAACAAACATCTTCTGGCCTCTGCAGGCATGCACATGGTGTACATACATACATACTTCGTTAATTAATTAATTTTTATTTTATGTTCATTAGAGTTTTGCATGTATATGCACCATGTGCTTGTTTAGTGCTTGTAGAGGCCAGAACAGGGATTTTGGTTCCCTGAGTTATAGGTGATTGTGAGCCCCCATGTGGTTGCTAGAATTGAACCTGAGTCTTCTGGAAGAGCAACTGTCCTCTTAACTACTGAGCCATTACTCCAGTCCCTATGTATAAATCTTAAAAACATAATGCAAAATTGTTCTAGCATGAAAAAAGTCTATAAATTTATTGGGCCACAATATCAGACTATTAAAGACAAAATATGTTCATTCTAAGAAACAGAAAAGGTATTTGATTAAAAAAAAAGTTCAATACCCCTTCATGGTTTAAAACAATAAAAACTTCTTAGCATAGAGAAATAGGATGAAATTTGTTTAATCTGATGAAACCTGTACAAATCAGATGAGCAATATTGTTCTAAATAAGGAAAACTTAATGTTTCCTCGAAAATATACAATTGAGGAATGCCTTTATAATCTTTCTATTCAAAAATGTACTAGATGTCCTGGACATCTCATTAAAACAAGAAAAATACATTAAAGGCACAAAAACTGAAAAGGAAAAAAAAACTTTCATTATTTATAGTTGACAAGGTTGTCAACATAGAAAATATAAAAGAAGTTGGGCTGTGGTGGTCCACGCCTTTAATCCCAGCACTCGGGAGGCAGAGAAAGGTGGATCTCTGTGAGTTCTAGGCCAGTCTGGTCTACTGAGCAAGTTCCAGGACAGGCACCAAAGCTACACAGAGAAACCCTGCCTTGGAAAAACAACAAAACAAAACAAAATACAAAAGAAGACATCTTAAAGGGAACAGGTCTTTTTGAAGAAATGGCTGATTCAAGGACTGCCTTGGAAAACAACATGATGACTCTGGATTATCTTGTAGTACCAGAAGGCAAAGAAATCCTTAAAAACCGAGAATGAGGTTAAGAGTGCTTACTGCTGTTGCAAAGGACTCAAATTCAGATCTCAGCATCCATAGCAGGTGGTTCACAACAGCCCGTAACTGCAGTTCTAGGGGATTCAGCACCCTATATTGTGGCTTTTATGGACATCTCCATACTTGTGGTATATATGCCCACAGGCACTAGACATACATATAAACAGCCAGTAGGAATGAGAACATGCCGAAGGGACACAGGAGCTAATATGAAAGTGTTGCCATGGGGCAAAGGTGTAATTATTTGAGTATCAAACTAAAGAATAGTGTATTGGACTTATAACTCAAATTGTTAAAAAAATATGCATAAGTTCATATGAACATAAACAAGTGACAGAATAATAAAGGATAGGACAGAAATCATTAAGAATCCCAAGTAACACATACATAGATATACCCTCTTCTTTTTTTTTTAAAGATTTATTTGTTTATTATGTATACAGTGTTCTGTCTGCATGTATGCCTGTAGGCTAGAAGAGGGCACCGGATCTCATTACAGATGGTTATGAGTTATGTGGTTGCTGGGAATTGAATTCAGGACCTCTGGAAGAGCAATCAGTGCTTTTAACCTCTGAGCCACCTCACCATCCGTATACTCCCTCTTCTAGGGGCTAAAGCTCAATTGCTCCTTCTCTCCTTGAGAGTGAATTAGATTCCTCCAAAGAACAGAATATTAAAAGGGAAAAGAATTGGCAAGTTTCCTATGCAGAAACACAGCAAACACTACTTTAACCAAGGGATTATAGTTCACATCACCAGGCATGCCACTACTTTAACCAAGGGATTATAGTTCACATCACCAGGCATGCCATGTAGATACCATGTACTCCTTGACATGTGTGATGAGGAGAATATTTAAATTGTGTAATTTTTGGTTGCCTCCCAGAGATTGAAGCTAAATTGCTATTGCTAAAAACACCTATACTTAACTGAGCAGTGGTGGTGCACGCCTTTAATCCCAACACTTGGGAGGTAGAGACAGGCAGATCTCTGTGAGTTTGAGAACAGCCTAGTGGAGGGAGAGAGAGGGAGAGAGAGGGAGAGAGAGAGAGAGAGAGAGAGAGAGAGAGAGAGAGAGAGAGAGAGAGAGAGAGAGAGAGATCGTTCCTGAATAGGCTCCAAAGCTACAGAGAAACCCTGTCTTGAAAAAAAAAAAGACACCTATGCTTTGGACATAGGATCTGTGTGATCTGAGCTGGATCTGTCCTGAAAGCCTTCTTCCTAATGACTAGCTTCCCTTAGGACTGGAAGGTACTATACAAGCTTCCAAGAGAGGGGAAACAATCAATAGTCCTACCCAGTTGTGATGCCTATGAACCACAACACTGAAACACTGACAGCATGACAAGATAACCCTAAAAGTGTGATAATGGTATTCATCATCTTGGCGTAACCAATAGCTTTCTAATTGGACTTAAGGCCCACTCACCAGAGAGAAATCATGCCTGATACTGAAAACCTACCCAAGTTTCCGGAGCTAGTGAGGTTATGGATCTTACAAGAGAATCTCCTACCACTTTACTAAACCAGCATAATTCGTATTGCATTCTAAATACTTATCCTTATGTCTACAGATAAGTGTAGCTCTCATACCTCATCAAAGAAACTTCTCTTTCTAGCACAGGGAGAGCACTGTAGAAAACCACAACTGAATACCAAATGCAAAACAACCAACCAACCAAAAAAACCTGATCATGGAGTGCCCAGCCACAGTAGATAGTGTACAATACAACTTGCACATCTAGGGCTCAGGGAACACCATGGCAAAAAGATTCTAAGAGCCCAAAGACAAGAAAACCTGCTGTGAGATTGTGTCACCCAGAAATCATATGAAGGCTTCACCCACAAAGTCTCATTAACTAACATGGCTGCCTAAATAAGACCTGAACAAGTACAACACCAATAGACTTGTTAACATGGAAGTGGGAGATCAGACAGGGCCCCATCCTAAATAAAGAACTACACAATGACTAAGAAATGCTGAGAGCTGGAGAATATAGTCTTCCCCAGGGATGAGCCCCCAATTGGTTATCCAATATCAATTGGTCAGCCTTGAAATCATATACATACAAGTAATACTAAATAGACTGACTAGGTTGTACTCATGTATTTATGCATATACATATCTGCACAGGTAAGGATAACAGAGAAAAAGAGGCAATGAATTAAAGAGGGAGCAATGGTGGGAGAAACATGGGAGGGTTAGAAGGAGGAAAGGGAACAGAGAATGATGTAATTTTATTTTAATTTCAAAAGCTAAAACTAATTGAAAAAATGGACCAATAGAGGAATTGTCTTAGGTCAGAGAACACTATGGAAATATGATGACAAGTATACACAAAGTGGTATTTTGAACTGGACAATAGTAGGACAACTGACAAAGTTTTTTTCTTTTTTGAGACAGGGTTTCTCTGTGTAGCCTTAGCAGGCCTGAAACTTGCTTTGTTGACCAGTTTTGCTACTAACTCACAGAAATCCACCTGCCTCCACCTCTGGAATGCTGGGATTAAAGGCGCGTGCCATCACCACCCAGTGATATATTCTTGTAAAAGTCTTATCTCTAGTTAATAGGGATATATTGATGTTGCTCTCTTAGTTAAAAAAAAATACCACAGTAAGGTCTAGGAAGTTCCTGTAGCAACTCTCTGCTTACTAACTTACCAACTTTTCTGTACAATTTGAATTACTACAAAAATGTAAAGTGTAGACATGTAGAATGTAGAGACGCATACCTGTAAATTCCAATTCTTGGGTGGGGGGGGGGGTGTTGAGACAAGAGGATCACAGTTTGAGATCAGCTTGGGCTTTTTATAGCAAATTCCAGGCCAACCTGGATTGTATAGTAAGACTCTCTCCAAAAACCATAACGACAGTGGCAGCAATAATGATAATAGTTTATACAGTGAATGATTATGCTATCAATAAAAATCCATTTCTTTTTACATACCTAGAAAGTGGATAAAATATACTAAGTGAAAAGATCTTGGGTTGAAGGAATAGCTAGGTTTACAACTATGGGGTTTTGGATTTAATACCTAATACGATGAGAATTAAAAAGTTCACCTGTTACAGCAAACAAATCTACAAAATATGAAGGGTTAATCTCATACAATATACAAAAGGCTTTATATGAAAAATCCTAACACATCAACAGTGACACCACCCTGAACAGGCTGATTTTGTCTAATGTAGCTAAGCAGGGTTGGGCTTGGTTAGTACTTGGATGGGAAATTGCCTGGGAATAATGCTGGGTGCTGTAGGCTTAATACAATTCTTTTTTTAAAAAAACTATCACTTAGGAAAAAAAGCATGCAAGAATTTATTTAACGTAAAAGGATATACCAAATTTATAGCTAAGGAGACTCAACTTAATAAGCATCAATTTATCTTCAAACTGATTTATACAGTCACTGTAATTCTCAAAACCTTATAAAATGTAACACGTGGATTCGGAAGTGTATTTAAAAAAATTTGAAGAAGGTTGGGCACGGTTGTACACATCTTTAATTCCAGCACTTGGGAGGCAGAGGCAGGTGGATTTCTATGAGTTTGAGGCCAGCCAGAGCTACATAATTAGAGCTTGTCTCAAATAAAAATAAAAACAAAGAAAGAATATCTGGGCGAAAAAACTCTGGAAAGATTTTTTCTTTATTAAATACCAATATTTATTAGGAAACTGGGATAATTTAGGGAGTGTGATAGTGGTTTGGGGACAAAAGGTTAATCAACAGTAAAGAGAGTCTATAATCAGACCTATGCAGATAGTGTATAACTAATACCGATTGCTAACTTTATTAGATTAAATTCTACCTCGACTAGAACATTAGTGAGGTACATCTCTTGGTTGTGGTCATGAAAGTGACACCAGAGATGTTTAACTAAGAAGGGAAGACCCATTTTGAATGTGAGTGGCACTGCCAATGGGTTGGAGTCCAGACTAATTAAAAAAGGGAAAAAAAAAAAAAGGGAAAAAAAAAGCCAGCAGAATGCTGACATTTTCTTGTTTCCTGATCCACTGAGATGTGAGCAAACAGCTTCCAGCTCCCGGGATGGACTGCATCCCCAACTTGTGAGCTAAAGTAAGTCTTCATCCTTTAAGTTGCTTATTGTCATGTATTTGAACCTAGCAATGAGAAAAGTAGCTAATCTAGGAGCTTTGATATATGACAGAAGTGCCACTAGGTTATCCATGTGGAAAATAATGAAATTAGCTCCCTACCTTATACCACACCAGTTGGATTAAAGACTTAAGTATAAAAGTCAAACTTATATTAGAAAAATAATAAATATGTATATTCATATATATGACCATGGACCAAGGAACTCTAGAAATTTTCTGGCTGTAATGGAGAAAAGACTGATTCATTCAACTACTTGAAGAAAACAATTTCTGGAGCTGGGGGTAGAGTACTACCTATCTAGTAGGTAGACCTAGTAGACCTGGTGAGGTTATAGATCTCTGGCTTCACTCTTTAGCATTACAGGGGGAAAAATCTGCTCATGGAAAGACACAATAAAGCACAAAGCCACAAATGAAGAGTATGCTGGCTAGTTTTATGTCTTGGCAGAGGCTAGAGTCATTTGAGATGGGACCCTCAACTGAGAGAATGTCTCCATAAGCTCAGGCTACAGGCAAGTCTGTAGGGCATTTTCTTAACATGTCATTTATGGGGCAGAGACTAGCCATTATGGGTGGTATCACCCTGCCCTAGTGGTCCTGGGTTCCATAAGAAAGCAGGCTGAGCAAGCCAGGGGAAGAAAGTCAGTTAGCAGCACCCCTCCATGGCTTCTGTATCAGCTCCTGCCTCCAGGTTCTTGTTCTGTTTGAGTTCCTGTCCTGACTTCCTTCAGTGATGAACTACAATGTGGAAATGTAAGCCAAATAAACCCTTTCCTGCCCCATTTGTTGTTGGTCATGGTGTTTTACTACATCAACAGAAACCCTAACCAAGACAGAGAGAAAAGATTTAACACACAACAACCTGACATATTATGAGAATCCAAAACAAAAGAATCCTACAAATCAATAAAACTTATTTTAAAGATTCAAATGTATGAAAGATAGTAATAGTTCTTTAGCAAAAAGAGGAAATATGATCAATAACTCGGAAAATATGATCAGTTATGGATGGTAACTAGGATGCTGAGTCTATATTGAAGTATTTTATACTATATATAGGTGGGATTATATCAAGTAGGTGAGGGTATGAATCAATAGAACCTTTCATTCATTGCAAAAGAGCATGCCAGTCAACATTCCAGCATGGAAGGAAGAAGGCTCAAGAGCCTTCACATCTAATGGAGGTGCTATTGACAGTTGATGGCTTCTGGAAGAAAGAGGATCAGCTTTCCTGAAGGGTGTGGCCCCTTGGGTACGTTGATCATATTCTAATAGGTGGCCCCATAACCATGAGTATATGGGCAGTATAAATTGGAATCAGTGGGATATTAAAAACAGAGGATATAAAGTTGGATGGAGATGGACCTGGGAAAAGTTAGGAAGAAGAGTGGTGGGTGAAAATGATTGAAATACATTGTATGTGGGGCAGGTGTGGTTGTGCACAGCTTTTAATTCTAGCATGCAAGAAGCAGTAGGAGGTGAGTCTCTGTGAGTTCCAGGTCAGCCTGTTCTACCTGGTAAATTCCAAACCAGACAAGGGTACATAATGAGATCCTCTTTCTCAATAGAAAGGAAGAAAGAGAAAGAAAGAACAACACACCCCCAGCCATTGTATGCATGTATGAAATACTAAGCAAATTAATAAAAATACTATATTTCACAAAAACAAACCTTTCCTTGGGTTGCTTTCATGGCAGCAATGTCATAAATAACTAACACAGAAAAGTGATACCAAGAAGTCTTGAACTCACAGAGATCCACCTGCCTCTGCCTCCCGAGTGCTGGGATTAAAGGCATGTACCACGATTACCTGGCTAGATTTTGGACTTTTTAGCAGTGTTGAAATTGTTAGAGATAATTGGGGACTTTAAATACATTTTGCACTGTGAGATGTCCACAACACTTTAGGGCCAAGGGGTGGAAAATTCACTTGAAAGTGATAATGTTTGGCTGTCAAGTTGACAAGGGATGGAGTTGTGGTGATTAATTGATTGTCAACTTGACAGGATGTGGAACCACTGAAGAGTCAAGGCTGGGCAAATCTGTCAGGATTAGCTAGATTAAGATACCTGAGGTAAGAAGACTCATCTTAAATGTGGGTAGAAGCATGGTAATGGGCTAGGTCCTGAACTAAATAAATCCAAGCGCAGTTGCCATGCTTTCCTCTCCATGATGGTGCTGGCTAATTTGTTAACCTGATATAAATTGGAGACATCTGGGAAGAGGGAATCTCAATTGAGAAAAAACCTCCATAAAATCAGGCTGTTGGCAAGTCTGTAGTACATTTTCTTAAGTAGTGATTGAGGTGGGAGGAGGTGTGCCAGTACACTGTAGGCAGGACTACTGCTGGGAAGTTGGTCCTGAGTTGTATAGAAAGTGGTTTGTTGAACTTTTCATTGTGCCTAGTTGTGTTTTCTGTAATGGTCTCCATGTGTTGCAAAGAGAAGTTTCCTTGAGGGATGAGAGCTACAGGACAACTACTTAGAATGTAGTTAGGAATTACGCTGGTCTAGTAAAGTGGTAGAAGGTTCTCTTCTAAGATTCATGACCTTCCTAGCCCTAGGAAGTTGGCTAGGTTTCTAGTAACAGTTGTTATTTTTCTTGTGTTGAGGGGGTTTTAAGTCCAATTAAACAACTGTTGTTGAGTTACTCCCAAGATAT
Source organism: Phodopus roborovskii (assembly GCF_943737965.1). NCBI lineage: Eukaryota > Metazoa > Chordata > Mammalia > Rodentia > Cricetidae > Phodopus > Phodopus roborovskii. The sequence goes on from NW_026125804.1 coordinate 854,186, forward strand.
GAATACTGTCCCTTTAGGTCTATCATACCATTATGGTCAGTTTTGTGGTATACAGGCACCACAGCTGGATAGACTATTGACTGTTTCCCTCCATTGGCACCTTACATAGTACTTTCTGGCACTATGAAAGCCAGACCTCAGGAATGAGGCCTTCAGGTTAGACCCAACTCAAATAATCCAAGTCCTGTCTTGAAGAGTGTGGTTTCTTCAGCAATATGGACTTATTTTCAACCTCTGAGAAGCAACTAAGAGCAAGAGCAATAGTCTATATGTTTTTGGAGTTGTTTGGACTACCCTGACCAACAACTGGAACGGAGGATTCTCATGCCTACTACTGGGGTTTTGTTAGGTAGTCTATGACTCTTGTGGGGAGCACTGCCAGTCAAAGATGGCAGAACTTGTTTAAATATATATGTATGTATGTGTGTATTATAATTTCTGAAGGCTTTATCAAATAACCTTGGTTTTACTTTTCTCTTTCCTCTATCTTTATTGATCTTCTTCCCTCTCCCCAATTACAGGACCCCTCCCCATTTCCCCTATATCTTGCCATTCCCCACATAGCCTCCTTACCCTGTGGTTTCTTTATAGTTTCTCAGTTTCTCTGCTTATTCCATATCATAAACTCACATATGAAGATTTGGAGCTAGGAATGGTAGATAAAAGAGAACATGTTTGTGGGGCTGGGCTACCTCACTCAGTATAATCTTCTCAAATTCCATTAATTTACCTGAAAATTTCATTTTTCTGGACACAATGCAGATATCAATGGATTATAGGGAACCCAGCCACAATGAATACATCCTCAACACAACTCCTGCTAATGTTCAGATAACATTACAGAAGAAGGGGCAAAAAGATTGCAAGAGTCAAAAGATCACTAAGTCTGCTGTGAGACTTTGTCTCTTAAAAATGGTTGCCTAGATGGGTAGTGGTGGAACACACCTTTAATCCCAGCACTGTGAAGCAGAGGCAGGTGGATCTCTGTGAGTTCAAGTCCACCCTGGTCTATAGAGCTAGTTGCAGGACAGCCAGGGCTTTTACACAGAGAAACCGTCTCAAAAACAAAAACAAAGAAATAGAGAGGGTGGAATAGTTTTTTTAGTCCATTGACAGTGTCCTACTGGGGATGAAGAAACATTTATTCATGTCTCTCCAAGAAAAAGGTCACACAAGTTATGATACTATTTTACCAGAAACTTACAACCAAGTCAAATAAGCAATGTACTGGTTAAACAGTCCCACAAATTTGAAAAAAAATGCATATCCAAAATAGCATGATAACATGAAACACAAATTCAGGGGTGGCAACCCATGTTTTTGGTTTGTTTGTTTTTGTTTTTAATATTTTAATAGTGTGCCCATCAACACCCAGCTTAATGATTTTTTTTTAAAAAAAATTTTTATGTGCATTGTTGTTTTGCCTGCATGTATGTTTGTCTGTGTGTGGGTGTCAGATTCCCTGGTACTGGAGTTACAAACATTTGCGAGCTGCCATGTCATTGCTGGGAATTGAACCTAGGTCCTCTGGAAGAGCATCCCCCAGTGTTCTTAACTTCTGAGCCATCTCTCCAGCCCCAGTAGCAACCTATTTTTAAGACAGGGTCTCACTATGTAGCGCCGGTTGGCCTGAAACTCACAGAGATTCACCCATCTTCGTCTCTCCAGTGCTGAGATTAAAGACAAGTATCACCAAGCCTGGCTAGAAGTGGTGATTTTGATGGGGCAGACAGGCAGGGACATGCTGTCATTAATACCACTCTTACATGGAGTGATGAATTCATGAGTTTTCTATAAATTATCTTTATACCCATCTGTATAATATGGATTCTTTTTTTTTCATTTATTGAACATAATTTTAAATGCATTTAAAAAAGATTTACCTTTGGGGCTGGAGAGATGGTTCAGCAGTTAAGACTTCATACTGTTCTTCCAGAGGACCCCAAATTCAATTTCCAGCGACCTTGCTTGGTTCACAATTGCCTCTAACTCCAACTCCAGGGGATCCAATGCCTTCTTCTGGCCTCCACAAGCTCTGTAACCAGAAGCACAAACCCACACCCAGAAACACACATACACATACATAAATAAACAGATAAATATTTACCTTTAGTTTTACTTAAGTATATGTGTGCATGCCTGGGAGTGTATGCCATGTGTGTATAGGTGTTCACAGAGGACAGAAAAGGGCATGGGACTCTGTTCTGGTTAGTTTTCCGTCAACTTGACACAAGTTAGAGTCATTTGGGAAGAGGGAACCTCAATTAAGAAAATGTTTCCACCAGACTGGCTTATGGGGGGAGTTTTCTTGACTAATGATTGATGTGGGAGGGCCCAGCTCACTGTGGGCAGTGTCATCTTAGGGCTGGTGGTCCTACAAGAAAGTAGGCTGAGCCAGCAGGTGGCGGTACACACCTTCAATCCCAGCACTCAGGAGGCAGAGACAGGTGAACCTTGTGAGTTCATGGCCAGCCTGGTCTACAGAGTTCCACCAGCCTGGGCTACACAGAGAAACCCTGTCTTGAAAAATCAAAAACCAAAACAAAACAAAAAGTCTTAACCTAATATGACTAAAACCTTTCTAAAGAAAATTAGAGGTGAATGCTGTGGCTCATTTCTGAAATCCCAATATTTGGGAAGTTGATTAAGTAGGTTCGGGAGTTCAAGGATGGCCTGGGTTACATGAGAACCTGTTCTCAAAACAACAATAACAAAACCAAAACACAAAGAAGCTGTAAGAAAAACCTCAACTCACTCACAAATGGAAATACATTAAAATAACATCAAACCACTAATCAACTCTAAAAGGCATGGAAGTACAGAAGAATGTATGTATGTATTTCAGGCTGTGAGAGGAAGTAACTACTTGCCCATCAGAGCTATCTTTTGAAATTGAAATAGAAAGGAGGTTATTTCAAAACAAACACAAGCGAAAGCAATTCATAACCAGTGTGCCAGAACTTGCAGGAGATGTTAAAAGAATCTTAAACACAGAGGAGAAAGAAATACAGCCAAGTATGAAAGTACAGCAGAGAATAAATTTCATGAGAACAAAGAACTAGAAAAGAATTCTATGCCAGTACAGCAACCAGCAAGTCCCCAATAATAACCAGGGAAATAGAAAAGAACAAAGAATAATACAAGTGGCCAGAAGAAAAAGACCCAACAAAATGGTAACAATTAGAAAATAACCTTACATAGAAATTATCTTAGCTTTCCAATTAAAAGCAGAGAATTAGCTGACTGAATTAAAATCAAAATAAAACAAAAACCCCAACAAGATTCAAGTATCTGGTGTCACTGGAGAAGACACTCACAGACTGAGAGCCAAAGCAAGAAGGTCAATTTGTTAAGTAAATGGAAGCTGAAAAAAGCTGGCATAGTTATTTTTTTTTTTTTTGTTTTCGAAACCAGAACATTTATTTTATGACTGACTGAAATCCTTAAGATGAGCTGGATGCTGCAACAGCTGCCCTCTTGGGTTTAGGTGTTGTCCCTTCACGGAATCCATGTCTGAATCTTCGATAGACAATCTTTAGGTGCCTCATACGCCCAGTCCCGGTAGTGTTTCGCCTCTTAGCCTTGGCACTCCAGTTATACTTTCTTTTGCGCTTGGCAGGGTAGCCACATTTGCCACAGGTAGACTTCTGAAGGTGGTAGGCCTTGGAGCCACAGCGGCGGCACAACGTGTGCGTCTTATTGCGACGCTTTCCAAAGGATGACGTTCCTTTCGTCATCTTGCTTCTGCCGCCGAGGCCAAAGAATAAACTTCTTTTTTTTTTTTTTTTTCTGTGTTTGAGTTTGTGTGTGTATGGGGGACAGGTACCTGTAGAGGCCAGAGAGTGTGTTGGATCCCCTGAAGCTGGAGTTAGCAACACTTGTGAGCCTCCTGACCTGAGCTGGGAACTGAACCCAGGTCCTCTGGAAGAGCAGCAAGTGCTCTTAACCACTGAGCTGTCTCTACAGCTCTTGGCATAGTTATTATAACTTTGATAAAGTATATTTCAAATCAAAATTAGAAAAATAAAGGATATTGCATATCAATAAAAGGAACAATTCAACAAGAATGTCTTAGTCACAGTTCTATGGCTGTGAAGAGTCAACATGACCAAGGCAACTCTAATAAAGAAAGCATTTAATTGGGACTTCTTTACAGGTTCAGAGGTTTAGTCCATTAACAGCATGATCGGAGCAGTAGCTGAGAGCTACATCCTGATTCACAGGCAGAGGGAGGTAGTCTGGGCCTGGTGTGGGCTTTTGAAACCTCAAAGCCTCCAACAAGACCATACATCCTAATCCTTACCAAACAGTTCCATCAACTTGGGAACAAGCATTTAAACATACGAGCCTAGGAGACCATTCTCATTCAAGCCACCACAAAGATATAATAATGGTAAATGTATGAACATATGATCTATATAGTAAGTTCTGGTTCAGTGAGAGCTACACAGAGGGACCCTGTCTTAAAAACTAACAAGAGATTAAACACTCTCAAACCACAATTATATTCCAACCCCCCCCCGGAAACTTTAGAACAAATGGATGAATTTCTAGACACATGATAAGAAAATGAAATTAAGGGCATTTAATAACACAAACAGATCCATAATAACTTACAAAGTTGAAACAGTAACAAAGAGTCTCCTAACAAAGACAGTCCAAACTGGATGTATTCACTGGATAATTCTATCTAACTATTAAAGTAAATTAACATTAATGGCCCCAAAACTGTTTTCATAAACTATAAAGGGAATGACCACAACTAAACTCATTTTATAATGCCTATATTATCCTGATACCCAATATGGATAAAAACACAATACAAAAAAAGAAAAAGAAAAACAAAAACAAAAAAAACAAAAACAAAAAAACCCCCAAACAAACAAAAAACAAAAAACTCAAAAACTAAAGATCAATATCCTTGATGAACACAGACACAAAAATCCTCAAAACCAAAAAAAAAAACCCTCTAAACAAACAAACAAACAAACCCACCAAAATGGAAACAACTCCCATATCTAAGGTTCAGGGACCATTCTGTAAGAGGGGGCAGAGGACCAGCAAGTCTGCTGTGAGATTGTACATACATACACGCATGAATGCATGTGTGCACAAACATGATAGGTGAACTACACCTATGAAATCTCAACAGTATGGTTGCGTAAACAAGAACTAGAAAATGACAATACCAGTTGATGTGTCAACGTGAAAGGGGGAAATCTCACAACACCCACACCCACCATCACTACAGGCAGTGCAGAGAGAAGGAATCCATTTTCTCCAGAGACGAAGGTTATCTTTTACCTTCTGGTATTTTTAAATTTTCTAAAAAGATTTTATTTTAGGGTTTGGAGAGATAGTTTAGCAGGTAAGAACACATACTGAATGGGATGCGATTATGCATGTCTTTGATCTCAGCACTTAGGAGGCAGAGGCAGGAGGACCTATGAGACTAATAACAGTCCTTTCTAAAAGCATACATTTGAACAACACTAAATGGATTCAGCAACTTGTACTTATATAGTCATACGTACATATATGTTAAGAATAATACAGAAAAAGGGGCCAAGAATTTAAGAGGAAGTGGGTATTATAAACAGAGTCAGAAGAGGATGATATAAGTATAGTATTCATATATAAAATTCTCAAAAAAATTGAAAAAATTAAAAAAATCTGCAAAGTGAATTCAAGAACATATGAAGAATATATACATAACCAAACTGACTTTATTCCAGCAATGCAAAGATGATTCAGCACATAAAAATCAGTAAGTGTAATACATCATACTAATAAGTTAAAGAAAAAAGGCACACAATCATTTTGATAGATGCAGAAAATGCCCTTGACAAAGTTCAGTACCCCTTTCTAATAAAAACTCCCAACACTCAGGAGCCAGAGGCAGGCAGATATCTATATATTTGAGGCCAGCTGGGTCTATATAATGAGTGCTTGAAACTGGGTAAGTTACAAAGAAAAGAAATGTATTGTTCACAGTTCTTGAGACCAGGAAGTAAAAAATCAAGGGACAACATTTGGTGAGCATCTTCTTACTGTGAAGTACTCTTTTGTAGCAACACAAAATAGATTAAGACAGAGCCCTACTTCACACTAAACAGAAAAATTAACTCAGATGGGTCATCAACCTAAATATGAGGAGCTAAAGTTATAAATCCTAGTAGAAAACACAGGAATTCATCTTTGGGATACCGACTTAGATAATGCCTTCTTGGACAGCACCAAAAGCTCAACAGCCCAATGGAAGATAGATTAATCAGACTTCATCAAAATGTAAAAATTCTGTGCATCAAGGAACACAATAAAGCTGGGCGGTGGTAGCACAAACCTTTAATCCCAGCACCCAGAAAGACAGAGGCAGGTGGATCTCTGAGTTTGAGGCCAGCCTATTCTAGAAAACAAGTTCCAGTACATCTAGGGCTGTTACACAGAGAAACCTGTCTTGAAAAAACAAAAACAAAAGGACACAATGAAGAAAATGAAAGGACAGCCCAGAGAAGACAAAGTATTTGCAATTCCTATTTTTGAGAAGGATCTTGTATTCAGATACCAAACCCAAAACTAAAACAAAAACCTATTATACTTCAAGACTATAAAGATGATAGTAATTCAATTAAAAGACTAAGGATTGAATGATTATACACAAATAGAGAATAAACGCACAAGAGGGTATTTAAAAGCATTGGTTATTAGGAAATGAAATAAAAAACTATGATGAGATACTATTTTGTATTTGGTAGGATGTGTATAATAAAAGGCAAAAAACGTGCTGGTGGAGAAACTGGCACATGCTTACATTGTTGGTGAGAATGTAGAATAGTGTAGCCATTTGTGCAAACAATTTTTCCTCAACAAAGTTAAATACAGGTGTCATAAGTTAAATACAGCAGCTCTATTCAGGAGAAAAAAAAAACATATTCACACAAACACTTCCACACAGATATCCAGAAAAACCTGCAGAATATAAAAACAACCAAAATGCCTGTCAACTGACCAGTGGATAAACAAACCATGGAATGTCCATACAATAGAATATTATTTTGGGGGCTGGAGAGATGGCTCAGAGATTAAGAGCTCTGACTGCTCTTCCAGAGGTCCCGAGTTCAATTCCCAGCAACCACATGGTGGCTCACAACCATCTGTAATGAGACCTGGTGCCCTCCTCTGACCCGCAGGCATACAAGTAGGCAGAATATTGCATACATAATAAATAAATAAATCTTTTTTAAAAAAAGGAGCACTGGCTTCTCTTCCAGCGGACCTGGGTTCGATTCTCAGCATCCACATAGTAACTCACAACTGTTTGTTACTCCAGTTCCAGGAGATCTGACACCTTCACAGCATGACACCTTCACAGCAATGCACATAAAATAAATTTAAGTAAATTATTAAAAATAATATTTTGTAATAAAAAGAAATAACATGTGCAAAAACACGGATGAACTTGGAAAAAATTATTCTTTTTTGTGTATGTGCATATGTGTTCATGCACACATGGAGGTCAAAGGTCAATCATGTGTGTCATTCCTTAGGTGCTCTTCCGCTTGTATTTGAGATAGTCTTTCACTGGTTTGGAGTAACAAGTAAGCTAGGCTGGCTGGCCATTGACATCCACACACAGATCAGCCTACCTTTGCCTTTCCAGTGGCCAGAATACACGTGTGTATCACAATGCCTGGCTATTTTATATGGGGTTGTGGGGGTTGAACTCAGGTCCTCGTGTTTGTATGGCAAGCCCTTTACTGTGCCATCTCTCCAGTTTCTGAAAAACATTATTTTTAAGTGAAAGAAGCCAGTGCAGTATATTACATGGAATCACTTCTTCTTTTTTTCTTTTTCTTTTTGAGGTAGTCACTATGTAGACTTGGCTGGGTTAGAGCTTGCTATGTTGATCAGGCTGCTCTTGGACTCACACAGATGTGCCTGTTTCTGTGTTTCTGCCTCCCACAAGCTGGGACCATGGAATCATGCATATAAAATGTTTAAAATAATCACCTATACGGGCTGGAGAGATGGCTCAGCATTGGTTGCTCTTCCAGAGGACCTGGGTTCAATTCTCAGCACCCACATGGCAGCTCACAACTGTCTATAACTCCAGTTCCAGGGTATCTGAGTCTCTCACACAGACAAACATGCAGGCAAACACCAGTGCACATAAAAATAAAATCACACAAGGGGGAGCTCATGGACTCCAGTCTGATAACTGGGAAATCAGCATAGGACTGACCCAGACCCCCTGAATATGGGTGTTAGTTAGGAGGATTGAGAAGTCTATGGGGCCTCTAGTAATGGATCAGTATTTATCCCTAGCATATGAATGGACTTTGGGAGCCCATTCCACATAAAGGGATGCTCTCTCAGCCTAGACACATAGGGGAGGACCTGGCCCTGCTCCAAATGATATGACAGACTTTGAAGATCCCCATGGAAGGCCTCACCCTCCCTAGGGAACAGAAAGGGGATGGGCTGGGGTGTGGTGGGGGTGATGGGGGGAGGGTGAGAGGGTGAGGGAACTTGGATTCACATGTAAAACAACCTTGTTTCAAATTTAAATTAAAAAATCACACCTATAGACAGAGACCAAAAGTGTATTAGTGTTTGCCTAGGACTGGGGGCCAGGGAAGGAAATACTACTGATTATGAAGCATCTTTAGCATGAAACAAGGATAAAAGCATTCAAAAACTGATCATGGTGATGGTTGGATATCATCACGAATATGCTACAACCTCTAAATACCTTTCAAAAAGGTATCTTTTATGGTCTGTAAAATAGACCTCAATAAAGTTGTAACAAAAAAGATGGAAGTAGGCAGCAGCACCAGAAACATGAGACAGAAAGAAAAATGGGAAACAATAATAGAATATTTTGGTATTGATAACTTCTTTTACAGAGAAGAGAGAATTGGGCAAAGGAATGTCCTCAAGAAGGTAAGGAGAGGGGCTTTTGCTGGGTGTAGTGGCACACACTTTTAATTCTAGCGTTTGGGAGGTAGAGAGGGATCTCTGTCAGTTCCAGGACATCCAAAGCTGTATAGTGAGACTCTGTCTTGGAAAAAAATACACACAGCAAATATGGATCTTTTTTTTTTTTTAACAAAGTGGAAAGATTAGATTTTAATGAGAGCAAAAATGATTAATCCATAACAATAGAGAAGGCAAGGTAAATGAATGCAAACAATATGTGGTAGATGGGCCTCCTCTCCTCCTCTTTTATGAGACAGAATCTTGCTCTAACCCAGTCTTGCCTGGAACTGATGGTTCTCATGCCTCAACCTCAGGAGTGATGGCCATTTTATTCTGATAGCTTTACATTTTCAGGTGAGCATAAAGCCTGAGCATGAAGGCCAAACCACAGAGATTTCAGAAGAGAGATGTTATGAAATTGTCATTCTGGATGATAGGAGAGTGGGTCACAGAATTGAGAGATGAGAATATGAGAAAGACCATCTATGGAACTATTAAAATCATCTACAGTTAGACTAGAAGAGTATTTTTAAAAAGTGGGTGACAGTGATTAGCATTGTAGAAAGACTCTTGACCAGCATGTGCAAGGCCCTCGATTAGATGCCCAGAACCAAGCAGAGAAGGAGGGAAGTGAGAGTTCATGTTGTCAAATTCTTCAGGGAATGAAGAGTGGCAGGGGTAGCTGTATGCTATGTATATTTCCAACTAACACAGAGGAGTAGTGGATAGTTTAATATAAGTCACTTATCAATTATACAGAAGAAAAACTACAGGTTTGTGGCATTGCTCAGCATCCCTGGATTCTATCCTTAGCAACAAACACACAGACAGGCATGCATGCACGCAGAATTTGGGGCCAGCAAGAATGTATAGTAGGTAAATGTATTTGCTGCCAAACCTGATAACTTGAGTTTGATCCCCAGATCACACATAAGGTAAGGAGAGAAAGTAGTGATTTCCACGAGTTGTCCTTTGCTTTCCACACATGTGCTGTCAATTGTGTGTACCCATACATACAACAAATAAATGGATAGATAAATAAATGCAATGTAAGTATAGTTTTAAGTTGCTTAATAGCAGAGACATGTTCTAAGAAACTCATTGTTAGTTCATTTTTATCAGAATGTACTTATACATACATAGTGTCTATGGAATCAGTGCCATATTTTTGTCCTTGACCAAGACACTGTGATACAGCATATGAATGTAACTATAGTAAAGAAACCTGGCAGGCATCACAGTGAACAAATAGTTAAAGCAAAAAAAAAAAAAAAAAAAAAAAAAAAAGAATATTGAGGCAAAATGTTATTATGCCCTTCCTGATGATAATGAACACATAACATCTTTTCTGGTATTCATGCCCAAAATGCAGGACTTAAAACTAATATAACCACAATGAAACTTACATAAGTCTGAATTCTATAAAATAACTGGCCAGGATACTTCAAAAATATCAAAGTCAGCTAGCTGAGCATGGTGGCGCACATCTTTAGTTCCAGTACTCAAGAGTCAGAGGCAGGTGGACCTCTGTGAGTTTGAGGCCAGCCTGGTCTACAGAGTGAGTTCCAGGACAGCCAGGGCTATATGGAGAGGGACTCTGTCTTAAAAAACAAAAGCAAAAACCAAAGTAATGAAAGACAAGAAAGATTAAAAGAACTGTTCTCTATTAATTTTGACAAGTAAACTATAGTTATATAATTTCTCAACATTTAGGTAATTTGACTATGCATATCTTGAACTCTTCCAAAAATGTTTAAACATTTGAAAGTTTAAAAATTCTGAAAACAAAGACTGGAGTGACGGATCAGTGGCTAAGAGCACTTGTTGCTCTTAAAACCCACCCTGCAACTCCTGTTCCAGAGGCTACTATGCCTTCTTCTGCATGCACATGTTGGCAAAAACACATAAAAAATAAATAAGTCTTTTTTAGAATTATGAAAACAAAGGGATGAAGAGATGGTTCAGAAGTTGAGAGCACCTGTTGATCTTTCAGAGGACCTAGGTTCAGTTCCCATATCCTTTATGTGACTCACAACCATCCTTAAATCCAGATCTGGGAACCTGATACTCCCTTCTGACCATTTCTCACACCACACACACATGTTATCCATGTATAGACAGAAAAGCAAAACACTCATACACATAAAAATGAATAAATCTAAAAAACATACTAAAAAAATTCTGAAAACAGGGCTTGGAAATAGCTCAGTGGTGGAGTGTTTGTCTAGCATGTGAGAGACCATGGGTTCACTCCCCAGAACTGAAAATAATCAGAAAACAAAAACAGGGTTAAACAGGAAAGAAAGAAAATGCATGGAAAGGGCAACTAGAATCAAGGATATCTACTCCCACTCTTCACTAGTAGAGTATGAGACTGCAAAGGTGGGCAAGAATGTTCAGAGGAAAACTAGATCCCTGGTCAAGTCAAAGAGTGTGTGTGTGTGTGTGTGTGTGTGTGTGTGTGTGTGTGTATATATATATATATATATATATATATATATATATATATATATATATATATATTTTCTTATTTTATGTATTGATCCCAGTTCCCTATCCCTTCCTCTCTTCTTCCCTCCCTCACAGGTCCCCAACCCCCTTCCCATCCCATTCCCACCCAAACTCCACAGGGAGGGTGATGCCTTCCAGGAGAGATCATTAAAATCTGTCAAGTCATTTGGAGTAAGGTCTAGGCCCTCCCTCCTGCCTCTAGGCTAAGGGAGTATCCCTCCATGGGGAATGTGATCCCAAAGTCTTTTCATTCACTAGGGATACATCGGGGTCTGGGGGACATTTTTTACTTTCATTGGAGAACATTAGTGACATTTAGTGGGCATCTACCAGAGATGCCCAACATTCTGCAGTGCACAAGGCAGCCCCACTTAACAAAGAATTCTACCATATCCCATGCAACTTTAGACTGCCCTACCAAATAATTATTTAGTCTTAAAAATTTTGCTTATTCATTTAAAATTTATCCACTTGATCAACATTAATTTAAGAAAGCCTATCATGTGCCAAGTAGTGTTTTTGGTTCTACCTACCCACCAGGAGGAAAAAGACAAAATCATTTCCCTTTTCTAGAGTTTAAAGTCTAGTGGAGAGTTAGACAATAAACTACAAATACAATAGAAGTAAATAATATAGAGTCACAGACTGTATAATGATGTTTTAGTAAAAAAACCTACTGAAATGATGGTCGTCCCATAAAATTGTATTGTTTGGTGATGTCACAAAAGTCTCAGTTTGAGTGAGCATTCTATATTTTGCCACAATGATAACATTACCCAATGATACTTTCTTGGAATATATTCCCATTGTTAAACACAGAACTGTACTATGTAAGAAGGTGGTGGGATGCAATGGAAACCATAAATCTGGGTTAGTGTAGGGACCAGGATGAATTTTAAGCAGGATGGTCATGATAGACCTCAACAAGAAAATAGCAACTAGCTGGGTAGTGGTGGCACACACATTTAACCCCAGCACTCAGGAGACAGAGGCAGGAGGATCTCTAAGTTTGAGCCCAGTCTTGTCTACAAAGTGAGTTCCAGGACAGCCAGAGCTACACAGAGAAACCCTGTCTCAAAAAACTAAAAGAAAAAAGCAACTAAATAGAACCCCGAAGAAAGTGAGGACATGATACCTGCAGATATTTGGCAACAAGTATCTGAAGACAGGGAAAGCCCCAACACAAACCACCTAGGCCTAAGTGTGCCCAATACATTCAAATAACACTAAGGAGGCTGTTGTATGGAGTAAGGAAGCAGAGTAGTAGGATGTAAGGTTAGAGAGGCTAGTCACCAAGGATATTCATTAATATCCATTTTTTTTCTTGAAATCTAACAACCATAAAAATAAACCATATATACATTCTTTTGTTTAGAACTTTATGGAAATGGAACTGTATCCTACCCATGGTTTCTGAGCTACCACTCAATAGACAGGTAGCTATCACATGTACAAGTCACATGCATGTATTTATGTGTAAGATTATGTCATTATTTCTTCTAGTGAAGCCATATCCAGTATTTATGTACTGAAGTACATACTGATTTATTATAAATTTTTCTTCAGCCTGGTGTGGTGGCACATGCCTTAGATCTCAGCATTCAGGAGGCAGAGGCAGGCAGATCTCTGTAGTTTGAGGTAAACCTGGTCTACAGAGCAAGTTCCAGGACAGCCAGGGTTGTTACACAGAGAAACCATGTCTTGAAAAAATAAACAAATAAAAATAAATGTTTCTCCCTTATATATAAGTGAAGCATTATATTAGCTTTGGAGGGATTGTGCATGCAGATTTTACTTTCTATGCTCTTCATTTTAAAATAGTGAAGGAGGTATTTCAAACTACATTATACAAATAGAATATTGGATCAGGGTGTCAGAATGACAAAGAAAATATTCAAAACAGGATGGGAATGGGGATGGGATTTGGTGGTACTTGACCATGAGTTTCTGATCTAGAAGAACTCCTGGATGGGGACAGAAACGATGTTGAGGGCTACATGGATACATAATTAATAGGTCCTTGAACTATCTGTGGGGACCAACATTAAAAAGTGTTTTGTGGGCTAGGTGGTGGTGGCACACACCTTTAATCCCAACACACTGTGAGTTTGAGGACAGCCTGGTCTACTGAGAGAGTTCTAGGACAGCCTCTAAAGGCACAGAGAAACCCTGTCTCAAAAAACAAAGTGGTGTGTGTGTGTGTGTGTGTGTGTGTGTGTGTGGCTGAGACAGTGTTTTATACTGTAGCCCAGATTTATTTTGAACTCACTATGTAGCCAAGGCTGGCCTTGAACTTGTGACAATCCACTTGCATGCTATGAATACAGGCATGTGCCACCACCAAAGCTGGCTAAAAAGTAGTGTGTAATCTAATTTTCTCCCCATCCTTGGTGCCTCTACCTGTTAATCAGAGAAGGCTGAAGAACAAACAGGGGTCTTTCCCCAATGAGACTTTGAAGCAGCCCAAGGCCACTCCCATTGTTACAAATAGTACACCTCTAACCACATTAGGGATGGAAAAGAGATAGGTTTAGTTTGGAAAGGTAAGAGAGGACAGAAGCATTCAAAAAGATCCATTGGGGGAGAGGGTCAGAGACAGACAAGGGTGAAAAATGTCAGACTAAGAGAATTAATATTCTTTTCAATCACGATAATCATTATTTATTGAAAAAATTTCTAGGGACCAAGTATGTGTGCTCAGGCAGAGACTGACCCCCATTTGACGGATGATGAAACTGAGACCCAGATGAGTAAAGTGAAAGTTTCATAGCTGGTTTTAAGTGGTCATGTCAGGATTAGGCCTCCTGAGTCTGGATATCTTAGTACGTCTCAGAGAAAAAGAGGAGAGAGAGAGAGAGAGAGAGAGAGAGAGAGAGAGAGAGAGAGAGAGAGAGAGAGAGAGAGAGAGAGAGAGAGAGAGAGAGAGAGAGAGAGAGAGAGAGAGAGAGAGAGAGAGAGAGAGAGAGAGAGAGAGAGAGAGAGAGAGAGAGAGAGAGAGAGAGAGAGAGAGAGAGAGAGAGAGAGAGAGAGAGAGAGAGAGAGAGAGAGAGAGAGAGAGAGAGAGAGAGAGAGAGAGAGAGAGAGAGAGAGAGAGAGAGAGAGAGAGAGAGAGAGAGAGAGAGAGAGAGAGAGAGAGAGAGAGAGAGAGAGAGAGAGAGAGAGAGAGAGAGAGAGAGAGAGAGAGAGAGAGAGAGAGAGAGAGAGAGAGAGAGAGAGAGAGAGAGAGAGAGAGAGAGAGAGAGAGAGAGAGAGAGAGAGAGAGAGAGAGAGAGAGAGAGAGAGAGAGAGAGAGAGAGAGAGAGAGAGAGAGAGAGAGAGAGAGAGAGAGAGAGAGAGAGAGAGAGAGAGAGAGAGAGAGAGAGAGAGAGAGAGAGAGAGAGAGAGAGAGAGAGAGAGAGAGAGAGAGAGAGAGAGAGAGAGAGAGAGAGAGAGAGAGAGAGAGAGAGAGAGAGAGAGAGAGAGAGAAAACAAAACAGAAAATGTTGGGTAGAGGCAGATATGGAGTCAAGGCTGGAACACAGACAGTCACGTGAGCACAGACCTGCACGGAATCTTTTCCCCAGAGGCTGGGATGGAGAGGTCCACAGAGGGTGGGCATGGGTGGTGGGTTCAAGGGTACTCACCTGGGTGCCGTCTGGAGGGGATGCAGGAGCACTCGCCTTCCCTTTTTTTTTGCTACGCAAATGATCCTCCACCACCCACGGACCTAGAGTTGAAAGGCCGCCCAGGTAAAAGCGCGCCAGGTCCCTCCCCACACGCATTCTGGGATGTTCTCTCCCCTCCCACCGCTCTCTTACCCCACCACCCCATCTTTACTGATTCTCGCGGTATACCTCTAGTCTCCGTAGGTTCTACAGCTGCTGCAGGAGTATGGATACCTGGACCTCAGCAAGATCTCGCAGACACAGGGATGCTTCACGCGACGCTCCGCGGAGCGATGGCAGGGTAGCAGGGCTCCATCACTACCTCGGGCTCCTCGGCTCCCATTGGAGGAGTGCCCTTCTGCCTTCCCTGAGATTGGTTGAAGATGGAAGCACCGATGAAAACTCCACCCTCTCGAGGGTGTGATTGGCTTATGAGCCAAGCCCTTCCGTTAACAACACTGGCCAGGCAAAGATCATGCCTCATTCCCTTTGAGGGTACATTCGACTGGTCTTCAGGGGGTCGCTTGTGAACACGCAGGAGACCTGAAACCAGGCTAAGCACAAATCAATAGAGTTCCGACTTTCCTGACGTCTTCTTTCTTTCTGTACTCACTTTGCCCTTACACCGCTTTGCTAAGAAACACTATGACTCGGCTCCCAGTTTCCTATAGCTCCACACCCACTTGTAGGAGTTTCTGAGCCAGATGTCTCTCTTTCCAGATAAGCATTGTTCTTAATTCCATCCACAGAAGAAAAAAGCTGATCCTACTTTGTATCCCTGGCTGACCTAGAACTCGCCACGCAGACCAGGCTTGCCTCTGCCTCCCGAGTGCTGACATGAAAGGTATGAGCCACTATACCCGGCAGAGCTTATTGAATTTATAATTAGGAGTATAAGTAGTCAGTAAGTGTTCAAATAGAGGCAAACTTGGTGAGGTATTGTAGTATAGTGGTGCGCATAGCTGCCTTCCAAAAGAGGCAAACTTACTGGCCTGAAATTGAACAGCAATTACCCAGGATAAAACCCAGCCCTCACTCTTCTAAAGGAAAAGCTGTTTAAAAAGGAAGGGAAGACAGGAAGGCTCCTTCTATGAGCAGTTTGTTTTTTTAAAATTTGGGTAGCACAGATTCTCCAGGAGTGTCTGAGGCTAAATAGGACTTGGGGGCAGGGAGGAATGACTTGGATAGCAATGAATTTACAACTTTGATTTCCCTCTCTTTTTAGCAACATTTAGCATGTTTTCACTAAAGAATGTAACTCACATACTCGGGAGGCAGAGGCAAGTGGATCTCTGTGAGTTGGAGGCCAGCCTGGTCTACAGAGTGAGTTCCAGGACAGCCAGGGCTACATAGAAATCCTGTCTTCAACCCCCCCTCAATGTAATTCACCATGACAGTAATATTGGTGATAACAATATTAATCAGTAGTAATCAGAGATTTGCCCATCATATAAAATTGCAGGTATCTCCTTGCAAACACATCCCCCATGGAGGGATAACTGCCTTAACCTAGAGACAGGAGAGAAGCCCTAGTCCCTACTTCACATGGCCTGTCAGATCTACATGACCCCAACTGGATGGCATTCCCCTACATATGGAATTGAGGTGGGGGATGGGAGGGGAGGATGGTTAGGGTGCATGTGAGAGGGCAGAGAGGGTAAAAGGGAGGGAGAGGGAACTGGGATAGACATGTAAAATAATAAATTAAATAAAAAATTGCAGGTATCTCAAACATGTAATCTCTCAAATTCATAATTAGTGTTTGAAAATGATGATAATTGGGAGTCAGAGTGGTGGGAACTGCTTACTAACTGTTCTTGTAGAGAAGACCTGAGTTGGTTGACAGCAAGAATGTCACTTGTCTATAACTCCAGTTCCAGGGTACCAGCAACCTTTTTCTGGCCTTCATGGGAACCTGAGCACATATGCCACACACCTTTGCACAGCACACATGAGTGTACGCATGGAAGCACGCATGAATATACACACATAAATAAAAATAAAATAAACCTAAATCATGACAATCATTGTAGTCATTAAGCAATAACATTTTACTATTTAATGGATTAATGGGCAACACATGTTACTCTAGCACCTATCCTTCTGTATTTTAATATTTGGCTTTCTTTATAATTCTAGATATCTGTTTTTCTGATTTAAAAGATATTTTTTGTGAGAAAAAGTCTATAGGCTTCACTAGGTCACAAAAGAGATCAGTGATACAAAAAATGAACTTCATCCAAGAGGACAGAAATTGTTTTCTTTTGTTTCTTTGTTATATTCCTATTACCCAGTCTAGTATGAGGCACATAGTAGGCACTCAATGAATATGTATTAAATTAGAAATTGACAGAACAAATGCTAACATTCCTGAATCTAGTTTTGTCCCTGCCAATCTGATTCTGTCTACAAAAGTGAATGTCACTTCTGTGACACCAGATCTTGGAAGCTTCACACCCAACTGTAGGACCCTTTGTTGCAGAGGGCTGTAAAATGTGAAATCTACAAAAACAAGTAGTTTCAACAGGAGAACAGGCCCTGAGGTACATGGGACCCATCATTATCCATTTTCCTGGTTTCTGTTTATAGTCCCAGCTAATAATACCCATGTTCTCTGATGCTTGTTGTATGTTACAGGTTAGAACTAGATTTGAAGGGAGGGTACTGGTAACAAGATGTCACTCTAGATGAAGAACTTCCTCTTGTTCAAGACTTCAGCTCAGGGGCATGATCCTCTGGCCAATCATATTAAATTCTCACAATGGGCTCCTAAGAATGTTCCAGAAGACCAGGGTCCCTTTTGGATAGGGTGGCAAAAGAAGTGCCTCAAATGCCCGTATGAAGAATGGAGCACTTGACGAAGACTAGACTTCAAAGACTAGCTTCAAGACTAGACTTTGTCCTGGGATCTTGGGCAGGTTGCTACCCCTGGGCTGATTTTCCCCAGAATTAGTAGGCTAAAATAGTAATTGGGAGGCTTGAGACCTGCTAGAGAGGATGAGGGAATTAAATCATTTTGATACATTGAGGCAAGAGGAACGAGGCTTGCTCCCTGGTAAACTAACTGACTTCATTCCTGCCAGGCTGACTTCATTCCTGGTCCACTCCAGAGGCTTTGCCCCTGAGACCCTCACTTATCCCTTCTCCTCCATGCATACATGCTCACTGGGACTGGCTTCAGACAGTTCAGGGATATATACCCTTATTCTCCACAAAGTGCCTTGGTTAAGATTCTGTTCCATAAACTCAAGTCTTCAGATACTGAATTGCCTTGCATGGATAAGACATCCACCATCACCCTTGCTTTTTGAGACAGAGTTTCTCTGTGTAACAGTCCTGGCTGTCCTGGAACTCAATTTGTAGATCAGGCAGGCCTTGAACTCACAGAGATTTGCTTGCCTCTGCCTCTTGAGTGCTGGGAGTAAACGTGTGTGTCACTTGTCCAACTCCTCTTTTTTCTTTTTTGGGGAGAGGGGGTTTTGTGTAGTTCTGGCTGTCCTAGAACTCACTCTAGACCAGGCAGGCATTGAACTCGCAGAGATCCACTAGCCTATGCCTTCCGAGTGCTGGGATTAAAGGTATGTGCCACCACCGTCCAGCTCCCTTTCTTTTCAAATAGTTTGTTTTTCCCTTTGAGGAATATAGACTATATGGAATGTTGCTATGTTCCTCACACTGGTCTTGAATTCTAGGTTTAAGCAATCTTGCTGCCCCAGCCTTCTTATAGGTGAACAGCACCATGCCTGGCTAAGACATTCTTCCCCTTTATGTCTCAATCCTATTTACCTTATTCTGACAAAGTGAGTCAAGGTCAGAGTCAAAGTCATCAAAATCTATTACTTCTCTCCAAAACATTGTTTAGCATTCAAAACATATCCAAGAAGAGGCCCATAAAGGGAAGGGGTCTTGACAAGGATTCCACAGCAGACTGGCACCATGTCTACTTTATTTTCTTTCTTTCCATAGGTAAAGGCTGTAAATTCCAGTATCCTAAAAGGTAGTATGGGACAGGGAGATTTCTTGTGCAGTAAAATTCCAATTAATTTATGTAGGCACTTTGCTCTCAAGTACCAGGGGTATACTTCCTCATTTTGAAAGCATGGGCTGCACTTAGCTTCTCTGCATAGCACAAGACAAGGGGAAGATTAACTCTAGAGCAGAGAAAACTGTTAGACATTACCTCAGCCAGGTGTTCAAAGTTAAGATCTACAGTGATGTCATATTGATAGTATCTACCTTGGATATGATGCAATGGAAATGACATGTTTCATTTGTGGTCTTCTTCCCTCAGACCCATAACCCCCTTTAAGAAGTAGAAAATAACAGATAATTCTCAGTCAGAGGACATTCTACAAAATGCTTCTCAAGTGTTGACGACTCCAGAGCATCAAAAACAAGGCAACTCTGAGGAAGTACCATAACCAAGAGGAGCCCAAGGAGACAGTCATAATGATTAAATTGAGTGTGGTATTCTGGATGAGAGCTAGAGACAGAAAAGGACCATAGGTTAAAACCTGAATAAGATACAGACTTTAGATAATCATCATGTGCTGATATTGGTTCTTTAATTGATTAATGTGAAATATAAATACGAAGGGAAACTAGCTGTGAGGTATTCAACTTTGTTTGCAGTATTTCTCAAATCAAAATCTGTTCTGAAACCTAAAAAAGAATCTTTAAAAAATTTCCAAATCCCAGCATTCAAGAGACAAAGGCAGGAGGATCTCTATGAGTTTGAGGTTAGCCAGGACTACAAAATGAGTTCCAATATTGTTAAGGCTGTTACATAGAGATACCCTGTCTCAAAAAACAAACAAATACAAACAAACTATCTAAATTCCAAAATCAGCAGGGCATGATGACACACATCTTTAATCCTAGCACTCAGGAGGCAGAGAACTCACTCTGTGAGTTCAAGGCCATCCTGGTCTACAGAGTGAGTTCCAGGACAGCCTTCAAAGCTACAGAGAAACCCTGTCTCAAAAAACAAAGCAAAAATAATTTTCCCAATTTGTTCACACAATGCCTCTCTCCTTTCTTGCCATGCTCCTGGGAATCATGCTTTGGATGGCAAGTTTGGATATCTACTTAAAAGGCATCTTTGGAGCTTGAAGGATGGTTCAGTGGTTAAGAGTATGCATTGCTTTTCCAGAGTACCAGAGTTTGATTCCTAGAGCAGCGTTGGTATGTAGGGTGGTTCAGGGGATCTGATGCTTCTTACTTTCTTGGACACCTGCACATATGTACACTACATATAGTTAAAATAATTAAAATATGGGACTGGGGTGGTGCTCAGTAGTTAAGAGCACTTACTGCCCTTGTAGAAGACCTGAGTTTGGTTTCCAGCATAGAAATGGCAGCTCACAACCATTTGTAATTCCAGTTCTAGAGGATCTGATGTCCTCTTCTGACCTCCATGGTCACCAGGCACACAAGTGGTGTGCATACATACATGCAGGTAAAACACCCACATATCAAAATCAGGGAGTGGAGAGGAAGTTAGGAGAAAGAGAAGGGGAGAAGAGGAAGGGAGAGGAGAACATGAGGGACCAGGAAGGTTGAGTCAGGGGATGAATAGATGAGAACAAGAAAAGAGATACCATAATAGAGGAAGACATTATAGGTTTAAAGAGAAAACTCACTCTAGAGAAATGTTCAGAGACCTACAAGGATGACCCCAACTAACAATCTGAGCAATAGTGGAATTTGCCCTTAAATGCCCTTC
This sequence comes from Phodopus roborovskii, assembly GCF_943737965.1. NCBI lineage: Eukaryota > Metazoa > Chordata > Mammalia > Rodentia > Cricetidae > Phodopus > Phodopus roborovskii. Next base: position 875,045 of record NW_026125804.1, read on the forward strand.
CCTGATACTGAGATCGATAACTACCTTATATGCCATCCTAGAGCCTCCATCTAGTAGCTGATGGAAACAGAAGCAGACACCCACAGCTAAACACTGAGCCAAACTCCTGGAATCCAGTTGCAGAGAGGGAGAAGTGATGAGCAAAGGGGTCAAGACCAGGCTGCAGAAACCCACAGAGACAGCTGACCTGAACAAGGAGGAGCTAATGGGCTCCCAGACTGATAGCTGGGAAACCAGCATTGGACCCACTCAGAACCCCTGAACATGGGTCTTAGTTAGAAGGCCTGGACAGTCTAAGGGACCTCTGACAGTGGAACCAGGATGTATCCCTGGTGCATGAAAGGGATTTGGGAGCACATCCCCCATGGAGGGATACTCCCTTAACCTAGAGACAGGAGGGAGGGCCTAGGCCCTACTCCAAATGACTTGGCAGATTTTGATGGTCCCTCCTGGAAGTCCTCACCCTCTTTGTGGAGTAGGTGGGGAATAGAATGGGAGAAGGGATGGGGTGCATGGGAGGATGGGAGGGAGAGGGAACTGGGATCGATATGTAAAATAAGAAAAAAAGAAGCCTTAATAAAAATATTTAAAATTAGTCATCATTATGATCGTGTGAATATGGCAAACATTTGTGGTGTCTGTTGAAATAGAGTTTAGCACTTGCCAGGTCTCCCAGATATAACTTGCCTTTTAGATGCCCAGCCTGGGTATGTCTCTCTCATCACACAGCTACACAGTCATTTTTCTTCGCTTTCCCGTTATCTTCAATGCAAACTACACAACCTAGGCCATCTTTTTTTTTTTCCTGCACTCCCCACTTGGCCCAGGGCCAGGAATCCTGCACCCCCTCCCTAAGACAGGAGAGCACTTCTGCGTGACTGGGTTGTGCTGTCTAGACTGTTGTCGTGACTTTTTTTTTTAAATAGCTCCCCCACACCCAGCTCGAACTAGGCCTGAAAAATGGTTTGACGCAGTTCAAATGAATAGATGAATCACCAAATTGATGTTCTAGGACGCAGGATGCCACTGCGCCTGCGCCAGAGGGAAAGGCGTGGGAAGCTCTTTCCTACCTGGCTGGGTTTCTTAGGTCTCAGAGGCTGGGAGGGGGCGCCCTCAACCTCGTCCAGTCATTGGCTAGGACAGTCCGCATTGGTCTGATGCAATGCTTTTGCAGTCTCGCGGAGCTCTACTCCGCCAGTGAAACCGTTTGGTACCACCATCGTGCCAGGGCGTTTCCTGTGGGCGACAGGACGGCGCATTCGGGCGGACAAAAGACTCAAGTGGCATTTTGAATTTGCTCAGTTTTATTAGGCTCTTCGAGGGTCACGGGGAAAGGGGCGGGGCTTCTGGGGAGCAGGGATACCACAAAGGCGAAGCTGCCTTGCAAAGACACTGAGGCGGGCTAGTGGTCAGGGCTGGTGAAGGGAAGAAAGGGGTTGGAGAACAACTTCGGAGAAGGGGGTGGTAGCAGAGTCTCCAGACCACTGCTCAGTTGTGAGGAAGGTCACAGCGGCCCTCCTCACTTAGTGATTGGGATGTTCACACAGGATGGAGAGAGGGGCTTGGGCCTATGCTCACGAGAAGGGGGCTAGAGGGGCCCTGACCAAGGCATCACAATAAATAAGATTAGCAGCACACAGAAGCCTGCAGGGGAGGAGGGCCTAAGGGGAGGGTAATCCCTCCTCCAAATAAGATCTCTGCATCACTAAACCATAAAAATAAACTTTAAACCCGTGTAATAAGTCAGTCTCCCCCCCAGAAGTGCAATGTGGGGCCGCACAGCCCTAGCAGAAGAGAAGGGCAAATGGGGTAGGATATAGGGGTATATATAGAGAGCCCCTAAAGGGTAAGATGTTTATCCGATTTTCCCTTTCTTCCCCAGGCTGGCCCAAGCGTTTGGGACCGGCACCACCTCCTGGACATCAGAGTCTTCTGAGTTCAGGTCACTGTCTTCCACCTCATAGATTTGGTCCTCTTCGTAGCTGTCCTCGCTCAGCTCGATAGCTGTGAAGGGGAGGAGGAGGAGCATGGTTGGATGCCCCTCGAAAAGTGAACAGAACAAATAGCTATGGCTCTTAGGGCCTGGGACCCCTTGCCAAGTGCCTGTGCTTGGAACAGGGAGGGTGACAGAGAGGACATAAGAGGGGAGGGAGGAGGGAGAGGAAATGCCACTGAGATTGTTTGTATTCCAACCCAAGGTTAGAGGAGTTAGAGGAAGGCAGGAGGGCAGGGCATTTATCTTTGCCTGGTCAAAATGAATGCATTCCTGAAAGCAGCGCTTTCTCCCTCTGACTCCATACTCCTCAATGTGTAGCTGTTCCTGAGCGAGGCCTTGGGCTTATGAGCATCGGTTACTGTTTGCCTCTAATGTGACCCAAACTAACTCTAAGCTCATCTTGTTCAGTCGAGTTCCCAACCCCCACTACAGAGTTAGGCAGTTCTGCCTCCCATTCTTGGACAAAAGATATGCCATCGGGTGGGAAGCAAAGAGGACTGACAATTCCCTTCATTCCCCTAGCTTACCCTGAAAGATATGTTTATGGCTACTCCCTCACTAAAGGTTTTCACCTGCCCTGCTCCTTTCTTCAATGGAAGTTTGCCAGAAACCCCATGAGCAAATCTTCAGTAATGGTTTTCCCTATCTCCCTCAGGGGATGACCTTTCCTTTGTCTGGCCATAGCCAGGTTCAAATGAGTTCTTTGACTAGCCTTCCGGGCCAGAACTAAACCTGGGAGTCACCTTAAAATACTGCTTTATCCCTCAGACCACTATGTGCAACCTTGGACAAAGAACATGTTCTGTGCTCAAGAAGTTGGGGAAATGTGGAGTTATGCCAAGTGACATAGAGTTTTTAAAGGCAGGGTTCTCATATCTTGTAGAGGATGCTATGTGTATTATTTGTCTAACACATTCGCTCAGCAAACCCTTCTGTGAGAAGCAGCTTTCAGAACTAGTGAAGGGTCCTCGGATAATCTGGGAAGCCTTGCCAAACATTCTGTGTTACTGATCCATTCCACAGAGAAGGCTCCATATTGCTTTTTAGCAGAAGTACAATTTCCAACTCAAATGGTACCTCCTTCCCCTTGCTTTCCCTCTCCTTCCTCAGTCCTTGAGGTGAAATTAACTACTCTGCCCTCTGTCCTGGAGTACCTATATTCTGCTCTCCTCCCCACTAGCTGCCCAAAGAAGCCTGCGTGTTCTCAGAAGAGAAAGGGAGAGGGAGGGGTCTAGCTCACCTTCCTCACTGGCCTCCTCCTCTTCTTCCTCTGTTGATTCGTCAGAGATGATTTCGACCTCCTCCTCATAGCCATTCTGGTTGGTGCTGTTATCCAGAGTCTTATCGAAGACTTCAATGCCATTCTTATAGTATTTAATGTCCCTGTCATCATCATCACTGCCCTCATTGTCTCCCTCATTGCCATCATCATCACTGCCCTCACTGTCACCTTCATTGCCATCATTATCTTCATCATCACTGCCCTCATCTCCATCATCACTATCACTGCTCTCTTGGATAGCATTGCCCTGCTGATTGTCACCTTCTAGGGTTGCACTGTCACCGTCAGCTTCCTCATTATTGGAATCCTCACTGTCATAGGTGTTCTTTTCTTCTGGGCTCTCACTGCTGTCATCTGGGCTTGAAGCAATACTCTCTCTGTTGTCATTTATCTTATTGTTGGGGCCCTCATCAAGGTCAGGATTGTCGCTGTCACACAGGGTCTCATTGACGTCAGTTACCTCATTATCAGTGGTCTCAAAGTAGTCGGTGGTCTCCATGAAGTCAGAGATCTTGATGTCATGAATGGTCTCATTGTCAGTGATCTCATCAATTTCTGAGATTTCACTGAGAATGTCTTCAAAGGCATAATGGTCATGAACATCTTCCATGATCACCATTTCATATTCATTCTTGGCTTTACTGTGGGGAAGTTTGAAGCTAAGTATAAGCTTAATGGGAGAAACCAGGAAGGCAGTAGGGTACTAGGGCTTCTAAGAATGGGGGAAGGTCCCATTGCCACCCCTGACTATGTAACCTCAGGCCACATCTGGTCATCACTACTCATCTATAAACACTGCATTAGATTATCTCAATTGTCCCTTGTGCCTCTGTAAATCCTGTGTTACTGACCTATTTAGAACAACAACAACAACAACAAAACCTCCCAGGCATCATTTCTTGAATCACCTTTCCTTTCCTTCTTGCTTCTTTCTGTTTGTCCTGTAGCCACTTCCTCTCATGTAGTAGCGTACTGGGTTAACCCATAGGTCATTCTTGATAATCTGTTGAGAGGTGGGGAAAGAGAGAAGAGAGCCATGAGTATAAGCCTTAGAACCCACTTACAATTTCTCATACACCCTAAAGGCAAGTCTGGCAATGTTTTCTTTGGCAATGCCAGGAGGGGCTCACCTCAGCAATTCTGTCAGCTTCTGGGAGGCTGTGGTTGGAAAACCAGTTGAAGAAGCTTTGTCTGGTATCATGGTTCCTGCGATTGTAGGCCTGGGGTTCCTGGCCCCGGTGCCAACGTATCGGGGTAGAATGAGACACCAACCGGCCTAGAAAAAGAGGAAGAGATGCAGAAGAGAGTGGAAGTGATAATGTGGGGGGGGCACAGATTTATTCTGGGACTGCCACTTACCTGAGCGGTTGCGCTGAAACTCCTTGACAATCACCATGTTTGTAAAATATGGGTTGGTCTGGAAATACAGCTTCATCTTGTAGCCCATGGAGATATGTCTGAGATCCTGTACCTGCTCAGGGTGGGGGTAATGGTGGCATGTAGCCCTTCCAGGGTCCTTCCCACCCACCCCCTCACCTCTAAGGACCAGATTTCCTTCGCTTTCCTCCTTGGTCTGACCTGAAGATTGGTCAAGTAGCGGAAAATGTCTTCATCGCGTTGGTTGATGAAGATTGAAATTCTGGGGTGGTTGAGGAACTGATGAGTGGAGCAGTTTAGGTCAAGGATTTACTGTTCAATGTAATGGAGGGGAGAGCAAAACAGGCTGAAGCACGGGGGTTATGTTCCAGTGATGTATGTGGATTAAGTGAATGCTTATGCAATATTAAGCCTCAGTGTTAGGTAGCCTTGCCATGGTTCATATTTACTGCATGCCTGTATGCTAAGGCTCTATGACCATGTCCATATGATTCTTGTCTCTTGGTGATAGGTGCTTATGTTCACAAAAGGGCATGTGTCTGGGAGCGAAAAGCCCAAGTCTAAGTAATAAAGTATTTGGTTATCAAGAACCTGTATTTACATGATGTTACATGTACAGGTGTTGATGATCATTGTTCATATGGTGTATAAATGGCTCTGGTGGTCTGTATGCTTAGGCTATGTTGCCTCATATCTAGGTATGGAAGTTAGGTATCTACATGATACCCTATGCCTGTCTACTGAGGGCCTGTGATCATGTGACACTTTGTATCATGGGCCAAGTATTTATGTCTATATAAATCCAATTAAAATGTTGAACCTCTGTATTTTAAATATGTTACATATATGTTTCCTGGGGATTAGCTCAGCAGTCACCAATAGTGGATTGGACTCTTCCTGTTCTCCCTTTTCCTTAATTTAACCACTTGACCTCCACATCCAAGTGGTCTTTCTCCTGATTCTTCAGGGGGTCCATCCCATTTCTATCCTTTCCCTTCTAATGGAGAGTACAGTAAACAGATTTGAGGTCTCTAGCTATCTAGGCAGAGACTCAAGATAACAGAGCCTTGTGTGGTTTCATCACCCTTCCTGGGGTTTATTTGCCCTCCCTCCCAACTGTCAGTTCATCACCTGTATTCCCCCTCCTTCCACTATGTGTGATCTTGTTTATCAGCTATGTGCCTTCTCTGTTACCCCTCCCTTTTTTACTGCCTGTGATCCATTTTTTTTTTTAATGTTATGGTGCTTCTGTTTTCCCATCTGCAGTCTAGTTTTTATGCTATTTTGCCCTCTTGCCTTCCCTCTTCCACTCAATCTAGAATCTTCTAATGGGGATTCATTCCCATCTCTGACCCTCCCCCACACCCCTTGTTTCTCTTTTGCACATCTCTCCTTCAGTCATGGGTCTCTGGCCCATGAGTATCGATGAGAAGGATACTGCTTTGACCCAGAAGCCTGGAATATGCTGGATGATGAGGTCTCTGCGCTCCAAAAAGGGTCTTCGCATCTGGATGAATTTGCGTTTGAGACGCAAGAAGGCCTTGCCTGCCTTGATGTTCACCGCCTCCAGGTCCATTTGAATGCTCTCCAGGGCCTGCAGTATGCTTTCCATCCTCTGGGCACTCCTCTCTCGGTTTTCCTTCACCTTCCTCTGCTTCCTCCTCCTCCTACGTCGCCGCTGCCGCCTCCTCACACTTTCCTTTTCATCCTCATCGTCATCTTCCACTATGATGATAGCCTCTTCCTTGCTCTTTGGACCGACTAACATCTGGGGCCCCCACCCCCCTAAGCTACAGGTTTCTAGGGCCTTCTCTCCAGCAAGGCTGCTGGGCTCTGCAACCTGAAAGTCAATTTCCAGGCTTCCCCCAGAGGTTTCTGATGAGGGGATTGTTTCCATCATCCCTGTGGGAGGGGGCTCCCCGAATCCCGACTCTACTGCAGGATCCCAGCCAGGACACCCAGCACCCAGGGTGAAATACGCGCGGATCCCTCCCTCCTCGAGAATGACATAGGGCAGTGGTGGGGGCAGCGTGGGGCCCACCCCCCTCATGTCAGCCAGCACCTGTGCAGCTTCGGTTTCTTCCTGGGGTCTCGGACGCTGCTGGGGTGGAGGCAGGGGCAGTCGCAGGAGCGGCGGGGGTGGCGGGGGCGGCAGGTCGCGCTGACGGGGTTCCGAGCTGCTCAGGCGGGGGGTCTTGGCCGGAGGCCCCTCATCCGGGCGGTCCATGGTGACCGCGCTCAAAGCTCAGGGAATTGCACTGGCTCTTCTGCTCTCAGATGAGGCCTTCGCCACCAGTCACACTTGAAGCGGAGCCGCCACACCTCAGGCGACCAGCTCTGCTCACCACCTCGCTCTGACGTCCCCTCCCACAGCGCCTGCCCTGCTCCCACAGCGCCAGTCGCAGAGGCCCCGCCCACTCCTTGGCAAGGCGTCTCTTCTGCCCACCATTGGCTGCAGGCCTCGGAGGTGGCGTTAGCGTTCCCTCAACCCCTGCCTTGTCTCACGCAATCCGCTTGCCAACACTACACATCATCATTTTCTAATTGGCTCCCTTCGCACCCACCAATCATCAAGCTGACTGCCCCAGTGATGAGAGGAAAACTGCAGGGCGATTGGCTGTGAGGAAAGGTGGGATAAGAAACCCCTCACCCCCATTCTTGCAATGTTTTATCCAATGGGAAAAGTACCAGCGATTCGGAAGACCACAAGACTGGACCCGGGGAGGGTGGCTGGGAGTGCGCAAGCGAGATGTGCTCAAATGAAATCAGAGAGCCTCGCTGTCGTTCTCCCCGCCCCGCTCCCCGGATCAACTACGCACTTCTTAAATTCTGTCCCTTCCCCCACCAGTTTTTGCTTCTGGGGTGAACGCTGTAGCCCCTCAGACGCACGTTGCCTTGATGTACTAGTTATTTAAGTTATCTGAGATCTTTGTTTTGGTGGTCAGGTTGTGACAAGGCTTTTTCCATCTCTGCAAAATGGCTCCAGAAACAATCACAGATGCAAAAAAGCAACTTCCTCTGCGTCATAAAAATTGATTGCGATTCACCTAACCTTCTAGATTCTTCTAGAACTTTAAAATTTACTTTGTCTACACAGCATTCCTCCTCCCTTTATTTCCTAAGTGAATGCTGCTATTAATCATAGCCTAAGATTTTATTTTATTTTATTTTTTGTGATCAGAGGTAGCTAGTCTTTGACGAGGCATGATGGTGGAGTTTTGTCTTTGGTTCTGGAGTTCACATCGCAGGTGACTATCACTGTGACTCTAACCAAATCTCAGCCCATCTCTTTCCTTTAAATTAGGCATCCCTAAGGAGAGGAGATAATTGCCCATTGCAGCCTTGCTGTGGTAGCAGAGGGAAGGAACCTAGGAATCCATTACCAGGAGAATGGATAAAATGTGATATATGTTTTAGATGGACTACTAGAATGAATTGATCTATGTATAGCAACATGACTGGATCTCTCAAAAACAGAATGTTGAGTGTAAAAAGAAACAGAACAAGATTTATAGTACAATACTGTTTATGTAAATTAAAACATCAATGCCATATATTTTCCACAGATACACATAAGTAAATAAACACATGAACGGTGGTTTGGAAGGACACACATTAAGTACAGACGAGTGGTGCCTATGTAGGGTGGGAAAGGATGGGGTTGGGATGGGTGATGAAGGGGACAAAACAAAATAATAAAAGGACCTTGCATGGACCAATGATGATATAGTGTGCCAAGAACTGAGGAATATGGTCAGCTCAATTCTGTGCACCTGAAGGAATAAGTAAATAAATAGTAAATTAATTGAGTGCCTAGGGAGTAGGCCAGCTGGGTAGACCCCCAGACTTGGGCGTTTTCGCCATGTCATCCTTCCTTCTGAATTTAGTCAAAGCTGAACGAAGTTCCAGCTGTATATAGTGGAACCTAAAGAACTCCCAGTTCAGACTGATCAGTCCCTCTAAAAGCTATTACATTGCAGGGCTGCATTTCTTAACCCTATTACTTCCATGTTTGACACCTACTCCATCCCCAGTTCCTATTTCCATGGTGGTCCAATTTCAGAAAATACTTTATTTGAATTTTGGAGTGGGGACTGTATCTCCAGACATTTGGAAGAAATTGGGTTCTGAACTATCCTCTCCTCACCTGGTGCTCAGAAGCTGGGCCAAGCGAAGACAATCTTATGAGATGGGAATTGACCCTCTTGACACACACATACATAAAAAATTTCAGGTTCCATCTCCTAAGCACTCTGTATCTTGCTGCAGGCACATACTACGTTTTGTCTCCTCTCCTCCTTCGTATATCTCCTCTCCTTGTGTGTGTGTCTGTGTGTGTCTGTCTCTCTCTCTCTCTCTCTCTCTCTCTCTCTCTGTGTGTGTGTGTGTGTACGTGCATATACTCTATTTTCTCATATATAGGTATTTGTTTACATATGTGTACCAGGCAAGTTTTCCTCAGGGTTTCCTATCCACACAAAGTCACACAGACACACACTGACTCACTCAATCATACCTCCTCACATGTGATCATACACAGATAGGACACACAGAAACACACACACAGGAGAGAGAGAGGGGGAGGGAGGGAGACAGAGGGAGAGAGAGAGAGCATCCAATATAACATTGTTCATTTTAGTTTTTCCATTTACAAAATCCAATGATGAATCAAGGCAATTAGAAAAAGGAAATGGAGGAAAACCCTCCTGAGTCTACCCCATTTGACCTCCCACCTTGGTCTTTCCATCCCCACCCTCAGAAGGCATTCCTATCATCATCGCTGAGAGAACAGACCCCCCCCCCATTCCCAGTCTCTCGGCTGCTCTGGCCTGCTTTTCCAGGGCCGCTCCAAAACTAGGGTCATCAATAATATCTCTTCTGTCTAGAGCACCCCCTTCATTGCTTTTGGATCAAGGTTTCCCTCAGTTCAGGGGCTATCTTGGGGTAGAGGTGGAGTTTAGGACAGGAGTTTATAAGGAAAGAAAGGGGATGGAGAGATCACTGCCCCAAACTTACACAAAGGGTTCCAACTTGCCTCACCAGTCTACAGAACTGGCCTTGAAGTAAGCCCAGAGTGGTCTCTGTATATGGAAAAGAGGCTTGGGACCTTCTGGCTGTAGAATTTGGATGTAGTCTGCTCCACTTTGGGCATAGGTAAGGGTGAAGGGAGGAAGAACTGCAGGAAAGGATGTTTGGATGGGCAAAAGGGCAACTAAGGAAGGTGCTCAAAGGCCTGTGAGGCCTGGCTGGGAGGGATGACAAAAAGAGGTCAGGCAGGAATAGACTCAATTTTACCGTGCCTTGTATCACTATTGATTACCAAGGCCCCCAAAGAATTTTCATTTTCAGAATAGCGTGAACACAAGAAACAATCATGGGGCTGAATTTAGCTCTGACCCCAGGCTCTGGAGAGTTCAGCTATCTCCTTATACTTCCATAGATGACGTCCCCTGTCAGTATATACCCACATCATCCCTGGTAGGGACAAGTGGATGCATATTCCCAAGAAGAAAGGCTGGGGAATCCAAGAGAAAGCTTGAGAGAATATAGCTAAGTTTGGTATATTTTGGTTGAGTTGCTCATCTATTGTTCAGCTTTTCATCTGACCTGGGCACATCATGGAGGCCCTGTCTGTATGCTCTTGGCTTCTCAAACAGAGCCTCAAGAAACACCTTCAAAGTCTGGACATGGTAGGGAAGGACAGGAGACCAGGCTTGGGATAGAGGGTAGCCAAAAACAACATTGCACACAACATAGCAATTTAAACATCTTTGCTCCCCAGGAGGGCAGCACCCATTTGGTCCCTTTTGTGTGAAGCCTTAAGTCAGGATTTCCTAAACATCCAGGTCTTGCAAGGGACTCAGAATGGGAGAGTGAATGGGAGCCGAGGGGGCAGGATCATTGGAAATCTATTTTACAGGAGAAATTTCCCATTTATTGACAATGTCAAAGGGGGGGCATTTAAGCAAGAAAGCCTGTTGCCTCAGCTGTTATAATTAAAAACCCTGCATTTTCAGTTTGTTTTCTTTTACTGAATCATCACTTTAGAAAGATAGGAGAGGGGAGAGGTATAGGGAGGCAGGGAGGGCATGGGAAAATGAGATTGTTTAAGAGGAGGCGGCTGGAGGACAAGCCCCACAAAACTAGAAATGCCTCTTTCCCAGTTCCTCACCCAGTTTCCACCCCTAGGGAGGTGTTGGCAAAATGCCTCAGTTGTGGATGGTTTGAGAGCCTGGGCTGAAGTTCAAAAAAGAAGGCTTCTGTATGGGTCCCACTCTTCCCCTGCTGTCGGCCCCAGTATGGTGATCCTAACTTACTCCCTGCTTATCACCTACTGGCTTGTTTCACATGACACAGTAGGGTTCCCTGGGAGCTGGGGCAGCTCCTGTGCCCCAGCAAGGGGCATGAGTCCTCAGGCACTTCTTGAGGTCCTTGTTAAGCAGGAAGCAGACGATTGGGTTGACAGCAGCCTGAGCGAAGCTCATCCAAACAGCAGTGGCCAGGTAGCGGTGGGGCACAGCGCAGGCTTTCACAAACACTCGCCAGTAGCAGGCCACGATGTATGGTGACCAGAGGAGCAGGAAGAGCAGTGTAATCGCGTAGAACATTCGGCCCAGCTGCTTTTCACCCTTGACCTCGTCCATGCCCAGTAGCCGCCGGCTAGCTGCATGCCCATTCTGCCGGATACCCAGCAGAGTTGGTGGCATGGGCCCACGGCCAAAGCCAGCGATCCAGTTGGCAGCAGCCTGGCCGGTAGCCCCAGGGCCATGGAATGTCCAGTTTTGGCTGATGGCTGGTACCATCTGCACTGGCTTCATCTTGCGGTGACGATACTCGAAGAGTAGCAGCTTGCCATAGACAGCATGTGTGGCTGCCATGAGCACAGCCAACATAAGCATAAAGCCCAGTGTGTCATTTGCTTTGAAGTAGCGATGCTCAAAGATGCACTGGTCTTCCTCTCGGATAAACTTGTAGGTGCCCACATCAAAGACAGGTGGGAAAGCCATGGCCACAGACAAAGTCCAGGCCATGCAGATGACAGCTGCGCATGTCCAGAGTGTCATGCGCTTGGCATAGAAGCGGTGGTGGGCGATGGCCATGTAGCGGGTGACGCTGATGCAGAACAGCATGAAGGCCGCATGGAAGCAAAACAGCACAGCCATAAAGGCCACAATCTTACAGCTGAGTGCACTGAATGTCCATGAGGAGCCATGGCGCACAGAAGCCAGTACAAAGGGGAAGCAGATGGCAGAGCGTATGCCATCAGCTAGGCACAGGTCCAGCAGAAAGTAGTAAGGAGCCTTGTGCAGGGCACGCTCCTTGAGCACCAGCAGGGACAAGATGGCATTGCCTGCCAGGCTTACACACATGATCAGTCCCAGCAGTACCAGCTTCACATAAGCCGATGCTGATGGCAGAGACAGTGAGCCGCTCACCTCCTCAGGCTCTCCGGTGGTGTTGGCCATACTGAGGGGCAAGGGCTACCCCCAACCCTAGGGGGTTGGCCAGTCCAATATTTGATGGGACCTGGGGGACTCCATCAGTTGTCTTGCTGAACTACACCTGCAAATGGTAACAAATGGAGGGAGAGACAGAGGTGAAGGTAGGAGACAGAGAAAAATGCAGAGACAGAGTGGTAAATAATGAGATTGAAAAATGGTGACAAGGATACAAATGGATAGAAAACAACACAGAAATGGAACATGATGGGGGAAAGGAGAAACATGAGAAAAACAGAGAGGGTAGGTTAGTGTGTTTATGAGTCCTTCCCATTGACTCCCCAGATACTCCTGTTCCTAGCCCTCCTAATGTCCTCAGATAACTCTTTCTTTCTCCACTGGTGGGTCTGCAAGGTTGAGGATGTTGGTCCAACTTTTCTTCCCTTTTATAAGCCCTAAAGTTGAATTCAAGTATTGGTTTTTTCCCTGCTACCCTTAATCTAGTACACATGTGAGTGATTGCATGTGCACACACTCACATCCCAACTATTTGTTAAACTTTTGACAGCTGCTCATTAGATTTCTTTCTGTCTTTTACTCTCTCCAATTTCCTCTCGCCCCTCTGCCTTACTTTATTTCTTCTCTCTCTGTATTTTCCTTTTGCTGTACAGGGGATTGAATATAGGACTTCAGGCCTGGTAGGCAAGAGGCCTGTCTACCAATGAGCTATATTCCTAATCCTTTTAAAAAATATTACCATTTAAACCTCTAATTTTGTTCTGGGTGGTGTTGGTGCACACCTTTAATTTCAGCACTCGGGAGGCAGAGGCAGAGGCAGAGGCAGAGGCAGAGGCAGAGGCAGAGGCAGAGGCAGAGGCAGAGGCAGAGGCAGAGGCAGAGGCAGAGGCAAAGGCAGGTGAATCTCAGTGAGTTTCAGGTCAGGCTGGTCTACAGAGAGAGTTCCAGGACAGGTTCCAAATGTACAGAGAAACCCTGTCTCAAAAACCAACCAACCAGCCAGCCAGCCAACCAACCAAACAACACCCCCAAACAACAACAACAACAAAACCTTTTAATTTTGTAATAGGTTCTTGTGAAGTTGACTGGGATGGCTGTGAACATTTTCTCTAGCCTACACTTGAACTTGGGGTCATCCTGCCTCAGACTTCCATGTGGTAAGATTACAGCTCTATGCCACTGTGCCCAGCAAAATATCTTTATTTGTGGTCAGGAATGTGTGTAGCATGCTCTAAGAGTAGTGAGAAGACTAATGTTAATGGTGCATTTCAGAGATACAGAGGTAAGAGGTGAAGCCACAGAAGGCCAAATGTTGCAGGGCTGTGGATAAGGCCTCTGGCTTTCGTTTTGTGTAAATGTAGGATTATATATGAATATAAAAATGTAAATATGCTTGTTGCTTTGGTTCATTGAAAAAAAGCATTCCTTTATTTTAGGTCATTCATTGTTTTTGGCACTGAGGATGCAGCTGTGAATCAGAGAGATAAAAGATTCCTACTCTAGCACTTGGGAGCCAGAGGCAGGGGGATCTCTGAGTTCAAGACCAGCCTGATCTCCAGAATGAGTTCCAGGACAGCCAGAGCTGTTGCACAGAGAAATCCTGTCTCACAATCAAAGAAAGAAAGAAACCAAAAGAGAAAAGAAAAAAGATTCCTAGTTTTGTGTAATTGACAAATTAGGTAATAAGAAGAGACATGGGTGAAGTTAGGATAGGAGATGATGACAATATTCTGAAATATAACCATGAAGCAGGGGAGGAGGATTTAAGTGTCAAATGAGGAGGGTATAGCAGTTTATCGATGATCTGTGTAGGGAGAGCTTTACAAAGGAGGGGTTATCTAAGCAAACAGACTCTTTAGGTGTAGAGGACTCTAGGCAGGAAGAATAATCAGAACAAAGGCTCTGATATGGAGCTACACTGAAAAAAAGCAAAGAAGCCATGGTGGCTGGAACATTGAACAAAAGGTAAGTATTGGGAGATGAACTCATAACATCATCAAGGACTTATCATAGAGGCCATAGTAAGGACTTTGATTCAGAATTACTTGGGAGGGTTTTGAACAGAGAAAAGATGTGATTCACTTTCAGGGTTGAATAAGATCCTACTTGTTCCTGTGAGAACAGAGTATGTTCCATAAAGGTAGGAGGGAGTAAGGTAGGGAGATTAGTGAGGCTTCAATAGTAATCCAGCTAAGAGCTCATAGCATCCCCATGCTCCTTTCCTTTTTCACCCGAATCTCTCTCTTCTAACTATATCTTTAACTCTTCAAATTTACATTATTGCCTGTCTCATCTTATTAACAGAAGCCCCGTAAGGGCAGGGTAGGCTCCCTCCCCTCTAAAAGGTCAGTATCAATGCACACAGTAGGTTACTGGTGAAAAGATGCCAAGGGCTCCATGGAAATAGTCACACTACAAGCATAGTCTGGGGAGTAGGCTGGCAATGTGGGGCCATGACAAAGTGACAACATTTTCCAGAGGGAAGGGAGCTGGCCTGGACCACATAGAACTGATGCAGAAGAGGCTGAGCTTTACAGTTGGGGTTGGGCCTGGCCTGGGAGATAGGCTAGAGAGATGAGTTGTTGAAGTGGATGGCTTCTTACTAACTCCCTCCCAGTGAAGTTGTCCACTTTACATTGTTTTCTAGCTCAATACAGTCTGGTATGAAGTCTCATAGCCAATGGCCTACTGAAATGAGAACATGCTAGGGCAGGGGTTGGAAAGAAATGCAGATAGTCAGGTCTTTTTCAGTCCCTCCAGCTCTGATGCCTCCTACTCTTCCCAGAACTGCAGACACTCTCTGCTGTAGATGGGAGAAGGTGCACACACACACACACGCACGCACGCACGCACGCACGCACGCACGCACGCACACACACACACACACACGTGTCTTGGCCTTAAGGGTGAGGCAAGGAGTAAAAGGGATAGAAACAGACTATGTGTAAGAGGTAGTCAGATACACTGGGGGTGACAAAGAAAGAGACGTGTTTGCAACAGGCAGATGGTGACATAGGAGAAGGAAAGACAGAAAAACAGAAAAAAGGACAGGAGACCAGATAAAAATGGAGGAAGAGGGGAGGAAGAGTAACTTAAAAGAGACATATAGACAAGAGAGAGAAAATGGTGGTTAAGGATAATAGCAGGGGGAAAACACATCTAGAACACAGCTCCTTTAACTATGGGTTAAATTCTCTATGGGGTTGCATAAGTGAATGTGAGGGTTTTGAGAAATTCTACACAATTTCTGGATGTGTAATGACCAAACATTAATTCAAAATCAAAGGTATGATGAACCCCACATGATTCTGGCAGCAGTTGCTTGTGTTGCACCATACATACAATGTTACTGAAGCAGTGGTTCTGAGCATACAACACACACACTTTGCACTGCACATGCCGCCATACATTCCAGTGACACAAATGCTATCTGAAATACCTCAGCTCAGACTTGACACTACTGTATGCTATGAACTGCAATGTTTTTGTTATGCATACAAGTTTTCTTTTATAAAACATAATGGTTTTAAGTACAGAAAATAAAAATTTTAATACTTTCCTACTGTCACGTAAGCATCAAATTAGCATGCCATTACATTGTATTGTATTAGAATGTGTTATTTTTTAAAAAATGCTATTTCAGGTGGCTCTCTATGGCCAGCCTGGTCTATGTAGAAAGTTCCAGGATGGCTACAGCTACATAGATCCTGTCTCAGAAACCCTAAGAAGCAAAATATTAAAAATTAAAGAAGTTTGCCATTTGAGTTGCTGATTTGAGTGTCATAAAAATCATTAGATGAATTTTAGCTTAGGATTTCCAACAATTTTTGAAATGTCCCTAACCATATTTCTGTCATTTTACATTGCATGTTTATGTAAAGTGGAGTTCTCAGTATTGACAGTTATAAAATCAAAATACCAGTCAACTCTTTCAGGCAGGGTTTCTCTGTGTAGCCTTGGCTCTCCTGGAACTCACTCTGTAGATCAAGCTGTCCTCAAACTCACTGATATCCTTCTGCATATGCCTCCCAAATGCTGAAACTAAAGGTGTGTACTACCACAGCCCGGTACCAGTCAACCCTTAAAACACAGAAGAGGGCTGTAGAGATGGCTCAGAGGTTAAGAGCACTGGCTGTTCTTCCAGAGGTCCTGGGTTCAATTCCCAGCAAGCATGTGGTGGCTCACAACCATCTATAATGAGATCTGGTGCCTTCTTCTGGTGTGCAGGTAGAACACTGTATACATAGTATACATAGTAAATAAATACATCTTTTTTAAAAACACAGAAGATGCCTTATATGTTGCAGTATCAAATATTCAGAAAATATTTAATTCTTTGTGTTAAAAAAGCACATCAATGCATGCAAATTTACTTTAGTCTTTATGAATAGTAAAATTATATGCATATCACAGAATTGTTTCAGATAAATTTGTTAATTAATAGTAAATGTTTGATTTGTATACTTATTTTCTATAACTATATACCTGGGAATGCATAAAAGGGGTCACAAGTAGAAAAAACATAAGGAGCCTTGATCTAAAAGACTAGGGAGAGATAAGAGGGTATAGATACAGAGACAAAGCACACAAACATGTAGGGAGGGAGACACACTAAGACTGATATACTAATGTGCAGCTCAGGGTCTCAGTGAAAACAAATGTTAAAGCTAAAATCAACCCCCTTCCAAAAGAAAAAAAAAAAAACCAAAACAAGAAACAAAACAAAACAAACAAACAAAAATCCCCACAAAAAAATAAATACAGCAATCAAACAAAGCTCCAGTGTAGCTGGGAAAGAGGTTGCATAAATGAGTTCAGGTGCTCCTAAGCACAGTCTGGAAGCCATAGCTGAGGCCCAGGCCAGGCAAAAGATTAAGTGTGTGTGCACAGAGAATACCCGCCTGTACCTGGACACCCTTGTGCACAGACCTACACACTCACAGGCGTCTGAAACCCCAGCCTCATGGACAGCAAAGTTTTCATGTGTGTGCAACACACACACACACACACACACACACACACACACACACACTGAGTGTTTGCATAGATGGGTCTTGTATCCAGTTGTAGTACAGGGCTTTGTCCTTTACAAAGGCATTACTGCCCCCTAGGGGACATTTTGGAAATCTACAGGAACAGGGGTGGGGCTAGGGTGAGAGGGGGTGTAGTTGCCTCATGTTAAAAGTGCAAGATACCCTACTATTTAGGGGTGTAGAGAGAGTGTGTGCATCACTTAGTGATATGTGGGGTAGTCTACATCCTGAAATTCCCAGGATTTTGAGCTTATAATTAGGTGAACCTAGAATTTCTTTTATTAAGATAAAGGAGATTTTCTTTCGCCTAGTTTTAGTGTACACTGAATTATCCAGTGTCTGTCATGTGAATTAAGAGGAGACTGTGTTTTGCTTTTTGATGCACTTCACTAGTTTGTAAAATTTCAATGCGAAGCTTCTGCCGGTCATTTTCCTATACTTTGTGAAGCTGTTTTTTTCTTCTAAACTATGTTTACTTATTATAAGAGCTTCCAAGTCTCTAATTATTTTCTTGAATCTCCTGAAGCATGCCACACCTAAGTAGTTATATACCCAAATAAAAATTATTATAAATCATTTCTTATTTGTATTGTAGTTAATATAATATGTATATTGTGTAAGTACAGTATGGATTTCTTTCGAAATGACATTGCAGAAATATTATATTGTCTATAAATTCCATTTCTAGGTAATAAAGGACAGACTTTATGTAACAAATTTGTTACATAAAAAGCACCTTAAGTGAGGGCTGAGAATTGATCATCGATGCAGACACACTGACATTCTGTCTCACATACACATATCACAATCCTGCCTCCCCTTAGAGTCTTCTAACACACACACACACACACACACACACACACACACACACACTTACACATACTTAAACCTGTCATTTTACACGTAGATTTCTATATACTCACCAAGCTGATATATCTGATTGCTCAAATACTCCCACATATTCAACACCTTACAACAGTGTATCTATAGCATCACATATACAAACACTGCTGTAAAACTAACACACAGATTAAATATCACTCACATCATCAAATTCACAAACACTTGAAATGTGCTCCTCAGGTGTGTATACACAGATATATTTCCCCTGAGGTACCTATAGATATATTTGCAGGCAAGTAAAAAAATTGCTGACATATATGAATATATTCCACCAAAAGTAACCAATTTACCTTCTCTCACATAGATTAGGTACACTTGCCAATACAGAGAGGTACATCCTGGCACACATGTGGCCCTCTACATTAATAGATAAACTCTCACTGATAAACAAAAGTGTAATAATAGCTCTAACATACCCACAAAAAATAGAGAGCCTCACACTCACACACATTTTATCTAAATGCAAGTGCAATCAAACACAGACAAAAACTGACTTGCGCGTGCAGACACTGGAATATAAAATGACACTTGCACATGGACAAATGTGTGTAAACATTTCAATTTGCTCTCACACACACTAACTGATATAAATATTCAACAATAGGTATAAGATAAATCTGCTCATGTGTAAAATTAGCTAACCCATACAGGTATATGTGGAAACATGAGTAGAGCTGCCTGGCTGGTGGGTACCTGCGTCACCAGGAAACTTGAGTAAGAATAGGTACAGGGGGTTATGGCAAGAAGTACACTGTGTTTCAATTGCTTCTTATCAAAACACCCCAGATAATTTGATTATTATCTCCCACGTATTTATCACCAGTGAGGTTTTTGGTTTGATCTATATCTACATGCATGGTGTTTGTTTTCTTTTAATTTACTCTTGTTCTTATTTTTCCTCACCGACAAAAATAGCAAAGTTGGAGGCTGGAGTGTGGCTCAGTGGTAGTGCACTTGTTTAGCACACATATGCTCATAGGAGGCAGAGGGGAGAGGGAGCAAAGGGGAGAGTAGGGGAGGAGTGCTGTATGCTTATTGCTATGGACCACAGTTTGCTTACCTCTTATCCAAAAGGGTATCAGATACTGGACTTTTTCAGATTTTGGAATATTTGCATTGATACCGATGATCTTGGGGATGAGACCTAAATCCAAACTTGCAATTCATTTTTGTTTTGTGTATCCCTTACACACAGCATGAAGGTAATTTTATGCAATATTTTAGTGTGTCTACATTTTGTCTGCCACCTGTCACAAGATATTGGGTAGGAAACTTACCCCTTGTAGCATCACGTTAGCATTAAAAAAAAATTCAGATTGTGGAGTACTTCAGCTTTTTAGTTGCCTTGGTTGTTATTTCTTTATAAATGAACTCTTTATTATAGTTATCTCAAGCATAAGAATACAAGTGGGGACATCACAATGAACCTTGGTGGACTCAATGTCCAGATACACCAATTTTGGACTCAGAGCCCACTTTTATCTATCCACTTCTCTTAGCCCTCAGTTTTGTAAACCGTAATTATACTATTCACCTGTAGAAATTTAACTATCTGTTTTGAAAAGATGAGAGATCCTCTGTAAGCATCCTAACACAACATTTTAATTATTTCTTAGTCTACTTACTGATTTATTCACTATTGGCATCTGCTATTAACAATTAGGCAAATCTTGCCAGGTGGTGGTAAACATCTTTAACCCCAGATGTCTGTGAGTTTGATTCCAACCTGGTCTAGGGAATGAGTTCCAGGACAGGCTCCAAAGCTACAGAGAAACCCTGTCTTGAAACCGCCCCCCCCCAAAAAATTTAGGCAAATCTGATTCTTGGTGGTATTTCATGTTTATGACCTCACAGTTTTCTGTAAAAATATTTGTTGGTGAATCAATGAAGCCTGTGCTGGTTAGGTTTGTTTTTTGTCAGATTGATAAAGCTAGAGTCATTTGGGAAGAGGGAACCTCAACTGATGAAATGCCTCCATAGATTGGCCTGTAGACAAGCCTGTGGGGACATTTTCTTGATTAACAATTGATCCTGGCAGTGTCCCCCCTGGACTGGTGGTTGTAAAAGCAAGTAGATTGAGTGAGCTCCGAGGAACAAGCCAGTAAGCAGCACTCCTCTATGGCTCTGCTCCAGTTTCTGCATGCAGGTTCTTGCCTTGAGTTCCTGCTCTGATTTCCCTTCATCATGGACTGTAACCTGGAAGATGAAATAAACCCTCTCTTCCCCAAGTTGCATTTGGTTGTGGTCCTTATCACAGTAGTAGAAAGCAAACTAAGATACTAGTTTAACTGAATTGATCCATCAGAGGTCAGCCTAGGATTTTTATGATTTTGTCTCAGTGTTCCTTTTTAAAAAAACACAGTGAAATGTCAGTTTCAGAAGCCACAAAGGTCTGCTGTCTTCTTCAGTAAAAAGATAGATATAAGGGCTGGGCATGCAGCTTCATGGTAGGCAGAGTGCTGGTTTAACAAGTATGAGGCCCCGGGGTTGGTGATGGAGATAGGAAAGGAGGGGAGGTAGAAGGGGAGAAGAGAGAAAGAAGGGACGAGGAGGTGGGGGAAGAGAGAGACGTTGATTTGGATTTTTTTTTGTTTTTTTAAACAAGGTCAATGTATCCATGGATGGCCTGGTAATCACCATATTCACTTCATAGCCCCAAGTGACCTTAAACTCCTAATAATCCTCCTATCTCAGCCTCCTGAGTACTAAGATTACAGGCTTGTGCCACCACATCACCTAAGATTCAGATTTTTTTAAGTTAGCCCTGGCTGTCCTAGAACTCACTCTATAGAACAGGCTGGCCTCCAACTCAGAGACCTGCCTGCCTCTACCTCCTGAGTTCTGGGATTACAGGTGTGTGCCACCACTGCCCAGCCAGATTCAGATTTTTTAAAATTAAATTTATTTTTATTTTATGATCATTGGTGTTTGGCCTGCATGTATGTCTATGTGAGGGTGTCAGAAACCCTGGAATTGGAGTTACAGACAGGTGTTAGCTGCCTTGTGGGTGCTGGGAATTGAACCCTGGTCCCCTGGAAGAGCAGTTGATGCTCTTAACCATTGAGCCATCCATCTCTCTAGCACCAGATTCAGATTTTTTTTTTTTAAAAAAGCACTTGGGACTAGACAGATGGCTCATATTGGTAGCACTAGAAGACTCTATGAGTTAAAAAGAAAAATGAAAGCATAGGGCTAGGGAGATGGCTCAGAGATTAAGAACATTTGTTGTTCTTGGAGAGGACCTGGGTTTGGTACTCTGCACCCACATTATGTTTCACAACTATCTGTAACTCCAGGTGCAGAAGATCTGACACTATTACCTTTGTGGGCACCAGGCATGTACATAGTACTCATACAAACATGCAGGCAAAACACTTATACACATGAAATGAAAGAAATCTAAATTAGAATTTAAATTAAATTAAAATTAAGTACTTAACTTGGAAGTGCAAATTAAGAAACCAAAGTTGGGCATGGTAGCACACCCCTTTAATCCCAGCACTTGGGAGGCAGAGGCAGGTGAATCTCTGAGTTTGAGGCCAGTCTGCTCTACAAAGCGAGTTCCAGGAGAGCCAGAGCTATTACACACAGAAACCCTGTCTCAAAAAAAACAAACAAACAAAACAACAACAACAACAACAACTAAACAAAAAAGAAAAGAAACCAAAATCTTTTATGAGATGATTATTCTTATACAGAGTTCAATCAGCCAATGACAGTGTTTTGGGGTTAACAAGAAAAGTTAAGTAAAACCTTACATGCTAGCATTCTACAGGGAAATTGTCCACAATGTATTTGGGATGAATGAGGTAAAGAAAATAGGCAAAGGAACAATTTCAATTATTGCTATTAGGAGACACACTGGTGACAGGTCAGAGATGGCACTAACCTAAAAAACTGTTGAACTGAAAGGAATTTCACTATATATTGATTTATGAATGTGTCTGTCTATGCTTAGACTACAACAGTAATCAGAGACCCTGAAGAGAAATGCAATTAGTTCAAAAACAAATTAAGGTTAACAAAAATTCATTTATCTATGAATATTTTGAAGTATTATGGAAATTGCACAGGTCTATGGATTGATGTTACTGTTACTTTGTTTTGTTTAGAGACATGGTCCCATTATATAGCCTTTCCTGACCAGGAGTTTGATATGTAGGCTAGACTGGATGTTACTGTTGTGATGAGAAGTTTGTTTTGATAACACCAGATTCACTTGTAAAACTTTTTAAGTCTGATTTTCATGGTATATAATGAACTAACTGACTAACTAACTAAATGATGAATTTAGCTAAGTCCAAGATAGTTCCCACGTGTCTTTTAGTTTTGAGTGAAGAACTGAAATCATACATATGTCTTTCTGTTTTAAATCTAAGTGTGTAAGAATTTTGTAAAACATTATTATGAGGAGTGGTAAGATGGTTCAGAAGGCAAAGACACTTGCTCTCAAACATGAGTTTGAGTTTGATTCCTGGGACCCACATAGTGGAAAGAATTTATTCCTGCAAGTTGTCCTGTGATTTCTGTATGTGCTTAGTGGCATATGTGCACCACCCCTGACAAATGTTAATTTTTAAAAAGTATTATGAGCTAAAAGAAGCATCCAGTGACTTCTTTGTGTGTGCTTATCACTTTGCAGATTTGATACTGACTGGCTTAAGCACATCCCTCTTTGAACATATGAGAAAAGAATTACATAGAAAACAATAGCTACCCCTTTTCTTTTGTGCAACAGCGTGTTATGTAGCCCAGCTTGGTCTTGAACTCTCTCTGTAACTGAGGAACATTGAACTTCTGAACCTCCCAGCTCCACTTCCCCAGTGCTAGGATTATACGCATGTGCCACTGCACCTGTTTTATGGGCTGCTGGGGATTGAACTCAGGACTTTGTGCATGATAGGAGAGCACTATGCCAGCTAAGCTACATGCCCAGCATTGCACTGCATTGCATACACTCAAAATGCATATATCAAAGTAGACAGCAATGACATGGCATATAGATTCAAAGCAAAACTCTAAATAAGGAAAATGGAGGTTAAGTAAGGCTCCTGGCATTGCAATCTGAACAACAGAATAGGTATAGAGCCAAGTTTATGTCTACTTAGAAGAAAAGTTTCATCATAATTTCAAGAAACTCAAAATGAAAATTATCTGTTATATTCAAAATTCACCAGCAATTGTTACAAGAATTTTATGTGCATGTGTATGGTGTGTGTGGGGGGTAGGCACACATGTTTGGCAGTTAGAGGACGTGTCAATCCTTGCTTTCAATTTTGTTTGAGACAGAGTCTTTATTGTTTGCTGCTGTCTGTGCTGTGCTAGCTGGCCTCAAAACTTCTATGGAATTCTCCTGTGTCCACTTCCCATCTTGTGTAGGTGCACTGGGATTAAATATGCACACTGCTGTCTGCTGTGTCTGGCTTCAAGGATGCTCCGGGTATCTGAACCTAGGTATTCATGCTTGCATGGCAAGTGTTTTTTTTTTTTTTTTTTAATTTTAAATAGGCTTTGTTGGCCTGCAGATTCATACAGCTGTGTTTCATACATTCAAGTTAATTATGAAGGAAATTAAGGCAAAAATGTGCCTGTGCCATCTCCCTGATTACGTTATACGTACATGGCTTCCAGGATTAAGAAGTGGTAAGCCATGACAGAAGTTTATATGTAACAAAACTATATGTTATTACTTGATCCTTTTGTTGTTGTTGTTTGGAGCTTTTACTAAGAAATATAATTACCTGATGTAGCACCAACAGATTTATCAAATCCAGATAAAAATGAGCAAAAAAATGAATGAAACAACAATAAAACAAGCCATGGTAGTAATGACCAAAGGTTCAAAAAGACACTGACCGATATGGACTACCATCAATGAATAAAAAAAGATATATATACTCTGAGCTGAGTATGGTGCCTTTGATCCCAGCACTCAAGAGGCTGAGGCAAGTGGATCTCTGTGAGTTCGAGGCCACCCTGGTCTACAGAGTTAGCTCCAGGCTGGCTAAAGCTAAATAGTGAGACTCTGTCTCAAAATATTTTTTTTGTACCGTGAGCTGGATGTGATACATGCCTGTAAACACAACATTTGGGAGGAAGAAGCAAGTTTTTATTTTTTTATTTTTTGTTTTTTGAGTCAGAGTCTTACTTCTTGGCTCTGGTTGTCCTGAAATTCACTATGTAGATCAGGCAGACCTCAAATTTTCAGAGATCCACTTGCCTCTGCCTTTCAAGTGCTGGGATTAAAGGTGTGTGCAATCATGCTCTGTAGAAGGCCAGAAGTGTGAAGCCAGCCTGGGCTACACAGCTAGGCCAGCAAGACACTGTTTAAGAAAAAGAGAAAGAACGGGAGGGAGGAAGGAAAGATATTATGCACTCTAGTGTGTCATGAAATAATCTGCAAAAAGATTTTATTTGAAAGCTGCAGACAAATTCAATGTTTAATAAATCCCCCAAAACTTTGCAGTTTTTCCTTATAATTGTATAATATGAAGAAAAAGTAAGGAATTTCTTTTCATTAAGCTGCTGTTCCTCTAAATAAATACTTAGTTTACTCTAGTGTGTTATACAGATTTTACTTTCTCTGGATGCTGAGTTGGATGAATGCCCTAAAACACTCACATCTAGTCACACTGCATGTAAATACTAACACACACAGGTAAATATATATATCTGCACAAGGACATTCAAGTCTGAACTCATATTCAGAATTAAATCAACTGATAAATACAATTAGTCTCTTTCTCACAAAGAAAATAGGGGTGTGATTTGGTACCCATGCAACAGCAAATCAATGAAGGAAATACAACACAGAGATAGCATAGGCATAGGCAGAGATTCACCATTCAAAGGGAACTTGGAAGCCAGGTGATGGTGGCACATGCTTTTAATCCCAGCACATGGGAGGA